>NC_092515.1:54510501-54869668 GCF_047511675.1 Marmota flaviventris | reverse complement strand
CTGTGGTGGAAATGTAAACTGATGCAACCACCATGGGAAAGAGTGTGACGTTCCTTGCAAAATTGACACTAGCGCTGCCATGTGGGCCAGCGATCCCCTTCCGTGTATGTATCTGAGGGAATAAATCTGATCTTGATGGGATATCTGTGCCCACGTTCACTGCAGAATCAGCCACAGTAGTAAGGACATGGAAGTAATCTGATGTCCACGGATGGATGGAAGGAAAAAGATGTGATGTGCTACACACATACCACGGAATATTCCCCTGCCTCAGAAAAGAAGGAAATCCTGCCACTTGTGGCAACGTGGATGGTCACATGGAGGTGGCTATGTCAAGTGAAATAAGAGGCACAGAAGGACAAAACTGCATGACACCACTTCTATGAACATATGGAACAGTCCAACCCAGAGGCAAGAGTGGTGGTTTCCAAGGGCTGGGGGTAGGCAGGAGAGAACAAGAAAGTAGGAGTCAAAGCATATGTTGCTCAGCTTTTCATCACTGTGACTAAAACACCAAACAGGAAGAACTTAGAGGGGGAAAGGTTTATTTTGGCTCAGAGTTTCTTCGGCTCAGTCCATGGTTGGCTGACTCCATTGCTCTCGGCCTCAGGTGAGGCCCAACATCACAGCAGAAGAAAGCATCTCAGGTAATGGAGGTCAGCAAGCAAAGGGAGAAGGGAGATCCAGGGGACAAGATCTAATTCCCAAGGGCAAATCCTCAGTGACCCACCTCCTCCAGCCACACTCTACCTGCCTGCAGTTGCCAACCAGCTAGTCCACTAAAACTAGGATGGAACGATAGACAGATGTCTCATGATCTAATCATTTCACCTCTGGACATCCCTGACACAGGAGCTTTAGGGAGACACCACTCATCCAAACCACAATAAAGGGTTCAGATTTCAGGTATGCAAGATGAAAAAGTCCTAGAGACCTACCATATGGCATAGCACCTGCAGTTAGCAATACTGTACTGCAAAATTGCAAAGAGGATAGATCTTATGTGAAAAGTTCTTCACACACATTATATAAAATAAAGAGGAGGAAAACTGCAGAATGGAAGAAAATGTTTGCGAACTCTATCTGATAAAGGGTTACCATTCCAGAATACTACATATATAAGGGATATCTAAAATTCTCCATAATACCATTTCTATGGGGAAACTGAAAGAGTCAAACTCACAGGATCTAGAGTAGAACAGGACCTTCCAAGGGCCTGGGGAAGTGAGGCTGAGAAAGTAGTAGCCAAAGGATACAAGTTTGCCTTTTTGTAAATAGTTCCTGCAAGAGTAAATTTTTGGAGGTGATGGATATATAGCTACTCAAAGGTCTGGGGATAGGGCTCAGTGATAGAGCACTTGCCCAGCGTGCACAAGGCCCTAGATTCAAACCCCAGTACCCCCCACCCACCCCCACACATACACACACACACGAAAGTGGATATACAGCTACTCCAGACTCATCAAGTTGCATATGTTAATTTGTATATATTAACATGCACAGATATGTATGTATCAAGATTTTAAGTTTTAAAAAAATTATGTTTTAAATTAAAAAAAAAAAAGTAGAGATCCTACAAATGCTAAAAAAGATCTTAAAAAGACCTGGCAAACAACTTTATGCCAATAAAATCACAAGGTAAGTAAAAAATACAAATTCCTAGAAAAACACTACTGAAAAACTGCCACTAGAAAAACCAAACAATTCTATAAAATTGAACCTGCATTTCAAAATTGTCTCAAAAAGAATATTGGGAGGCATGAGGAGGAGAATGGGGAAGAAATGTCTAATTCCAGAGCCTGAACTCAGAGCCCCTGCTCTGAACTTGAAGATGCCACATTGTGGAAGCTGTGGTATCACAAATGGCTAGGCCACTTGTCAGTGCTACAAGAGACAATCCCAGAGAAGAGTCCACCGTGGCAAAGCGATCAGTTCAGCCAAGCCCAGGGCGAGGGACCACACGTGATGGTCTCTAAGATAATGCTGCTTAGTATGGAAAACCGGAGTATCACTGTCTGCTAAGATCGCCAGGAGAAGGCGGCAACTCCCCAGGTTTGCAGAAAAAGAACTTGGGCAGAAGCCTCTCATCTCTATCCCTGGGACTAGCACCTAGTGGGATTCACTCACAACACCCAAGAATGAAGGCTTCCTGCACACTGCTAATATGCCACAATTCTGGGTTATTCTAAAACAATTATTATTATTCTAAAACAATCCACAGGGTTGTTTCAAATAGCAACCCTAATGACCCCGTAACTTCCTTTAAAACAACAAATAAGCTTTAAAATCCCACAGAGACACTGCATAGTGAAGTTTTGAATAACACTACCTAGAAATCTGTAGGACAAAGATCCTTTGTCCATCGAATTTTATTTTCCCAATCACACTTGTGAGTCATGCTGTCTCACTTGACAAAAGAATCTAGGGCAAAGGACTTTCTATTCCCAAAACCAGCACTCAACCTGGTGGCAGCAACAGGCTGCAGGTGCAATCCTGCACCCTTACCTGAGATAATCCCTAGCTGTGCTGTGGCCAAGCCATCATCTTTGAGCCTTGCAAGGTTATTCTCTGGTCTTACATCTCCCTTTATCTAGGCAGAGTATCACAGATGGCTAGGCCACTTGTCAGTGCTACAACAGACAATCCCATTATCTTTCCTTTACAATTGCCTTTGGAGCAAAAACAAAGAATGGATATTTCAGAAGACTATGGTTTCTTGGGAAGGACAATAACATTTTTATAGTAAACCATATCTCTAGAGTGTGGAGTTTTATAAAAAAAAAAAAAAAAAAAAGTTTAATAATGCTACCTACTGCTAAGTCCTGGATAAAGCCCATGAGAACAGCAGCCCTCACTCTTGTAATACTGCAGCTGATGGCCAGTTTAATTAACTAAATGTAGTAGTGCTAAGCCAATTCTGCACAGTGCCAAAGTTTGTGCAAAATAATGAAGGCAATGGTTTACTAAATTTAATAACCTGATTCATCTTATAAAAAATTAACTTTATGACAATGTTTAAATTGAACCAGCTTAACGGCACGGAGATGGCAAGAGTGTGTTCAGAAGAATATTGAAAGCTCATAATATGGAGAAAATAAAGGAAACACTTAAAACAATAGGTAGCCTCAGTTTTCCAGCACTTGCTCCATCTGATCCAATCAGAGAAGCTAAGCGGCCACAAAGGTTTCCCATCTCGCTTTCTGGGGTTTTAGGCTTCAGATGCAAGCCAAGCATCCAAGTACCATAAAATGGAAAGTGTACCCCAAAATGGGTACCTGCTTATCGTACACTAGTTTCATCCTCGGGCACAGAGGTTATTAGCTGGTGGTTATGGGATGTATCGAGTCCCTGGAGTTGTTCTGTGGTCCCACCATTTCTGTCCCTCCTCCCTCAGTCCCTCTTCTCTCCTTTTTCTCTCTTTCCCTCTCATTCTTTCTTCTTTCCTCTCCTCCTTCCTAATTGAATTAGTTGCCAACATTAGAAAGTTGTAGAGAGCATAATCCAAAGCCATAGGTCCAAAGTCTTTGAAGAAGCTTTACTGGGGGCACACAGGGTGACAGTCAGGTGAGCCACAGGGCCACTGCCAGCCAGAGGTGGGCTTTGGACTCTCTGGTAGCTGTGGTAAGTGCCACCACACAGCTGGCTTTGCCTCCCAGGCCACTGAAGGCACCTGATGCAGACATGCATGCTATGGGGGAAGGTCCCTGCTAGAGATGACCATTCAAGCCTCACCACAAAACAGCCTGAGTTCACACGTTCACATCCGAATCCCCAAACCCAACCTGTTTGAGGTTTTTATCGATGCCATGTCCAGTCCTTCTCTGTAAGAGTGAGAAGACCAGTCGTCTAGTATGACCAGGGAAAGCTGCTGTGGCACTGGGCTTACTGCAGACGGGGAAGCACAAGAACAATTCAGGGATCTGCAGGAATTGGGGTCTGGGGTGCAAGGTCCACTACATTCCCAGTGTCGCTTGGTGGCAGCAGAAAGTCTGGGCCAACAACTACCCGGGGACAGAGGAGAGGCTGATGAAACAGAAGCAGAAAGGCAGGGTGCATGGAAAAAGAGAAAGAGGGCTGTCGAGCGTCCCCGCAGAAATAAAGCCCAGAGGACACGGTGGCGGCGAGACCTCACGAGCTGGCCGAGAACGCAGGGCGGGCGCCTGGAGAGGATCCCTGTGAATCATTATCACCACTTCATCCATTCACAGAGCTTCCATTGGTCATGCAGATAAGGGGCTGGCTGAGTCATGGGGGACCAGCTACCCTCCTTGCTGAGCAACTGAGGGGCTAAATTAGAAAACCACTGAGGAAACCAAAACCTACAGCACCTGGCGACCACTCATCCCAGGCTCGAAGGAGCATCAAGGGGGCTCCCAGGGGACTCCCAGGTGCCCCCTGGTGAGCTTGTGCGCTCATCTACCCAGACGGGGAGCACCCAGGGAGGACTGCACCTGAACGTGGCAGCCAAGTTGGAAAGCACAGGTGGCCACTCCCAGTAAGGCACACTGGAAGCTGGGACAGGTGGGGACAGAGTCACCCACAGATTCCTCAGGCACAAAAGACACTAGGGTAGAAACCCAGTCCCAACCCCACTGATGCCCCCCTGGGGCAGTGGGGACCAAGAACCAGGCAGTTTCTTTCCCCGGTGCCAGGAAGTTTCCTTCTGGTTTGAGTTTTTTAATTTTCTTCATATTGTAGATGTACTTGGGCAGTGTCCCCTTTACTGTAAATTATGGTTTTAATTATCATTTTTATTAAGATGCCCAAAGGATCTGGGGCTTACAACACCCATAATTTCTAGTGGGTCGTTATTATTAATTTATAATTGTGGAACACTGGAGACAAATGCTACTTGTAACTGTATGCCATTAAAAGCCCACAGAGATGGTGACCAACACCCCAACATCCCCCGACCCAAGAACATAGCACTAAAGCAATCTTCGGGAGCCACGCAACAAGTGAATGAGCCTCTGAGCCCATATCCTTGCCCTCCCTGGAGATCCATCATATATGGAACAAGCAGAGGAGCCTGTCTTTCAGTTTGTGTTAGATTTGGGGAGAGTTAACAGTTTCTGTGTTAATAAACCACTAGCCCAGGCTGGGGATGTAGCTCAGTGGCCATGTGCTTACCCGTGGCCAGTGCCTGGATTCAACCCCCAACACTCCAAAAGAAAAAACCCAAACTCAAACCCCACAGGCTAGGATGCAAGTTTCTCCTACATCCGACAGCCTCCTAAATGCAGAAGGGCCATACTTTCCAAACTGATCTGATTAATGTAAATGAAATTACAGCGACTTGACATTGACCGTGATCTTGAAATCCAACTCTCCAGGGGCCCTTCGGATGCAGTTCTAGGACACATGGGCATCCTAGCTACGAGGTCAGCACCACCACATCTGCAGTGACCAGATAATCCATCTCACCATTTCTGGAGTTACTTTAATTTCCTGAATGATCACATTTACCTTCTGCACCATTTCAATTACATAGTTCCAAGTTTAAAAGAGTTGGCCGTCACTCTCACTAAACACAATCCATAGCTGCCAACTCTTAAGAAATTACAAAACACACAGGTCTCTCCAGAGAAAAATAAGTCATAACCAGCCCTGCTCTTCAATATATGCATTGTATACAGTGAGCAACAAGTACCAAACAGGGCTTCCTAAATACCTTTCGGAACGTGACAACATCTCAAATTTATTTATCGAAACAAAAATGTCAATTTGAGAGATGAGAAAACAGAAGTGGGAAAAGGGTTGGTGGAATATCTTATTAAAAAATCACACTGGGTTGCAACCCTGTGCTCTGGGCAGTACAAGACCAAGGTTATAATATTTTGTAAGGCTGTATAATAAATTCCAAGTGACGGTATGAGATCCCTCAAGAGGCAAGACTGACCCCAGGCTGGCTACCAGTGCTGCCAGGCACTGGGTGAATAAGTTCTCATCTGACCTGCCAGTGACAGTCCTGGTTAAGAATCACAGTGAGAAAAGTGCCCAAAGATTACAATTAACATCGTCCAGACAGGCCCAGGGAAAGGCCCAGGGAAGACAGATGAAGTCCACTTGCAGAGCAGATCTGTGTTGACAAAGGTGTGGGGGAACTGGACAACCTCACATATTATTGGGGGTGGGGGTTGTAGACACAGATATAGAGGCCCAACATCATTAAGGGCGACTGCACCATATCTGTCAATTTTTAGATAGATATGTCATTTCAAACTCCAGTTATTCCATAACTAGAAATTTATTCTACACATAGAGGTGCCCACACAGAGGGCAAATGTGAGAGCAAAGTCCAGCAATGTTTTTAAGAGCCAACAAACTGCCAGCAACCTGTGTCCATCAATGAGGTGAAATCAATTAAACAGCAGAGAATGGAACATTGTGCTACACTTAAAAACGGACGCGGTGAAATGATCTGGAGACGCAAGAGACACCTCGACGCTGTTGGACTGCTTTTGTGGCGGGGGTTGGGGGGGGTGCAGAGAGATTAAGCCAGGGCCTGGCACACTCCAGGCGAGCACTCCACCCCTGAACCGCAGCCCCAGCCCTTTTTATTTTTTCAGACAGGGTCTCAACTAAGTTGCTCAGGCTGGCCTCAAACTTGTGATCCTCCTGCCTCAGACTTCAAGTAACTGGGATGACAGGTGCATGCCACCACCCTGGCTTCTATGCTATATTACTGAGAAAATAAAAAGTCCAAGCATAGAGTAACCTGCCCGCACAACACCAAGTGGGGGAGCAAAGCTGTCCTTGGTGTTGATGACTTCAGGAAGAGCCGTTGGTCAAGGGCAAGGACGACTTCCTGTGCGCGTTACTATAAATGTGCCAGTTCATGAGTACAGATGTGCACAGCTGTCTGAGCAAGCAACCAAAAATAACTACCTGAATGACACCGAGTTGGCCATTTGTGGACCTCCATGAATTTTTATATACAGCATCCAGGCAAGTAGGAAGAGAAAGGGAAGAACCAGGTATTACTCCTAACAATGTGTTTTCTGAGCAACCCGACTTATAGGGTAGACTGGGAAACACCAGTGAGGAGAGGACTTGGGGTTACCATGCGCTAAGTGCTCTACAAAGTGCACTTGTTCCAAGGTGTTCTTCAAAGAAACCGTGCGAGTGTCACTGTCAACATTTCACGTTAAGAGAACACAATGACCCCAGAGGTTAAGGGGTTAACAAAAATTAGAGGGCAAAACAAAGAAGGGCCCTTCCAGGCACTGTGGCCCGAGTTCAGGGCAGTGCATCCCACCATCTGGCCCCCACACCACCAAGCCCACCACGTCACTAGGGTTTTGTGACACTGATAAACTAAAATAGACGTACTTGGTCTTTGTCCAGCTATCTGACACAGAGCTCCCTGGAAACTTCCAGAGTGACTGGGACCAGAGGGACATCTCAATGATACCCATGTTAATACGTTAATGAGGTGACTCTCAGAGGACAGGCGCAGGTTACTAGAGGAGCCCATCTACGTGGCTAGAGGGTTGGAACTCCAACTCCCCACCTCACCTCACCCCTGGCCACACCTCTGGGGAGGAGGGGCCAATGATGGCCAATCACACCTACATAATGATGTCACCATAACACAATGACTGTGGTGTTCAGGGAGCTTCCAAGTTTGCCAACGCAGAGTGCTGGGAGGGTGTTTGCGTCCCCTTCCCTCGCCTCGCACCACCACACCTGGCGCCCTGTGTCCTCTGTAACATACTTCCTAAGAAACTCACACAGGTCAGTAAAGGTTCTCCTGAGTTTTGTCAGTCACTAGACCAAACTCCCAGCCCGAGGAGAAGGCTGTGGGAACCCCAATTTGTAGCTCATTGATCAGAAGTGGAGGTGACTGCCGCAGTCTGGCTGGGCACAACTCACCAGCCACTTGTCAAGCAGGAACTAACTTTATGTTTTAGCACCCACGCAGCACCACAGGAGCTCTTCAGGAATTCCCCCAGAACTGCCACCTCAGGCACTTCCCACGAGCACCTCAACCGGAACCCTTCCCACTCTTGAGGCCCATTGGCTGGGTCACGTGGGCGGAGCTAAAAGAGTCCGCCAATGAGCAGCTCCGTGGTCTCAAAGGGCAGAGAAACAGCCCAATGAACGTCACCACAGAGGAGCCAATCAGTTTGCTGGGGCCGCTTAGGCTTCGGCTCTCAACAGGTGACAACCTGGGACTTGGAATGGCATCTGAAGTAGGGGCAGCCTTGTAGGATTGAGGTCTATATCCATGGGGTCTGTGCCAACTCTGGGCGGCTAGCTCCGTACCTGAACTGCAGGGCACCCAGTTGGTATCTGGAGAGTTGGCAAATTACCCACCAGGAGGGAAGAGCCCACATATGTGGTATCAGAAGTGATCTGGAGCATGCAGAGGAAGACTGATCTTCCCTTCCTTCAGGGTGAAAGGCACAGGCCAGAGGGAGCCCCTGGAGGGCAGGGAGGAACCAGCCTGGACACTCCTCCCAGAAGGAGGACATTAAGAGATCTAGGTACATCTCTCCTGCCACCTGCTTATGTACTTGCCATCCATATGATGTAAACTGAGTCACTCAGCAGTGGGCTTTTTAAATCGTCAGCATCCCTGGGTGGGCACAAAAGCTGCTGTCCTTCTCAAGGAGAAAAAACATGATCCAAATGCCATGTGCTCCTAGGTCAACAGCTCATTTTTGCCTATTTGATTTCCATGTTCCCATGTCAAGGTCTGGAACCGTGGTCCCTTTGACTCCTTTACTGCGTCAGTGCGCCTGCTTCTTGGAATCTCTCTCTCAACTGTGATATGTTACCAACGTTCTCTTGTTTAACATTTCATCCCGGAGCCCTGAATTAACGCTGCTCAGCATTCACAAGCCCTTATCTGTGAAGGGCTGAGAGGGGAAAGGGTGGTAGAGAAATCACAGTTCCACTCCACATCCGCCAGGGTTAGTCATTTACTGCTTCAGACTTAATTTAACTCGACCTCACACTTCCAACCCATAAAGGGCCCCTTAATACCGAAGCATTACAAGTTCTGCTCACATGTTTTTTCCCTTTAGTTCCCCAAAGTCTTTGGATCCAGACTTTAAAGGACTTTTGCTACTGAAGTCACCACCCGCTCCCCCAATAAAGAGAAAGTAACTCGCATCAGACTTTTTAGTGAAGTACACATGTGCTGGTATAAACTCACCCCAGATCCCAGGAGGAAAAGAATAAAATAGGACAATGAAAGACAACACCACAAACCTCCTGATGAAAAACAATTTTTAAAAATCCAAATTTTTAAAAATCCAAAACAAAAGAGGAAACTGTTTTGTTGAAAAGTCTTAAAAAAGACAGTGGTCTCTGAATTTAGAGAGAACACTGTCTTTTTAAGACTTTCAACAAAACAGTTTCCTCTTCTCCCTGGTGTTAAAGACGAGGAGGAAGGAGAAGGCTCTGTGTCGCCCTGCACAGGCGTATTGGCTCACATTTATGTTCTGCAGAGGACAGACTCGTTTTAACTAATATCACACATAGGCACTCGTGCACCTGTGATCTCAGCTCTCACACTCCCATATTCACACCAGTATCTACTAAGAGAACCCAAGTCTCCTGGGTGTTGAGAAGCACAGACCTTCCCCAGTAGTTTGGCCTGTCTTATTTTGATGGATTAATTTACAGCCACCAGAGCAGGAGAGGACCCTTGCCTGAGTCGGCAGCATCCCGGGTTGTGTTACTCAGGTTTCACTGTTTTCACAGCTGTGAGAGGGTTTTCTTGTGGTGCTGGGGCCTGCGCTGCTCTTTCCCATCTGCTTGAGATGGGGTTCCTGATGATTTAGAGGAGATGGGCCAGCCACGTGGATCCTGGGCCCATACCCATCCAAAACCAGACTGTTGCTCATGACCAAGAGGCCATGATTAGCCGAGTCTCACAACACATTTTCCACTTCTGCCAATTAAGAAGTATTTAGAATTATCTAAATAAGAAAGAGTAAAATAAAAAGAGGAAGAAGCCCTCCTTCGTTCCATTAAGAGCTTCCAGAAATGAAAAGCTGCTCATTCCGCATCGAGGACAATGTACTACCTTTCTAATTCAAGTACTTAAAAAAGAAAAAAAAAATTTCAGATCGACCTTGGCTCTCACCTTTAAAAAAAAAAGTGGTATATTACTTTGCCTCTTGAAAAGATTAAATTCTTTATGCTCCCAAAGTCATATGGAGGTGCTCAAAACACAATGCCTGGAAAATTCAGCACTTTTTGGAGGCTCACTTTTAAAGTATCCAAATTGACTTTTCATTCTCTCACTTAGAACTTTTTAAGATGCAACTTCTTAAAAATAGGAATTAAATTCGGTCTCTGAAGCTAGATGCACAGTCAGAGAGTTCCATTAACTTTGTGTACTCTGGGCCCACTGTGACCTTGCCTAAAATCAATGACTTCTCTAACTCCAAACAAGTCGGTAACAGGGCATGTGTCATGATTGGTTACGAAGTGACAACAACTAACATAAAAGATTTGCTCAAAATATACAAAAAGGAGGCAAAGTGTAAAAAAAAAAAATTCTAACATATATCATTTAATTCAGAATATACCTAATTACAAAGGGCCCAGGACCCACGTGGCTGGCCCATTTCCTCTAATTAGGATCATCCTGCCTTACATTTTTTAAGTAGTATCTCTGATCATCTATATAACCAGATTACTTAGATAATGTCTTTAATATGACGACTTTGTAAAACTTTGTAAACTCTGTCTTGCTGTGTTTGTGGCTATTGTTTAGGTTTTTTTTTTTTTTTTTTAAACACAAATGCTGGCAACATCTCAGTATAAAAAAAAAGAAAATGCTTTTGTGTTAAAGAGAGAGGTAGAGAGAGGTAGAGAGAGATAATTTTAATATTTATTTTTTAGTTCTCGGCGGGCACAACATATTTGTTTGTTTATGGTGGTGAGGAGCGAACCTGGGCAGCACGCATGCCAGGCGAGCACGCTACCACTTGAACCACAACCCCAGCCCAAAAAGCATTTTCTTAAAAAAGGTGATAATGCCAGGCATAGTGGCACATGCCTGTAATCCCAGCAGCTCCAGAAGCTGAAGCAGGAGGATCACAAGTTCAAAGCCACCCTCAGCAACTTAGCGAGGCCCTAAGCAACTCAGAGAGATCCTGACTCTAAATATTAAAAAAAAAAAAAAAAGATGCTGGGGATGTAGCTCAATGATTAAGCACCCTTGGGTTTAATCCCCAGTACCCCCCCCAAAAAAAAATTTTTTTCTTCTAAGTTTCTGCTTTGATTACTATCAAAGAGTCTGCAACAGTCCCAAGCAGAAGGTACTGGCAATTCTAGCTTTCAAAAGAGGAAGTAAATTAAACTCTACCTCATTTCCTTCACAGGTCAGGGAGCACAGGAGGAAACACCAAGAATCACCACTGGGGCTCTTCTGACATGACTCAGCCAGTGCTTACAATGCCTGGGTCCCAGTGGGGTGCACGGCTAGTAAAAGAAATAATCCATTACTTTTTAAGCAGAGAAGATCTGCTTGAACAAAATCAGACTCAGTTGGAAGGGGGCGAGGTAAAGGAGCTTTGAGCTTGATAATCTTTTGTTTTGCAATACCTTGGCGAGACGCTGGAGAAACATGCCAATTTAAAAATCTATACCTCTCAGGAAACTTGCAATCTACCCATCAGCTATGATCAGGCAGGCACCTGCTCGGCTTGAACATAAGAGACGCACAGAGCGCCTTCCAGCTGAGGCTGATTTCCCTGACTTTGGAGACTCGGCCAGCTGTAAATTTTTGTTTGGCTCCACTCAGCCAGCTGCTGCCTCTGGGCCAAAAAGGTCCCAGTGTGAGTTCCAGCCTAGGTAAAGTGAAATGATTAGGGATTAGGCTTGATCTCAACTCAGAAAGGAGAGAGGGCTGGGGATGCAGCCCAGTGGTAGAGTGCATGCAAGGTCCTGGGTTCAATCCCTAACCACCACCACCAAAAGGGTGGTGGGGCCGGGGAGACAGAAAGGAGACGGTGAGCTCCACAGCTGTGGTGTCACTACAGCCCTACAGAGGGTTCTGGCCTGCAGGAAGTTTCTGTTCCACTCTGCCAGGAAGGGGCACATTGAGGAAAGACCACAGGAGGACACAGTGAGAAGACTGTTCATCCGCAAGCCAAGGTGAGAGGCCTTGGTTAGCCACCTGCCCTGCCAACACCTTGATCTTGGACTTCCAACTTCCAGAACTGTGAGAAGTAAATTTTGTTTAAGCCCCGCGGTGTGGAGTACTTGGCTATGGAAGCCCTGCTAGGCTGGAGCTCTTGACCAGGCCTTCTACCCAAGTCCCCTCAACTTCTCGGCCTCAGCTACCCGGGAAGCAAGGCCATCCGTGAACCAGGGAATGACTAAGCAGGGGCGATAGGGCGTCATCTGAAATCCAATTTCTTCCTAGAGCCTCTCTCTCTCTCTCCCCCCCCCCCCTAAGAAAACTGGAAACCAGACTGCAGAGGAAAGAGCTGGTTCCTTGCTCTGGAAATGCTGTACCCGAATCCATCGCTTAGGAAGGCAGGCTCCCAGGTCCCGCCCCAGCCTGCTGCTCTAACAGGCCCCCCAAGGACTTGGTCCCTAGAGGTTGGGAGCCTCTGTTCTGGGAATGTCTGGAACTTATCTTCCCAGGCAGCTCACTGTGTCCAGGGCCTGTGTCTACATGTGACTTTCACAGCTTGGTCCCCTGAACCCTCAAGAACATATATAATGCTATTATTCCACTGGTATAGACAAGGAAAGCCAAGGTCAAACACTAGCAAGAGGAAGGGCAAGGGCTAGACTCCAAGCCCCTCGAAGCTCCCTCCCTGGACCTCAGTTCCCATGTCTCAGGGAAAACACAGGCATGCTCCTCCTCCCAGCACTGTCCTGTTGTCATGGACAACTGAAAAGCTACCGCCAGTCACTCTGTCACTGCAATCACAGAATGATTCTGAGGAACAGCTCAGGGCTCCCTTTGGAGCCAGAGGGACCCGCGTTGCCATCGGCCTCCACCAATCTTCATGGAGGGGACATTTAATGCTATGGCTGAGCTGTGCCCCTCCCCTGAAAATGTTCACATGGTGATGTCCTGACCCTCGTTATCTAAAAATGTGCCTTTTAGGATAGGGTCTATAGAGGGGTAATCAAGCTCAAGTGAGGTCGTAGTGTGGACCCCACCCCATCAAGACTGGCATCCTTCTAAAATGTGGAAATGTGGACAGGGTGTAAGGAGAGACCACCACCTGAACATGAAGGCCAAGGAGAGGCCTGGGGTAGCTTCTGCTGCCAGTGGGAACTAGCCCTGCCAGCGACCTTGACTTTGAATTCTGAGCCTCCAGAACTGAGAGACAACAAATTTCTGTTACTGAAACCACCCAGTTTGTGGGACTTTGTTACAGCGGCCCCAGTGTATGCAACTCCTAGGACCCTCAGTTTCCTCGTCTGTTAAAAGGGACTATTAAGACGGTGTACTCTTAAGAGCTGTTAAGAAAATCAAATGAGATAACTACGCTGAGTTCTTGGCAAGCAGCCAAGTTGTCAATACCTTAGGCTTATTATTAATACATTCACTAACATGCTCTCTGTGCAAGTAATATCTCAGATTCTCCTGTGGAAATCTAAAAATCTGCACAGAAGACTAAATAAAATAAATGAATCTTAGCTTCTCTACTAGCTCTGCTATTCAACTATGAATCATGGGTGCCCCAACTATTTTCAAAAAAAAAAAAAAAAATTTGTGTGCATATATATATACACACACACACACACAAATCTAAAAATAATTCAACCATCAGTGCATGGTTGCCTGGGACTGGGCGGGGTGGAGAGGCAGTACTGACAAGCTGCAAGTGGCAAAGGGGCAGGAGGGGGATCTTTGTAGAGATGCAAATATCCTGTGTCTGGATTGGGATGGTGGTTTACATTGTGTAGCATCTGTCAAATCATTCGGGTATACAATAAAATATATTGGGTAAAGGACACATAAATTATACCTCAAAAAGTTGATTTTTTTTAAAGGGAAAATGTGGGACCTTGTTATGAAAAAAGAAAGCTAAGCTATGAGGAGCCCACAGTAAACTGGGTACCTAATTGAACACTGAGATGTTAGTTCTGAGCTTCCTGGCAAACCAAGATAAACAGAGGGAAAGAGAATACTCTGTAGCGTCCATCCCTTAAATGAGAAAAGCACACCAGCTCTTTAGGAGAAATGGGCTTTGCTTTTGTAACAATTCTGAAAATGTATCGGAGAGATCCTTACTAGGGAAACACAGCAGAATAAGCCAGAGGCTGGCAGATCCTCCCTATACATGGCCAGAGAGCCAGTTGTGGCTGTGCAGTCTATGCCACAAGCACTCAGTCCCACTGTTATGACATGAAAGCGTCTGCAGACAATATGCAAATGAGTGGGCATCCCTATGTTCCAACAAAACTATCAAAATAGGCAGGACAGGGCCAGATTTAACCCAGGCACCCCAGTTTGCAGACCCATGGAATAGGCAATTCACTTTACATATTCAGTTCTGAACTGACCTGAAGCAAAACAAGAACAAAGCTCAGAACAACATGAAAGTGACCTTGACCTAAAGACTTTGAGGAAAAAAAGTTAAAAATTGCAAACAATCAAGTTCAGAACCCATGTGGATGATGACCATAGAAAATTTAATTTTAGAAAATTTAGTCCTTTCTATGAAAGCATCTATGAGGAGAATCTCATTAAAACAAATACGAAACAAATTTTTAAGTATCCCATTTGCATCAAAATCTTATTACACTGTTTTGCCCAGAATTTCATTCAACTTACTGTAACTACATTGGTTTTTCATTGCCGAGTGGGATGTTAACTATAAACTACATCCTGCCTCTCCCTTTGTGTGTAAAAGTAACAAATGTGTTGTTTTTGGATCCCAGAATCCTGAAGAAAGCCAACTCAAATGAATTAAGATGACTAATGTGTTGATTCTGTTTCCAATCCAACAAAATGTTAATGTAAGAACCCATGTCATATGATGCGATATGTTTTAGTTCAAATTTAACATCAAATATTGAATAAGGCAGTTTCTAAGCAAATTACTAAGCTAAAAATATTCCTTCGGCATAGCAAAAACTCCATCTTGTTCAAGGAAGTGGAAATTTGAGCATCTTTGCTCAGATCAGTCTAAAAAGAAAGTAGAAAACTGCAAACCTCCACATGCTCAACAGACTGATCCGATCTTGCGTGGAAAGTAGCACAACATTGTTTATCAAGAAGAAAGTTCTCTGGAAGTCATTCACCCATGGTCCTGACGTCACACTAAGCTCTGGCGGGACACCTGAGGAAGATGGCACACATTGGAAGTAACCACAAGCAAGGTGGCCACCACCAGGCCAGGGACACTGGTGTCTGAACACTGGGCTCCCACAGGGTACCTGGCAGCCTGGCTCTTCTGCCACAAGGTGATGCTTTCACCACTGGCTGCACTGCAGAGTTCCCGTGGCTAGTTTTACCTAAACTAACATTCATTTTTCATCACTTAATATTTGAGTAGTTTGTTTCCACAGAGGCAGTAACTATTTTGTTTTTAAAAGCTGCTTAAACTGTTGCAAAGCCCAAATCCAGTTCCATAAGCACAGGCCAGGTACCTTCCACAAGTAAGATGCTAAGGCCTCAGCTATTCACCCACTTCTAACCCCAAACCTTTCCTTGAGTTAATTACACTTACCGACTGCCAAAGGAGCCATTTTAATAATTACCTTCAGTGTGAAAATCAAATCTGTTAAGAGATTATATAAGAAGGAAGTCAATAATTAGGAGGTCCCATCTTTCAAAACAGGAAAAAGAAATTTAAAATTTTATAAGAAAGAAGTTAGAAACCCAGAGTCTAGAAATGGAAACTACATAGAATATATGTATTTTGCCCCTAGGTTTTAGATTCAACCATGACAGGCTGTCAGTAACTGAATTTTTTTTTTTTCATTACCTGCCAGTTATTTAGGAAATTTCTATTGTTTAGCAGAGTGTAATCTGGAAATCAGTACTACTTTATTAATTACACACTGATAAATTTCTATCAGAAAAGGGACCATGAAAATAAAGTTAACAAAAAACATTTCCAGGAATATTTTTATTCCTAATCCTATCCAAATCAATAAATTTTTTATGGGTAAAAGGACTGTCTAAAGCAAACGTGCGTATGTAACTGCTACTAATGACTATAATTCCTGAAAAATATCAGGATTGCTTAATTCAGCATCCATGAACTGTCCTTTCCTCTCCCCCAAAATTGTACACAAAGGCCTGGCTACAAATGGGTTTATTTTCTCCCTGTGGAAGGGGGCCAGAGGTTCCATTATAGCTCAAAGGAGTACAGGGTGGAGGGGGAAAAAAAGTTGACATCCAGTCGTCTGGAACGTTATTAAGCAGAAAGCTGAAAAAGCGCTTTGTTTATTCCTCTAAAAGATAAACAGAAAGAAGTATTGTGGACATGACAAAACAGCCCAACACAAGTCCCTGTGAGCCATCACGCCACCTCAGCCTAGGCAGGGCCCTCAGCAGTCAGCCTCCGAGGCCTGCTCAGTACTCAGAGGCTCCAAGCACTCTCCAGGCCACCAGCCTGCGCACCAACGACTCTGCGGCTGGGAACTTTTGCTCAAGGCCACTGGTTCCGTCACTGGAAAGCAGGAAACTCCCCTCTTCACTCCTAGTGGGGGATAAGACAAGGCAAAAGAGCAATGACCTCTGAAAATCACGCTCCGCAGGAAGGTGAGCCCCGCATGGGCAAGGACCCGCCTAGGAGCAGCTGTAGGTAATAGAGATGCTGTTTGTTGGAAGAAGCTTGTTGAATGACAGCTGTTGCTCTGGATAGCATCGATCTTGGAAAACAACATTTCACTGGTTGTCCCATTGTTAAGGGTTGAAGAGTGCTCCCCGATACCAAAAATAAAAGCACTGAAGTCCTAACCCCCAGCTCCACATGCTAACATGGTAATTAAGGAACAGTGAGGTCATCAGGATGGTCCCTAATCCAACATGACTGTTGTCCTTTATAAAAAAGAGAAATGCAGGCACAAAGACAGACAGATGCCCGAAGAAGACGAGATGAAGAGACAGAGCAGGCTCACACAGACAGGGGCGGAAACAGGAATCCCACTCCTACAAGCCAAGGCCCCTCTTTCCCCAGCAGCTGGAGGAGGAAGGAGCCGCCCCACTGGCATTAGCAGGAACAGGGCCTACCCACACCTGGATTTCCGACTTCTACCCTCTATTACTTGGGAATAAAATTCTGTTGTCCTAAGCCACCCAGTTTGTGGTGCCTTATGTCAGCTTCCCCAGCAAACTGATACAACAGTGGCTAGATCAAGTCCCCAGAATTCATCACAGCCTGGGGCTGGCTCGCATTCCTGACGGACAACCTCAGGCCTGGAAGGGCCCTGGTGTGGACTGTACTCACAGGGCACAGGAGAGCCACGCAGTGTGCAAGGGGCAGACTGTGTTGGGCATCCCTCCTGGGCCACTTCAACTCCTCCCAGCCCCATCTTTCTCCAGACACCACTGCAACCTCATTCTCTTCAAGTCTCACACAAACTAAGTCGGCCACCTCACCAGGGGTTGCAGCGCGGCTCCCCATGACTGTCCTGAGAATTCTACAACAGGAAGCTTGGGGGCACCTATGGAATCCTGCTTGGCCCTAACACAGGAGCAACCCTCAAAGCGTGGGGACCTCAATACCCATGGGTGGGGGGCACCCTTGCCAGAGGAATGGAAGCCAGAGGAAAACACCCCTCATTCCCTAGGCAGGCAGCTCTGAGATGCATTTCACCGTTTCTCAGAAAGTCCCAAGGAACTGAGCACCAGTTAGTTGCCAAGACCACCGCCCAACTCAAAAACGCCTGCCTCTCCCTCCCCCGTAGTTTAGTGTTCCCCTCCCTCCCAAGTGTCCTCTGCAATCAGATCCCAGATGATCTACAGATGGGCCTTTCTCTCAGGTTCTGCTTTTGGGAGAACCAAACTAAGGAAAAAAAAAAAAAAAAACCTTCTTAAAATATTTTCAATACATGAAATTTTCTATCTAGTTTTTATACAACTTTAATCATCAGAGAAGTCTGTCCCAGCCCTAGCAATTCCAATCCACTGCATGCTGCTCCTAGAAGAGCCAAGTCCACTGGCCCTGGTTCTGTCCCTTGAAACCAAGTCTGGCGCTGTCCTTTCCTTCTACGAATCACCTAACCATTCCCACTTCCTCGGGCAGGATTTGATGTTTACCTTCTTCACAACACACCATGATAGCTTCAACCAACTAAAGTATAAACAGGTGGCCAACATCAGAGGCCTTATTGTTGGAAATGTTAAGAGTCTTAACAGTCACAAAGACATGGCTGTGTGGACCTGCCTAGGAGCAGCTGCAGTTAAGAGTCTTAATAGTCACAAAGACATGGCTGTGTGGACCTGCCTAGGAGCAGCTGCAGGTAATAGAGATGCCAAATGATGATTGCGATTCAGAGACCCCGTTTTCCACAAGCCCTCGCCTTCCCTCAGTGGAGTGGCACGTGAAGCACTCCCCGGCAGCTCCCCGCAGCCCGCATGTCCTCCCAGGCTTGATTGCAGTCCGAGGCAGTTGGGTGGTTGCTGGCTTCTCAGAGAGAGCTGTCCCAAATGTGTCTTATTATCATTTAGGGGTAAAAAAAAAAAAAAAAAATGAACAACTTTTAAAAATTCATACTCAAGGGGCTGGGATTGTGGCTCAGCAGTAGAGCGTCACCTAGCACACATGGGGCCCTGGGTTAGATCCTCAGCACCACATAAATAAATAAATAAATAAAACAAAGGTATTAAAAAATACATACTCAAGAAATACGGTGTTTAAGTCAGCTTTTTCACTTCTGTGACTAAAAGACCCGACAAGAGCAATTTTAAAGGAGGAACGTTGTATTTGGGGGCTTACAGTTTCAGAGGTCTCAGTCCACAGACAGATGGCTGCATTCCTCGGGTCTTGAAGTGAGGAAGAGTGAGGAGGAGGAGGAGGAGGAGACGAGCTCACATGACCACCAGGCAGCAGAGAGCTTCCACCCCTCAGATACCAAATATATACCCCAAAGCCACTCCCCAATTACCCACCTCCTCCAGCCACGATCTGCCTTCTCATTACTACTCAGTTAATCCCACCTGGGGATCAATTCATTGATTGTATTAAGGCTCTCAGAACCAAATCATTTCTCCTCTAAACCTTCTTGCAACCTCTCAAAACTGAGCTTTTGGGGAACACCTCACAACCAAACCATAACATGGATTCTTGCTGAATCTTTATTTCTTAAAAAAGCTTAATTGCTTCCAGAGATGTTTACTCTTGAACCCTTCCGATTCTCCAGTGTCAAAGGCAGGGAGACGACACCCACAAACAACGTGCACTTGGGTCCTCACTGGAGAGGACTTGTCAGCTCGGCCCTGGGCTCCTTCCTTCCTTTGGTCTTGTCATTGTTATTTTGAGCCACTACACCACGCACCTCTTCACTGCTCACTGAGTTCAAATGGAGCATTATAAAAAATAAAACAAATCAGCTGCCCATTTTAAACATCCGTTAGCAAGTATAACACGTGGTTCTTAGTATGAAAAGTAAATTTAATGAAATTAAAAGGGAATATTTCACTGCAGACAGAATAATTAAAAGGCATACTGAGCTGTCAGCAAAACTGGGCTGGCTCCTGCAGGATGGGCAGACGGACTGCCGATGCTGTAGGATGTCCTGCGATTCTTCTACGGCCTCACCGTCAGCTCTCCCATCAGTGACAGAGCAGCCATTCTGACAGCTGGCCAACAGCAACACGCTCCACACCTCCATCACTGCGTTTTTCTCCAGTGAAAGTGAAAGCTGAGCTGTTCAGAAGAATTCCCCTTTCCCTTGAACTAGGCTCCTGCTCCCTTAACAATGTCCACCTGCTCCGTATCTTTCCATTCCTCTTATGTGGTCTGTGATGTTCACACACTGTGGAGAGGACTTATGTCCAAATGGAGATGGAAGAAGACAGACCAGCGCTGGTTTTTCTGCTCTTCTGAAGGTGTGGATACTCTTCACACAGCACAGAATCGCAGTGGTACAAACAGCCTTTCAGGACTTGTTGGCAACTTCGTGCAATCAAACAAAACAGGCCCAAATTTATCAAACTCCCAGAGGGGAAGCAGAAATCAGGACAATTGTAAAGCTGTTGCCCAGCTGGATGGTCTGAGGATCTAAAACTCAAGTAGATCTAAAAGTCAAGTCTCCTGTCCATACAAGGTGCATTATCAATTCTTTTTTGTCTCCTAAGAAAAACTGTAATTCTCTCTGTGTTGGCATATTTGTAAAACTGCCCACCATACCAAGTTAAGAAAACAAAGCCACTTTGCCCTAGAATCTGAACAATTTGGAAACCTGGTAGACAGACACACGCTGTCAGACCCCAGGGCAGGTGCTCTTCTTTCACCCACCCCCCAAATTCCTCCAATTCCATTAGGTTGGTATGGTGGTACCCACTCCTCAGATGAAGACACTGAGACTCAGTGGTCAAGAATATAGTACAAGGCCCCAGAGTTGGCAGGATGTAAAGCACAGAAGTCAAAAGAGTATGCAGGTTATCTAAGAAATAAGTTGAGGGCTCATAATCCAAAAGCAAACTGGGCCGTGGACACAATATTTATTTATTTGCAGTCTTGCTTTCCCAAGCCTTCATAATTCCAGGTACTCTGGTTTGCCACTGATGGACTGGAAAAGGCATCTTCCTCGTTATTGAAGTTATTGAAGCATCCTTCTGGGTGAAAGGACCTCCATTTGTGTTAAGATCTCTGGCCCCTCTCTGCGTCTCCCTCCTGCCCATTGGGGTGATGCAACTTACATAAATTGTAATTCTAGGAGTGAGACCCAGGCACACACAGCCCTGCCTCTCCTCTCTTACAAAGAACATGCACTCTGCTCTATCTCACTGTCCTGAACAGGCTGCAGGGGGGTCGTGCTTGACCCAGCCCTGATATCACCCTGCCTCATCCTGACGTCCAGGACTAGAAAGCCCAAGATATCAGCCCCATTCACCAACATCAGCTTTGCCTGGGACTCAGACACGTCTTTTCTGTCTTGCTTCTCAATTCAGTCTAACTCAGACAAGGAAAAAGGTGTTATTTGCCAGGCTCCTGAACACCCAATAGCTCCTTACTGGGTAGACGCCCAACCCTGTGCTCAGGTTTCTCCAATGAAAGTGAAAATTTCTGTGTTCCTGAGACCACAATTAAAGACTAGCAATGCTGTGCATTTCAAATCCATTAAGAACTCATAAATAGAGATGACAGAACATGACATTATCAAGTTGTGTCACCCAGACCCAAAAGCGTTCAAAGTCACATGGTTACGGCTACCTCCAGCAAGATCCGGAGAGAGACGGGACAATGAACACCAGAGCCTATACCCGGAGACAGCAATGCTCTCTCAGTCCATCCTGGGCATCAAATAAGCTTATTACAATTCTAAATCAATGCTGTGAGAGAATATTTTTCTCCAGCTACATGTTATTCCTTGTTTCATTGTATCACTGTAATTTTTAAAAAGCACAGCCATAGCATGCTTTGTAAAAGAAATCCCATGCTTTGTAAAAGATTCCATTATCAGAGTAATCATTATTGAACCTTTTAGCCCAGATGTAATTTCTTACATGTTACAACAAGTTTGGCACGCATTGTGAATTTCAGCCAAGGTTGATAAAGTTCAATAACTTGGCTAACCAACCATGTGTACTACTCATTATAGAAGTAATAAATAGATTCATCAAAATGGACATGAAAAAGCCATAAGAAAATCGGATGCCATTTCCAGCCCGCCTCATAAAAGCACCTCCCGGACTTAAATGTAACTTTATATGTAGTCATCACACCTACCCATCATTCAATAGCAGGTGTGTATAAAATAATCAGCCACCCACATTTACACGCTGAATAAATTCCAGTTATGAAGGTGAATTCTCTGTTCCAGAGATCTCAAAAGTCACATAAATGTGCATTTGCTTATATGTTCAACTCCAGAAAGAACTCAAGCCAAGAAGAAAGGAAATTAGACAGCCAAACCTACAAATGTCACTTTTTTGTTGTCATTATCCTTTTGGGTCAGTTTTAGTGAAAGTGATGGTGGTTTGTTTTTGTTTTGTTTTGTTTTTCAGAAATACTTTCAGTCTAATTCTTTGAGCCTATCGATATTTGAAAAATAGAGAAAAAGAAAGTGAGCAGACCTGACTTAGATAAATGTCATGGAAGGAAGAAAGAAATCCGAGTTTGCAGAAGGAAAGAATTCCCGTGATCGGTCAACAAAGCTGGCTTCTAATATCTGAACACAATTTAACAGGGTGATAAAACTGCAACTGCAAAGATGGAAACCCAGAGATTCTGTGTACTGAATCTCTCTCTCTCTCACACTTCCAAAAGTAAACCCTACTCAGGAATCCACTGCCCCATGCACTTGGTAAACCACCACAGGGTCAGCTGGGGTGTCAGGCACTCAACTAAACGTGTCTTCCTGCCCTCTTCCCATCCTCACTGTGCCATCAGCATTACATGTCACAAAAATGCACCCTTGCCTCAGTTCAATGCCGTCCTCTGGATTTTCTCTCTTGCATACTTCTGCACAGAGGGATCACCGCATGACATTATTATTAATATCCTCAGACTCGCCTGGTTCTTTTCACATATAACACAGGAAAAACACGACGGGGCTTTCTAACACCAAAGTTGCCATCTTAACAGGGAAAATATTCCCGGCTATTAATTCTAAACAGAACCTGAATTATCACAACTGTAGCCAAATAATGTGGATTTTTAACTCAGCACAAGCAGAACATTATGCCAGCGGACTGCTTTATTTTCTCAAGAAGTTAGTAACTGCCAAATTCTTCCAAGAGCTTAAATACCACAATGACAGATACTGAAGTACAGAAATTAAAGTAAAATATGAAACTAAACAGAGGAGGAAGAGATAAGCCAGAGATGGACTCTGAATCACAGAAGTAATGAAAAAGAGAAAGCTCATGCCAACTGTCAGGATAAAAAAAGAGGTTAAAGGAAATGAAAGAAAGAGGGGTTTGACGGTTCCCAAAGACTTTACAGAAAAAGTCAAATTCAGCAGGCATCACCAAGAATTATGTGCACAGAGAATAATCTTTGCTAAATTCATACTACAGGCTACTGCAATGCCCAGCCTTAAAAAACATGGGCAAGTTTCTTAAAAAAAAAGACCTCTGATAGTGATGCAGAAATGCTCTCCTAATAGCAGACAGCTTTCTATCCCAAGGTTTAAAACAAAGCCACCCCAACCAACATGCTGGTTCTGAAACCCAATACTAACATTCAAGCAAACAGTAAATGAACCATGTTTGCCATTTCACATTCGTCGCCAGAGTTAATTTTCCCCACCAACATGAGAACACGCATGCACACACAAACACACCACAACATAACACAAAGCAATTCCCAAAGGAAAGAGTCCAGAAACATCTAAGATGACACCTACGGCTCTCCAATACCTGAGCAAGAGCCACAGAATCTGTTCGGAAGACAGAAGGACTTGATCGCCTGGAAATTTGGAGAGACTTATTTCTAATGTGATAACTCTAATGTTTTGTACCCTTGTAAGCTCAGTCAGCCCTGCAAGAACACCCCTGGCTTTTTCCTATGATTAGCTTCCTTCATGACACACAGTCTGAAAGCTTTCTATTCATTTAAAGTCATCAGTATTTGTTCCTTGGGGATTTATTGGAAATACTTCACTTTCAGGTACTTCTCTCTGGATAGTTTGAATAGAACACGTGATATTTTTAGTTTAAAAAAAAAGTGTCCTTTGAAAAGTTAAACAATGTAAATTCTTCAGTCCAAACAAGACTACCTTTATGATAACTAAAACATGAAGTCTAGAATTCATCCCCTAAAGATTGAGTGTGCATCCTAATTCAGCTAAATTTTCCACTTTACCTAATAGGAAATAAAAAGTTCACTTGGAATATATAGGCCCAAATATTATCCAGAAACATGACCCCTTTCCCTTCAGCCTTGACAGAATGTAAAATCACAAGTTTAAGATCCGATCCTTTAGCTCATGTTCCAATACTGTGCTTTGCAGCTAACACACCATTTGAGGAGCTGGGAAATGGAATGGAGCAAAGAAGAATTATGGCAATTATAAAACCTCCCTGGTATATACTGTCCGATTAATAACTAGCATCAGCAGAGCTCAGCTCTACAGTTGGCAAGGTGGAGAATGAAGAGCCCAGAGCCACAGGAAGTCATAACACCCAGCAAAGCATAGACACTAACTATGTGGGACGCAACAAGATCTGCAAACCTATGCACAGGACAAAGCGAGCAAGCCTGTCACTCCAACTGGCTCCTTCCTATCCTCAATGCCTGCTCTCTGAAGAGTAAAGAACTGTGCTCGTTGAAAGCATCAACACCAAGATGCCAGACGACCTTTAAAAAAAAAAAAAATCAACATGGCGGCACACTTATTAACACCCGGCAAGCAGCAGAACTGTGATTAATATAAATTACAGAATAAGCAATTATACTTGACCGCAGATCCACACACTGTTCAGGTTTATGGTATTTTGCACTTGCCCCATACCCACTATAGATTTTGCTTTCCTTCATAGTTACTCAGAAGATGCATGTGTGAAAAAAAGAAACATCAGAGACAGGAAGACGTAAAAAGTATTAGTAGAAAAGGCAAATATTTTGTTTAATGTATAAGAACATATTTGTTGATGTTGTAGATATATATATATATATATATATATATATATATATATATATATATATATATATATATTTATTTATTTATTTATTTATATATATTTGGTACCAGGGATTGAACTCTGGGGCACTGAGCCACTGAGCCACATCCCCAGCCCTTTTATTTTATTTAGAGAGGGTCTCACTGAGTTGCTTAGTGCCTCACTAAGTTGCTGAGGCTGGCTTTGAACTTGTGATCCTCCTGCCTCAGCCTCCAGAGCTGCTGGGATCACAGGTATATGCTACTGTGCCCAGCCATTTTAGATATTTCCAAATCTATCTCTCTCTCTCTCTCTCTCTCTCTCTCTCAAACACACACACACACACACATTACACTACAAAGCAAATCAATTTTTAAATGCTTTCTAGAAGCACAAAGATCATGTTGCTAATCTAGTTTGTCTGTACCTCCATAAGGGCAGGGATTATTCTGGTTCTACAGTGAAGACTTAGCACTTAGTACCCAGCAGCCAATAACTATTTGTTGACTGCACAAAAGACTGAATAAAAAGCGTGTCCGTGGCTCTGAGCAGCCAGCCAGCTCTGCTCACACAGCCCCCATCAGGTGTGCGACCAGGGTTCTGCACTCCCCTCCCTGCAGAACCAGGCAGGACATAGGACCATACACACAGCCTGAGCCAGTGATGCCTTCGTCAGCTAGGGCTGCGGTGACAAAATGCTACAGACTCGGTGGATTGAACAACAAACATTTATTTGTTCATGGAAGGTTGGGTTGTTGGGGAGGGCACTCTTCCTTGTATCCTCACCTGGCAGAAAACAAGCTAGGGAGCCCTCCGGCCTCTCCTACTGGCCCCCAGAGGCTCCCCCTCCAAATGGGAAAACTGGCATTAGGATTTTTACATGTCACTCTTGGGGGGATCACAAGCACTGGGTCCATGGCACACAATCTTTTTATTTCTAAACCTCTGAAATCTAGGTTTAAGTAAAACATCCTGATTGTAACATGTTGGAAGTAAACCAACAAAAAGCAAACAAAACACCCCACAATAGGTCATTTTTGTATAAACCATTCAAAAAGCCATAGGGGGCCACATACAGGCTGCAGGCCAGCAGTCTCTGCCTGTCCAAACAGCTGCCTTGACCCAAGGCCCCCTGCACAAGCGAGTGCACAGAACCACGGTCCCTCCCTCTCTCAATCACCGTCACAAGGTTCTCAGGGACTCCATAGCAGGCAATACAGTGATGTATGCTGACCGCCCTGCTTCAGACACACTCAAACTAGTAGAGCAGAGGCCTCAGGAGACTGCTCCACAAACACAACACCAGGACGCACAGCTTTTCAGATGAACACGCCCAGCCCAAAGATCTATCCAGGGAGGGAGAAGAAGCAGGGAGAGGTCCAGAAGGCTGAGCCTAAAAGGGTTTCTGGAAGGTCACCTACCAGCCTTCTGTCCTAGGCAGAGTAACAGCCCTTCCCCATAATACCCACATCCATATCCCTGTGGATATCTATACCCACACGGCAAAGCGATTCTGCAGTTGCAATTAAATTAAAGATCTTTTTGTGGAGGGTCATGGGGTGCTGAGGATTGAACTCATGGATGCTCCACCGCTGAGCTACATTTACCCACTATTTTTCTTTCTTTTTTTTTTTTTTTTTTTTTTTTTTTTGAGACAGGGTCTCACCAAACTGCCCAAGCTGGTCTTGAACTTGCAATCCTCCTGCCTCAGCCTCCCAAGTAGCTGAGACTACAGGCATGTGCCACTGTGCCCAGCTTAAAGATCTTAAAAAGGGGAGATGGTCCTAGATCAGGTGGGCCCTGAGTGCATCAGGGGGAGACAGCAGCAGGAGAGGGGGCCACATGAGAGGAGGTGATGTGATGGAGTGACACTCGTAGTGGGGAGGATGAGGCCTCAAGCTAAGGAGCATGGGCGGCCGCTGGAAGCTGTGGACCCCTCCCGCTGGCCAGGAGCTTCCAAAAGGAGCCAGCCTTGAGGCCTCCTGTCATCATCCCAGTGAGACAGATTTCCAGCTCCTGGCCTCCAGGACTGTAAGAGAGTAAATCTGTGCCACTTTAAGCCACCAAGTTTGTGGGGGATCTTCCACAGCAGCGAAAGGTAACCAACACAACTCCCCAACAGTGCACTCTGCAAAAACACAGGAGTGTCACTCAAAGTCCAAGACCAAGTGCCAGGAGATGTGCCCACAGGCCAACAGGACTGGCTTCCTCCTGGGGATCCCTCCCTGACCAGGCCTGCAAGAAAAGAAGTCGTTGCTCAGCTTGGTAGGAAGAAAGGCCCTTGTGCACACAGGCCGACAGAGCCCAAGCCAGCTTTCTGGCTGAAAGGACAGCGTCCCCTGCCAAAACTCTGACTCCGCTCCCTGACTGAGCTGTTCCCCGTGTGGATCTGTGACAGGGCTCCCACCTTGTCAAGCACTCCATCTGGTAACTGTACAGGAACTGAGAACTGAAACGGCCTTTGCCAACAGATAAAGTTGTAATGGTATTTTTTTCTTCTTTTTTTTTTTTGGAATGCCATTTGGAATGCATTGATGATCTCTCGGCTGATAGGAGCTTCTCAACCCCAGCTGCTGAATGTAGAAGCCACAGCCACTTACAGTAAAACCAAAGGCAGTCAGAGACCATCTATTGAGTGACACAGAAACTTTGCAGAGCTCATCCTTAAAGCCCCAGTTGCTGACAGAGAAGACTCTACATTTGAAAGAGATGGCTTCATGGGATCATGGGGAAAATAGTTTCCAGAATCAAGATGGGGCCAGCAATTTTTTGAAGGTCATGTCAGCAAACAGCACCAAGTTCACGTCTGAATTCTGCATGTATATCTGAATTGTTGGCAAAGACAAGGACCAGGGTGGGTGACACTTAAGGCAACTGGGAGGGAACCATACGACCAAGACCCGGCAACATTTCCACCCACGACACCTCAACACCATCACATCCAGGAAGTTTCCCCGTCTGCACGAAAATCCCTCTTATTACATCAAATTTCTGCTGCCAGATATCTGGCTGGAGTCACAGCCCATCGACTAGTGGGGACAGCACTCACTGCAACTCTCTGATCGTTGCCACCAAATTAGCTGCGCAATGCACAAGTCTGTTATTTGACATCTGGTTCCCTTTCTGAACACTGAAGAACTTGCAGAAACCTCTCAGCATACCCAAACCAAAAAGAGAAAAGAAAAAATGAAGCGTGCCTATTTTATTCCATCATTAAGGAATTAAATTACTCTTCCTCCATCTTCTTCCAACCCCGATGTTCCCTTTATTACAACTGTGAGGTTATTTTTCCCAACTGCAAGCAATCTTAAATTCATAAAGCATTCTCCATTGCTGCCATTTCCAAATATTATGTGATCCCCACAAAACGGTGACAGAGAAGTTATAGTCTCTTGATTTCACAAATGAGGAAAGGAAGGCTCACAATAGTGACGCGCCTTAGGTCACACAGCAGTGAACGACCATCTGTCTCTTCCTATGTTCCGTAAGTCTCCAGGGAAGGTGCCACACCTTTCTAAGGGCTGATGCTTATACTCAAACACTGATTCATTCTTGATATGATCAAGGAAATGGGACAGCAACTTTGGACATCTCTACTTAACACACCAGGCAGTCCTACAACCCATGACAAACTCAAGTGAACAAGGGGCTCAGGTGCCAAACTCAGCCACGTTGCTTTGATGCAGTCCTTTCAAGAAGAGAACAGTTTTCTCCCCTCCCCATAGTTCCCTGACTACAACAAGAGTAACTTTTGCTTTTTTTTTTTTTCTTTTATTTTCCCACTTCTTTTTTTCTGGACAAAAGGATTATCTGACCTCCAACCAACCAAAAAATAACTAAGTTTTTTCCTTTCACACCAAACGCAAGTCGATGCCTAAAACTGTTATTTAAAAAAGTCACTCGAGGACAAAGAGGGTCCAAGAACCAGGAAGTTTGGAAAACTCCAAACTAATTTTGGGAGTAACTGGATCCCCTCGCCTCCCATTCCAGAAATGGCTACAGTAAGCGCCTGCAGAGATGAACAGGCAGAAACTTCCCCAGGCACCCGGAGCTCCATCTTAACAACTTTGCAAAGAAGGAATCTCGTCTGTGTGACACGGGCATGGAACAGGAGCCCAGGGAAGGAAAGCAACCTGGCCCAGGCCCTCAGGTGAGGCATAGTTAGCACAGGGTGGAAACTAGGTCACGCTCGGCCACTTCCTGAGTCAGAATTCTTCTCTTGCACCTCTCCAGACAGAAACCTGCCCCCCATCAAGCTGGCTGTCAGCCTAGCTATATTCAGCCATGGCATGATCACACCACCTGGGAGCCAGGCTCATCAAACCAGAACTCTGAAGTGGAGTCACCACCATTAACACAGAGCTGGAAGAAGCCCTCAACCCCAAAATCAAACCTTGCCTATTGTGTTCCCTTGGGGCTCAGCTACCGTGGGAAGCTGGCCTTTGGCAAGTCTGGGTTTCCTGGGTGGCACCTCCTTCCCCAGGGGTACTGAAGCAGCAGTGCCCTGTGGAGCTGTCTCTGGCCTGACAGGGGAGGCACAGGCCTGGGAGGGGTCACGCCGGCAAGTGGGGCCAACTCTTTATGAAGTTCCTCTCGGTTATGGGATGCAATATGTACTTAAAGGAATAGACACTTGGAGATAAATTAACTTCTAAAAGAAAGAGACATTTTGAAAATTAAACTATACTGCCTGCCTGGAATGAGCAATCAATACATATCCAATTGTCACACACATAACGAAAAGGCAAGTCACAGAAGAATAAACGCAAATGGGCGAAACTTTATGGGGTTTGACATCCTAAAAATACACTGTCCTCCGCTGAACCTGTTATCTACGTTTGGTACGTCTTCGTTGTTCATGTGGAAGGCCGGTGAAAGACCGTGCCATCATGACACTTCTGTTTTCAATAATTACAGCTTAAGCTATGCAGTAGCATTTAGTCCTTAAAAGGGACTCAAGGAAGCTCCTCAAGATTACTGAAAAGTTTCTTTCCAGCTAATGAGACAGTAATTATTTTCCAGTTTTGTGTCGCTGATTCAGTAGAAATGTTCCACAGTGTTGTGTGACCGCCTGACACGTCTGGGTTTCTCTGTATGAACCCCCTTTGCCAAAGGCAAGAGATGTGGACGTGCTTCTGGGGGGTATGAAGCGCCTGGGTGAGGAAAACCAACCACCCTGGGTTGGGGCATTTCTGTGGGGGTTCAGTCCCATGGACATGTCAGTGCAGGGATCAGACTCCTAGGAGGGTACCCTACCTCCTGACAGGACCTGCCCCCCACTTCCGGGCAGGAGTGTCTGTATGTGAGGTGGCAGGTGGGACGCCAGCCTTCTGATGCATTAGGTGGGTAGCTGAGCCAGCAGGGGAGGAGGACGACTCAACAAGAAATACGAGGGATTCTTGGATAAAACGAAGGCTTCGTTTGGAAACCAAAAACCTTAACAAGCGTTTTCTTGGACCTTGAGCCAAGTATGCATTTCTCCAAATTTTGTTGGGTTATGTTATTGACATGAACTGAGGTGACTATAAGGTTTTATTTAATGACATTCTGTGCTGGAAATTGGGAGGCCTGCAGCAGACCTAAATTCCAACTCTTACGATTTTTGAAAAGATTGTGAAATTACAAAAATGCACCTGAACCAAGTTTTAATAGGCTGCGTGATGGGTGGATGAGGTCTTCCATTATACCATTTCCATCTTTGGATTCTCCGGCAGTGCAGGAATTCTGTGACATTAATAAATTCAGTAAAAAGTAAACATATGGGAGGAAAAGGTGGAGGTAAACTGGAAGAGCCGCTCAATCTTACTAATAATAAGAGATGTGCAAATTCAATGGATACTTTTTTTAAAAAAAATAATTTTTAGTTGTATATGGGCATAATATCTTTATTTTATTTATTTATATGTGGTGCTGAGGATCAAACCCAGTGCCTCACATATGCCAAGCAGGCACTCCACCACTGAGCTACAACCCCAGCTCCCTAATAGATACTTTTTAACAAACGTTAATTCCCAAGATTGGCTGGGACACAGGGTGCTGGGCGATCAAACTGGTACAACACTCTGAGTTCTGTTTGACAAAACAAATCAAGATATTAAGGTTCAGGAGCAACTCTCTGGGTTCAGCAATTCTACTTCCACAAAATAAAACTATAGAATACTCACAGATGGGCACAAACATTTAATTACAAAATGTGCATCTGCATTCCGCAGCTATTAAAAAGCTGGAATCCACCCAAATGTGCCACTCTGGAGGACTAGCTGGAACCATATGGTGGAATACTATGCAACCATTCGGGATGTGGGACACTGACAGCAAGAGGAAAGGCCACCACCAGCTAACTGGAAACTCACTAAAGGAAAAAGGGGAAGGAACCAAGGCTGGGATTCACAGATGATCCATCTTAACTGTAAACTTCTGGCTGGTGAGGATTTGGGGTGATATTTTTTCTAGTCTGCATTTTCTAAATTTTTCATAAGGAACACATGCTTAAAAACATTTAAATAATTTTAAAATCATTTAATGAGAACTCACACAAAGCTAATTTACCTTACTGGGCATAAATACAAGCTTGACCAATGCCAGCTCCCATTCCCCCAGAATTCTCTCCCAAAACCTGTTTTGCACTCAGGACACCAAAGGAGAATTCCACAAAGAAAGCGTGGACGTACTAACCCAGGATCGACGTGTGGTCTGGGCACGTGCGACAAGCCCTCCAGGTGCCTCGCCCAGCCCAAATGGATTTGCTGAAAAAAAATCTGATTCCAGACTCAGGTTCACAGACTTCACAAGCTGACTGGGAAGAGTTCTGCGAGAACTGTGCTACTATTCCTCGGAACATGGAGGGGGCGAGAACACTGGGTGGGACCCCAGGCAGGAAGTGAGAAGCCCTCTGCTGCAGTCCTGCAGGCACCCTGGAGGGCTGCGTGAGTCAGGCAATCTACCTCACCTCTCTGTTCTTTCATCTCCACATCATTCCAAAACAGGTGTCTTGCACAGAATCCTCTTAAATTGTGAAAGGCTATCAACATAACACAATAATAATCAACAAACACTAATCTGCAACAAACAAGTACATTTTAGCAGTAAAGATTAGTTTTGGGGTTTTTTTTTTTTTTTTTTTTAATTTTTTAGGTTTAACTTCACTCTGTATATATCCATACGAGAGATTGACTGATTTTGTTTCTCTCAATGAAATAATTTGGTTAAACAAAAGAACTCATTCCACTCAGCTGATCACAGGGCCTAGAGAGATATAGCAGAGAATAGAATACAAATCCCACCCCAATCTCATGCTCCCTCTCTCTGGACCTGCTGCATACACACACCATCTTAAGTCTCTTTTTGGAGTCTAGCGAGATCTTGATTTGCTGTAGGGGCAACTCTGTCTGATCCCATTTCTAATATGAAGCATCCCAAAGATGAAAAAAAAAAAAAAAAAAAAAAGCCCACCAAGCACAGCCTGAGACAAACACTCAAAGTTTTGAGACCCTCAGATTAAAACCATGTTCCACAACTTGGTACCTCCTAGGTATCCCGAGTTAGGTTTGTGTAGCCCAAGACCAGCACTTCATGAAACGTGCTCTTATGGACTAAAGCGGGAATGACTTAGGCAACAACCTCCAACTATAGGAATGTGCTTCCTGGCCAGTCCATGGGCACCTTAACTTGGATCTTTGCAAGAAGCCCTCTGATGGACCCAAATGCTGCTTTTAAGAAGGTAGAGGATTCACATCTGGCCACTCTGCGAATGCTGCCCAGTGCAAGAGGGACACAGGCCTCATCGTACCCAAGAAGGGAGGTCAAGGGCTGAACAACTGTCAACGTCACCTGCATTGTACAATCCGCAATGATTCCCCAAACAGCCTCCAGTTTTAACATTTTATTTGATAAATAATGAACACATTTGTACATGAATGACCAAACAGCTTTAGTGGAATAGTTTCGTGATGATACAGACATATGTTCACAAAGTTTCCAGGTGCTCACATTTTAAAAAGAGAAAAAGTTGTTGAGAAAGAAAAATAATATAAGTAAAAATATGTAATATAGTGTATTCGTTTTGTTCCCATTTGGAATTTGAAAATAAGCAGTTTATAAAGCCAAACTGTTTTCTTCTGGGCCAAATTTCTGTTTGACAGCTGCAGAATGCAACTGCTGGGCTGCCTGGAGCTTTAGTTACGGAGCCAAAACCAGCAGTGCCCGCAGGACTCGGGAGCACTGGCTATCTGCTCTGTATTATGTATCTGGCTTAATGTGGCCTCTAGCTTAAAAAGCAGATGCTGAGCCCAAAAGGATACATTTTCTTTTAGTACAAGAATGTATTGCTAATAAACAATCTAATTAAAATCATTACATAAGCCTACGTAGAGCTGGTGACAGCGGCAAGGGAGACGACGTTCTTAGGGAAAATATAAGGTCACTAAGGCATTCTAAATGAGCTTTAAACAGAGGCACTAATATTTAAATATCACAATTACCACTTAGAAAAAAAGAAATCACATTATTGATAGGCCAGCACACTCAAAACCAATAATGTCACAAAACACATGCCCTTGTGTCATTTGGCAGAAGGAGCTGCTCCCTGAATACAATGGGCCTCTTTATTAACTGGCTCTCCTCATCCTTGGCATCCCATACAAACAAAACAAAAACGCAAAGCAGAAAGAGAGGAAAAGAAACAGAGACATTAATAACCGTCTTCAGCTTGAACTCTATTGCTGAGAAGTACAAGACCTAAAAGATATGTTAGGAGAGGAAAAGGCATTATTTAACAAAAATGAAAGCAAGACCGGCCAGAGGGAGAAAACTAGATGGAGAAGCTGCCTCTTTTGTTTAATCTTATGGAAGGGCAACAGAGCCCTCTAGTGGAGAAAATTTAAAATATAAATTCACATTTGTGCTTTTAGGTTAATTATAGGAAACGCATACAATACTTTCATTACAATTCTTACTATGTCATTGTATTATGCAGAAGCAAGAGATAAACTGTCTCAGATTTTTGAAAACAATTTTTAAATTTACATAAGTTACAAACCCTCAATTGGGGTCGATAATATTGTAAAATATTCTCTTTAAATCATGAGTTCAAACCATTTTCTCACTGAACAGTGGCTTCTGCAACCCTCATCTGTTATGCTGACACTATGAAAGGTCAAAATCCAAACCTATGTGCAAATACAGAATTCAGCTGATAACCTCCTGTGACAACTGTTTCAGCTAAGGTCTAAGCAGGTGTGCGCGTGGACACGGAGGGGTGTGTGTGAGTGCACACAGCGGGTGATAAGCCCGGCATACCCACACACCCACACGTACACACCTCCTGGGGTTTAACATGGGGTCAGCAAAGGATGAGATGCACATCAGCAAATGTCTTCAACTGTCCCCTGCTCCAGAGGAGGAGTTCTCAACACTATGAGCATGTGGTTTCCATGTAGGTTCAGTGTCTAAGAACATAAATGTAAACAGGAGCAGGCCTGAGCCTGTGGTCCCAGTTACTGGGGAGGCTGAGCCCAGGAGCTGCAATTAATGAGACCCTGTCTCCAAAAAAAAAAGGTTCTTTAGTGCATAAGGCACTAATTAAGGGACTAATTGTCAATTTTACATAATGCCATCTAAGGACATCTCCCAATATTTTCAAAACTTTCAACAGTTTCTCAGAATGAAAAAAAATTTCATTCATTTTACTTATAATTGATACATGGGTATATTTTAGCATAACAGCATAACTGTCATGAATATCTTTAATTAATCCCCAAAAGGTCACTTTGGTTATTTTGGAATTTCTTCCTCTACTTAAAGAGCATGTTCTTAAAAGAATGCCAAGATCCCAGTGGCGCAGGCCTTGTCAACAAAGTGGGTAGGAAACCAACAGTGCCCTGACCTCACAAGACATGTTTTGTCCAGGAAGATGACCAAATGTAAGTGAGCCCAGAGCCTGGGGTTCATGGATCTGTTACAATAACTTAGGGAGGGACAGGGGAGCAAATGGCACAGTTTAGGCATGAAAACTAAGTAACACTTAGTTATGGAAAAAGAAAACAAAGATGTGGCCTATAAAGGAAGACAGTGTACAGAGTGCGGGGCTGGGGAGTGTGGCTTTAAAACCTTAAGGACAAACACCCTTCTCTACCTAAAGAGAGAGTGATTTTCTTATGTCATGCAGGAAGGGAGAATTTACACCAGATATGGACTTTTCATGATGATGATCTATAGGATAAAAGTGTGGCAATCACGCTTCATGCCATAATTTCAGCTCATAATTTAGGAGTAAAACCCCAACATTTTAGAAACGGGTTAACATAAAATTACAAAATACTAACACTTAGGGATTCCCTGAAAGAAAATCGAATACCTTCATTTTGCTTAAGGAGAACAAATTTAGGGGTGACTTCAACATCATAAGCAAAAGTATTTTTTTTAATAACTCAAAGTGTGTAAATTTTGATATGTGTGTGAGAAAGAGAGACTCCTGGGATAGCCTCAGGGAGGTGGCAGCATAACACAAACACCACCAGCAGGCGAGGGCATCAGCCCTGAAGTGCACTAGCACACCGAGTGGCCAGCTCATGTTTGTTCTGGGGTAAAACAATTTTGGTTTTATTAATGGGTCCTCTGGCTCAAAACTCAAAACCAGGCCAGGCTATTTCAGATTTAAAGCCACAACATTTGATACAGTCCAACATTATAAAGGTTCAAAAGGTAAAAGAAACTTTTTATCCTGACTAAATTCAGAGAGGAATTTAAAACTCAAATTTGAGCACCACTGGTTTCAGGTGGCAACAAGAAGAAAGTTGGATCTCCATGACCGTGAGGTTAGACTGGAGAATCTAATTCGCTGGTACTTATTCATCGTTGTAACTGGATGTTTGACAAAGCCCTGGCTGTTTCTCCACAAATACGATGATAATAACCTGCCTACTCATGGCTTCAGTCTGCAGGGTTTCAAGTGCAGCCCTCACAGGAGACCATGAACCAGCTGCTACCCCAGGTCTAGGCATGCGACAAACCTGCACCACAGGAGCCTGCAGACTCCGGGGCCACTGCACACGACCATGTGCCCAGGGCCGAATCAGCTCACAGGCCGAGTCCAGAAGCAAGTTTCTGTGGACACTCCCTAGCCTAGGACACTCCCTCTCCTGAGTCTCCGCAGCACTGTGTGCAGTGGTCACCATGTCGAAGCCATTTCCATTTGACTTTATGACATCAGAGCCACCATGGCTAACTTCAGGGAGACCCTCCTGCTCAGTCTACGCTGCCACCGACGGCAGGGAGCTCCCTCGCCTCGACTGGGTGGCGGTGGGACTGTGGGGCTCCGGGCCTCTTGATCTGCTACCAGGAGCTCTGGTGAAGAGATGTCGCCCCTGGAAACTGAGATGCTGATCTCCAGGGAGAGGTCCACAAGCTACAGCTCTCAATCTACAAAGTTCTTCGGGTTCATAAAGCTGGTTAAACAAAGGTCAAGGAGAGAAGAGTGTTAGTTTCTGAGGAGACAACATCTGAATCCTTGCAGCTACCTATAAAAAGGGAGAGCCTGGGGCAAGGGACGTGGGATTTAGTGGGATGTCCTCAGCTACCTGCCATGTGCTGCCACCATCCTCTTGAGGGGTGGAGTATCCACTGATCCAAACTTCGTCTCATGAGGCCAATTTACGGGACACTTAGGCAGCTCTTCTTTGAGAGGGGCTGGGCCATCGAATACAGGTTACCACCAAACCTTCTCTACAAAGGGCCATATGATCTGTGCTGTAGTTACTCAACCCTGCTGGTGACACACTAAATGGGCATGGCTGTGTTCCAATAAAACTTTATTTATAAAGTCAAGTAGCAGGCCAGCTTTGGGACAGATTTAGCCCAGGGGCCGTAGTTTGCCCACCCCCAATCTAGATGGCTGAATCCAGCCAATGGAGGTACAATCCAGTGACAAGCTAAACAAGGACTCCATGAACCCACACTGTTTCCGACATTTCTCCCAAATCTTCCTCTCTTCCAGAATGAACCTAATCTTTTTCAGCTGAATTGAGTAAGAATGTCTTCAATTGCTTTGGAGATATCAAATATCAAAATTCACAATAGTTCCATATCACTCACAGCCAGGGGAAGGGCAGCGTCAATAAGACAAATTGCTTAAAAGCCACTTCAAGGGCAGAAGACCCCAGTATAACCCCACAGGGAGCGAGGTGCCCTCCACACCCAGGATCCTCACCAACAGCAGCCCCACATTCCACAGCACGGCGCCTCCTGGGAAGTCTGTAAAAGAAACTGCTGGGAACGCCAGATTTGCAAAGCAGACTGTCAGGCCAAGCAGGCGACCATGTGTTCAGCCGTGGAGTCGCCAGTCTCCAAATAAGTACTGTCACTGCTGCTCCAGCCCACACTGTGTCAGAGACAGGCGTTCCCAAGGCCACTCAGCTGCTCCTCTAGAGTGATTGCCCTTGGTGGCCCCGGGGAAGGCAGGCTAGTACCCCACCAACACCTGAACAGAGGCGGCTGGAACGCCCAGATGTCTTGGGAACCAAGCAACACACTCTGCACACGGCTATCTCATCTGAATTGGGAAGAAATGAAGTAGCAATGACAACTCATAACCTGGAAGATTGCACAGCTCAGTAGAAGGAAGAGCTTTATCTAGAAGCCACAGCCTGCTCAGGCAAAGGCACTTTCAGGCAACCACGCAGGACATAAAAGCCAGTTCAGTCATGACAGGAAGCCAGGGCCTCTCTACTGGCAGCCTCTTCTTTAAGCCTGACGCCACTGCTTCAGGGGAAAGTGATTTGCAAGTCCTCGATTGCCTAGAATTTGAAATACTATTATTTCAAAATTAAGAATAAATATCCATGGCCCTCACCCAGGCTGATGCTGACCCAAGGGGAGGAGAAGGGAAGGAGCAGGTGAGGGCCACACGGAAGGAAGGTGGGGCTGAGGAAGAGCCAGGGGCAAGGGGCAGAAAAGGCTGGTCTCCCCAGGACCTTCCACACCTCTGGCCTGTCCCAAGCTCATGACTGCCACCCCACCCAGCCAAGGACACCTGCCTCAGCATCCACAGAATGAACTGAAGACAAAGGGAGGAAGTGTTTAGGAAGTGGAGCTGGGAAGAGGCACAGAGGCCTTGAGCTTGCTCCAGAGCTCGGAGGGCTGTGCAGGTTCAGACCCTCCCTGTCCCCTCCTTTAATGTTCCAAGTCAGCTCTGGGTCCTGCGTGACAAGGCCAGGGCCTGGTGTCACAGATCTTTGGGAATGCATGGATCACACCCGGTCTGTTCTCTAACGTCAGGTGGGGCAGGCTAAACACTCCACAGAAAATCAACACTCATACACGTCTCGCTGATGGAAGAAAATCTGTCCAGCTAAGATTAAAGGAATGAGGTGTTTCTGTTAATCTTCTGGTCAATACAAAGGTATTTTACTGAGTCCTTAAATCTTTTTTTAAGTTATTCGACACTGCACGGGTCCACAACATAACAGCAGTCAACACGATCAACACAACATACTGCTTCTTGGACACCAGGACCCAGCTCCTATTTTTAGTATCACACCACCAGTTTTGACATCGGTGATGATGCTACAGAATTTACCCCGATGTAAGGTTGATAAAATAGCTAGACAAATTCTGAGTCCAGGATGAGATCTTAAGAGTTGATTGTCCATAGATCCCTTTCAATTTTTTTTTTTTTAAAAACTCCACTTGCCTCTTTCCCTTAGCAGACAGGCGCAGTCAGAACCTCTCCCAGGTCCACAGCCTCACTGACCCTCTGAGAATGCATTTCCCTCCTTGCCCTGAAGGTGCTGGGGAATGTTTCTGGAGTGTCAAAGATGTCATTCAAAATTAGAAAGGAGAGAGATGGAGATCTAAGCCCAGAACGGAGGCCACCATGGGGGCCTCAGGGGGCTGGAGAGGACCTGAGGGAAGACAGCCCAAGGCGACCCACTTTCTGTATCTATAGACAAATCTGAAGATGTAAACTCTCCTCAGAGTGGCTGACTTTTACTAATCCAGAATGGGTACAAATGGACCAAAATGAAACAAAACCCTACCAAGAAGGATGGCCAAGCATCTGCTTTGCCCTGACGCCAAGGGAAGGTCACCCTCTTGGCCTGCCCTCCACACAGTGGCCACTGGGCCTAAGGCCAGAAGTCAAGGGGTTAATTCTGAGGTGAAGACAGGATGAATTCTCCAGTTTTAGAAAGAAATAAGATCTATTCCCAGAGGAAAACGATAGCCCTAGTGACCAGTGGAGACCTGCAGGACCTTTGTTCTGAAGCCATGTGCTGCCCCTCTTGTCCCTTCCCATATCCCATTACCAGAAAATGTTGGTTTGAACAACTCAGGTAATTGGAATATGTCACACACCACACAGACCAGGTCACAGACTCCTAGACACAGCCTGCTGTCCCTAAGCCCTCAGTACCAATAGCTCCTGTCTTTTACTGATTATTCAGCTATCAGAACTCCCCAGGCCGCCTCACACAGCTGTCGTGGGGCGCTGGGGTTTCAAAAGGCCGTGATTTTAATGAAACAGCAGCTGAAACGCTATGAACAGACTTTAAAAATAGAGAACCACCATAAAGTTTTCATTATAGTTAGATTTAAGTGGATTTCATCATAGCAGTCACAGACACTAAACAAACAGGATGACGGACGCTGACAGCCTACCTATTCCTGAGTTGGCTCCCGTCACCACAACCACCTTGCCGCTGAAGTCACGGCCCTGCAGGATCTCCATGGCCGTGGTGCTGCCGTCGTACCGCTGTCTGCTGGTCGGCTTCGTGGGATTATCATCCACGGTGAACGCCAGCCTGGGGTCCAAGTAGGTGGTTCTTTTATTTATATGGCTGCAAAGAACAGGAAGCAGCAAGCACCACAGTGAGCACTCGTTAGTGTAAAATAATCTCTCAATCAAGGCGAACCCACCACTCACGGACCAAAAGGCTCATCCTTAGCCCGAAAAACACCAGGGTCTGTTGAACCTCTCCTGGTCTCTGGAAGGATTACAGCGTAGGCTGGAAAGAGGCTCACCGAAGCCCTTCCTTCTGAGCTGCAGAGCACACTACAAAGCACAGTGCCCACACCTCATACCCTGCATCTCAAAGGAGTCACTAGACAGATCTGGGGTTTGGCTTCATTCAAGTACATGTGGCCATGAGATCTGTCAGTCACTCTTGTCCATGGATTTCAATTAAATCTCTTTGCCCTGAGCAAGGGCCTCAAAAGCAGATAAGTAGAAAACTCAAATTGATAAAAATTCTTAATACTAAATATGAAACTGACCAACTAATGAAATTCTAAAGGTTTTTATCTTAAGACCACACCCAGGCCTCCTATAAGTATGCTGCTTTTGATCTGGAGTTATCTAAAATTTATATAATATTAAAATATATTGGTAAATATGGATTAGTAAGTCGCTCCTTGTAATAGAATTTATTTTTTACATTTTAAATGTACTCTTGGGATTTAAGATAAAGACCTCAAAACAGCACAAAACTATCTTAAAAACTATTATAAACTCTCCAGAAATATCTAAAATTTCATGATATAAAATGTATTTGGGTGTATAAAATTACATGGTTGAGGGTTGGGGATATAGCTCAGTGGTAGAGTGCTTGCCTAGCATGTATGAGGCCCTAGGTTCAATCCACAGCCCCAGAAATAAATAAAACACATTTCTTAATTTAAAGTTTATACCCATCAACCCAGGAATGTGACCCTTATTATAACCACAGCCTGTCAGGTGAGCACAGTGAGTCCAGGGTTACACATAGACTATGGTGCTGCGCGATGAGGGAGTGACACATGCTGGCTTAGCAGAGCCAAATGTGCATCCTCCCAGCTCCTAAGTGACCTCACCTTGGTAGCCTGAAATTGGCTATGGTCAAAGCATTTGCACCACAGAAACAAACCTGTGCTTTCGTTTCCTTCCACTGAAGAGCTGATTGCTAAACACAAACAGCACTCCACAGCAACAGCTCACAGATGTGAGTTGACAAACCAGGGAGTCAAGGTCCAGCCTGCCTTCAAAGGCCACCACTCTTCTGGAGTAGAATAACAGATGGCAATACAGCCCACCACTTGTTATTATAAATAAAGTTTTATTGGAACACAGCAATGACCATCAATTTTATATCCTCTATGGCTCCTTCAGCATTATAATGGCAGAGCTGAAAAACTCCAACACAAACCATATGATCCCCAAAGCCTAAAACATTATCTGGCCTGTTTCAGAAAGGGAGAAAGTCCCCTCTCTGGAGTAGACCAATGGCTCTCAAGCTACCCTTGGAGAACTCATTAAAGCACAGGTCGCCAAACCCACCCCCAGAGCTGGAATCGGGTTAAGGGAAGTTCCCAGGAGACGCTGATGCTGCTGATCCAGGAACTATGCTTAGGAAACGCTGCCCCAGGTCACTTACAATTAAACAATTTAAGGGAAATAACTCTCCCAGCACACATGTAAAGGCAGAAACTACATAACATTTAAAAACCTCCACCATTAATTTTTTAAAAGCCAACAAAGTTAAAAGAAAAATTTGGAAAAAAAAATTGCAACATACAACCAAAGGGTTGGTATGCTTCATTTGTTGAGGAAAAAGACTAATAAGTCAAGAAGGAAGAAGTCTTTTATAAACTAACAGGCATCAACATCCCGCCTGCCCAGCTTGTCAGCGCCTCTCGGGGGGTGTCTGTGCAGCTCAGAGACCCCTTGAGCAAGCCATGGCCCATTTGCTCCCAATTCTGGCAATGCACCAAAAGTTCACGTATTTGTTCAAAAACCACTTATGCCACTTGTTACTATAATTACGTTACCTAATGAACTATTATAACACAAACTGATAATGAGAGATGAAAACAAAGTGCCCCTGTAACTATGAAGATCTGGCTGAGTGCCTGGGAGAGCCTCAAAGGCAGGTAGCTAAGAAGAGGCTTTGGTTCAGTCAGATACAGTGGAAACACTAGAAATAGGCCATGAAATTCCAGAAAAGATGCAGCATTCAGAATTTCTGAAAAGTAAGTTTTTGGTCAACTTTAAAAAAAGTGAAAATAGAAACTGTAGATGCTTTATTCCAGGTGTGATTGGGAAAGGAAGATTACCTGCAATCCACAAGGCAGACTCACATACGAAGAGCAGGCCCAGCTGACCCCAGAGTATTTGTGTTACACACATAGCTCCTAAAAACAACTATTATTCCTGTGCAGGTGTGGCTCAGGGTAGAGCCCTTGCCCAGTACACACAAGGCCCTGGTTTCAATCCCTGACTAAAAAAAAAAAAAAAAAAAAAATTCCTGCTTAAATCAATCTGTTAACCAACCTATTCTAATCTGGCAAATGCACAACCTTGAACATTAAACATTGACAGTCAGGAAACACCCCCTCTGTCTTAGTTAACTTTTTTACTGCTGTGACTAAAGGTCCTGACCAATACAATTGAAGAGGAGGGCTCAGGGTTTCAGAGGTCTTAGTCCATAGAAGGCCAGCTCCATTTCTCAGGACTTGAGGTGAGGCAGAACATCATAGAGGAAGAGTGCGGCAGAAAGAAGTAGCTTATATGGTGATCAGGAAGCAGAGACTCCACTCACTAGATACAAATATATACCCCAAAGCCACACCCAATTCCCACCTCCTCCAGCCACACCCTACCACTTAAATTACCACCAGTTAATCCCTATCACGGGTTTAACTCACTGATTTGGTTAAGGCTCTCACAACCCAATCATTTCTTCTCTGAATCTTCTTGCAATTGCTTACATGTGAGCTTTTGGGGGACACCTCACATCCAAACCATAATACCCTCTTAACTACAGGGGCTGAGAGTACAGATATAGAAATACAGATGATGAGAGATACACCTCACTCAGGGGTGTGCCAGACAGGTGGTTACCATTGTTCACTGTTCAAATTTAAAGAGAGAGATGTGAAAAGGGTTACAGATAAGGATACTTAAAAAATAATTATAGATTCCTAATAATAGAAATTTAACATCAATGCCCAATGGACAATTTGATCAAATTAGAGTATATGTGTACAAAATAATACTCTAGAGCCATAAAATATTCTCTTTAAAAATATATAAGGATATGAGAAAAAGATCATAATATGTTATGTGGAAAAAGCAGGTTATTAAACCCTTCACTTGGTGCATTTCCTAGGTGAAGAAAGCACAGGCAAACAGACTGGAAGGAGGTGGAAGAATGATCCCAGAACTATTCAAAGTCGTTACTCCTGCTGCTATGATTACAGGTACATACCACTGCAGATTTTTCTAAGGTCAATGTGTATTACTTTTATAATTAAAAATTCCTATTAAAAAGTAAAGCAGCCAACAATAGTTTCTATGTACACACTTACTCAACAAAAAACACTTGTCCGTTCTCATCGGTTTCTTGTTCCCATCCATATGGCAAATCTGAAACAGGAAAGACGGACAGGTCTGTGAGTGCCATGGGACCTGAAGCCCCTTCCCCAGCTCAGGAGGAGGAGGTGCCGTGCCCACCAGCCCTGCCCCTAAGCCCACCCCTCCGGACAGGCAGCCGCTGCTCCAAGCAGCTGCAGAAGGCCCGCGGCCCCAGCTGCATCCCACACATCTGCCTCTTGTTTCATTCTCAATCATTCTAAAATGCTCTGTCCAGGCCTGATTTAGGGGAATCTTCCCCGTTGCTTGGATCAGTGTGAACTCCCCCTTGAGTAAGCTCAGAGATGCCTCAGTGGGCGCGGCAGGCACCCAACACCACTGTCCGCTATGCCCGCTGCCTCGTGTGAGGTCACAGGGCAGCTCTGACTTCCTGTCATTGCCTCAGCTGGACCCTAATTACCTAAGAGCAAGGACCTTCTTATGCTTCTTTTTCTTCTTCTTTTTTTTTTTTTTCATTCTTATATGTCTATTCCAAGCATCCAAAAATCATGGTGATCTTTATGGAATTCCATAAAGTACTGATATGCTTAATTACATAGTATAAACCAAGAGCTATTTTACCAACAGTGCAGCTTTGGAAAACCTAATAAGCCATGAGCCAAAGGCCCCAATCATTTTAATACTTTTTTGTTTAAGAGCAGTAAGAAATCATCTCCTCCACCCCAGACCTTATTACCTCCTTCTGCCAAATGCCACAGGCTCTCAGAGTAGAGTCATCTAGTTCCTTAATGGTTCTCCACCACAGCCTTCCCCAAATGACACAGCAACCTGTGACCACGCTGTCCATGACATTTTCCCAACATAATTAATGTTTCAAATACAAGATTCTCTCCTTTGGCAACAACATACAAACCTCCTGCTACTCGTTTTCTTTTTCCAGTTTTCGGATGCTCCCATTGAGTCTTCTCCTCAGTGTGACTGTTAAAAAAAAAAAAATCCACAATACTATAAACAAAAATTAACATTTCTAAGCAATAATAAATTGTATTAAAATTGTTCTCTCCCAGATAACCCCCTCTCAAGAGTAATGAAAACAAACTCTCAGAAAAGAAACAAGCAGAACATAAATCTTACAGCTTGCATTCCTGGCTGCAGAAGCAATCCTGCAGGAATGTTCTGAGTCACCTTCTAGGCCAGGTGGGGGTAGAGGAGAGGAGGAGAAGGAGGAGGACCAGGCCATCAGCTGGGGGGCAACTTCAGAAAGCTCTACAAATCACCCAGAATATCCAGAGAAGAGTTCCGTTTTGTATTTCTTTTAGTTTTAGTCCAGGATATAATAATAAAAGTCATAATGTCTAATTTATAATGTGGATATTTTAATATAATTGAATATGCTAATCTTCTTAAAATGTGCATTCTTTCCACAGATAAAACTTTCAAGTGTTTCATTAACAGCTATTCCTAAATGTCCCGAGAGGCAGTTGAGAATGCAGTGAACTGGCCCCACAGGCACCTAGTGCGCACCTTTGGTCAAGTTATTCTACCTCTTACCTCCATTTTCTCATCTGCAAAATGGAAACAATTCTAGTACTGATCCCAGGGGGCCGCTCTGAGGACACTGCATATAAAGGAGTTTTACATAGTACCTGGCATATAAGAAGTTCTCAAAATTGCAAGCCATTATTCTAAACAAACCAATTATACAAACTGGCCTGATTCCCACACCAAACTTTGCACATTATCTCAGAACAACATATAATCATAAATAAAACAGCTGAGGCTAGGGCTCAGTGGCAGAGCGCTTGCCTAGCTTGCTCGATTCTCAGCACCACATACAAATAAACAAATAAAATAAACATACAACAAAATAAATAAATAAATAACACAAGTGGGCCAATAGCTAGCAACATCTGTCATCAGGTGACAAGGCATCCAGGAACACAAGCCACTTCACAAGGGACACAGCCAGAGGTGGTGGGAGGCACTCGAAGGCTAAGAAAGTGGACTTCCTAAAAGGCCACATATTCTTGCAAAATATAAAACAGTGTTAATCACTGACACCCAGACAATAAAACGTGGACACATCTTCCTTATGTTGAAGAAAATAAGTATAGAGCATGAACTTTCTGGAAAATTTTGCAAGTCACAAGCAAGGGCTGTCTTTTCATTTGTAGTCATTTTTACAAATTCCTAGCAGCTGGGCCTCTGCCCCAGGGGAGGGATCCAGGACCCCCAGGCAGAATGACCAGGACTGGCTGTGGTCAGCCATGTGGGGCTCCTCCACGCCTGCCTCCCTGAGCCGCTGGCAAGGTGAGGCACGCATCCTGGATGCATCCTGGACAGGGCTGGAGCCTGATCACATCACCGTACAAGCAAGCAGTGTCAGTGGTGAAGGTAACCCCCTCCACGTCAGCCACAGCCAAATCCGATCACAAAACAGAAGCTCCGACTCCCTCCAAAGCATAACCCACCCACTCCTCTCGGCCCAGGGGGAGCAGCAGTAAAGCCACTCCTGCTCATCCTTGCCAACTGAAGGGTGGTCACTGGCTAAGCCGAACACGGAGCAGCACCCAACACCCCTGCTCCTCACTTCACCAGGCGAGCACTTCTTCAAGGTAAGAGATGTGGTCTTTGGCTTGAAGTGCAAAGTCATCTTGGTCTCCTGGGCCCACATCAGATGAGCTTGCAGTCTAGTTCCCAAGAAGTCTGCACTCAAGAAAGTGACTTCTAGCCAGGTGCAGTGGCACACATCTGTAACCTCAGAGACTTGGGAGGCCCAGGAGGAGGACCACAAGATCAAAGCCAGCCTGGGCAATTTAGTGAGAACCTGTCTCTAAATTCTAAAAACTGCAGTAAAGGTCCCGGGATGTGGCTCAGTGGTAAAGGGTTCCTGGGTTCAGTTATTCCCAGCACTGCAAACGACAAAGCAAGAAGATGACCCCTAACAGCAGAACACCAGGCCCGGGAGCAGGCAAGCCAGAGCGCCCCTGGCCCGCACAGCCCTGCTGCCCCACAGCAGGCCCAAGTGCAGACACACGACGATTACAGACTTTCCAGAGCAGACACAGACTCACTCAGAACTTTTTTTTATATACTCTGAAAAACATTTTAAAAACAGAAGAAACTGTCAATCTGTGTTCTTGACGGTGACAGAAACTGTTCAAACCAAGGTTTCTGACCCTCAGCACTACTGACGTCTGGGACCAGGTGATTCCTTGGTGGGGTCCGTCCTGTGCATCCCTGGCCTCTACTCACTAGGTGCCCATACACCAGTCCCCACAGCTGTGGCAAAAGAAAGTGTCCCCAGACATTGCCCATCGTCTAGGGCAGGACACAACTGTCCCTGGTGGAGAGTCCAGGCCTGAGTGGAGACGACAGGCCTGGGAGGGAAGGTGCTGCAGCCTGAAGGCCACCTGTCCTGCTTTTCCCACCCACATGCCTTGGAGCAGCTCTCCAGCTCCCTGTGCCTTGACTTCCTCATCGGTGCCACGGGGACAGGAAGAGCAGCGCTGCCCGGGTTACACAGAACTCATGAGTTAACATGCCCAGCCAAGGACCGCGCCTTCCAACACAAGGATTAGCTTAAGTAAATGCTTATATACGAAAATTAATTAAAAGTATTCTTTTTAATTATGACCTTAAATGACTTTTTAATGAAAAGAAAATCACGACACATGTCCCCCAAGTGTTATCTTATTCCCCTTAAACAGAAGCCCTCCGTTTTTCCTTTCAGGAAGCTTTCTGTCATTTAAAGAGATAATTAACAGTAATCTTAACTTAAACCAAGGGATCAAAATTAAATTTATATCACATTAAGTGAATTCCACTTCTAAGTGTGCTCTTCTAAAGCGTCAGCTGTGAAAGCAGAGTTGAAGTTAGCACAGAGACCTGGAGTGGACCGTGAGGACAGCCACCCTGGGCACAGGGGTACCATCTCCTGGGGGAGCTGGCCATCTCTCCAGGCTTCATAGGAAAAGGGGACGGGGAGGAAGACTCAGGAAGGCCCTAGCAACTACAGTGACAGACAGGACACTGAGTCTTTGTCCCTCCTACCCCATCTCCCAGAGGGGCTGCTCTGAGATGCTGGGGGAGGGTGTAGGTTTGCCAGCTCTGCAGTTGAGGTCAGCCTTCAGTAGTGGGTCGTCCTAGAGGACCCCACCCACCCCACCCCCAGGTTGGTAGGCTTTGGAGCCATGTGACCTGTGCCTCTGAGGTCTTCAAGTGCACTGTGGGGACACACTGGCCCAGGGGCACCCACGTAACTGGACAGTGCTGCAGCTACAAAAGGGAAATTCCACAGACCCTAGGGTCTATTTTTTTTTTAATGGACACAATATATTTATTTTTATTTATTTATTTTTACTGGTGCTGAGGATCAAACCCAAGGCCCACGTGTGCGAGGCAAGTGCTCTGCCACTGAGCCACAGCCACAGCCAAAGACCCCAAGACCCTACAATCTCTGTCCTTGGGCATGACCTTGCTGCAGTGGAGAAAGAATATCTGGAAAAAGGAATAAATTGAAGGGTGGTTTGAGAGCCTGTTAGCAAAGTTTGCCAAACTCCCAAGAGAAGACAAGTGTCACTTCCAGAGTTATGAGGGAAAAGCAAGGCCAGGGGGCCTGCAGGTCAGGAGAGATCAAGAGGGTGGCTGAATTACGAACAGTTAGAAGGATCTGTCAGCCTATGAGCCAAAGAACAAAGGGCCTGCAGAACTGGAGGGAGGGTCAGCAGAGACACCAGCCAGCCTGGTCCCCAGAGTCATGGTAATAGTGGGGCCAGACAGGCTAGAGTGAGACCAAAGACACTGCTGCAGGTCAGAGGAAGGACTTACGCCAGTCATACACACGAGTCCCCAGGAAGGAAGCAGTTGGGGAAAGCCAAGCCACATGAAGTAAAGTAGGTGGGGAGGCAGAACCAGCCTGAGAAGGAAGGCCCTAGGCCCTAACTTGAGAAGCAGCAGGGGAACGTGGCCAGATGAGAACAGAGGAGGAAGGCAGAGGAGGGAGGCAGAGGAGGGAGGCAGAAGAGGTCTCAGAAAGCCAGGAGCAGGTCAGGGCATCTGTGCCTCGGGGTCTAGTACGCCAGCTGCCCACGGGTCCCTAGTTAACCTTCACTATTCATTCCACGTGCTTCTGTTGCCCTACAGCTTCTGGGTACTGGGTGCTGGGGAGACTAGTAGACAAGCGAGGCCTGCACTGCAGAGGGACACAGAGCACAAACAGGAAGAAACCTGCAAATGACACTGAGGACCCAGAAGCAGATCCCCAAAGAGATGGGTGCAGGGGTGGGGCACCCAGGCAGGGAAGGTCTCTGGGGCAGTGAGTGACATTTAGGCTCAGCTCTGAGGGAGGAGAGGAGCACAGTGCACACATCCTCAGGCTCAGGGGCCAGGCCTCCTACACTGCTGAAGCATTCTCTGCGGCTAGAATTGTCCCTTTCATTCTCCCAAGCCTCAATTCTTCTAAAGACACAATCCGAAAGTGGTGTCTTGGCTCCAAACCTGCAGTGGACCTGAGCCTGGCAACAGAGCCCCATCTCCTCAGCAAGGTGCAGAAGGGCCTCCCTCACCTGGGTCTTTCCTCCCTGCCTCAGTGTAAACACACCTGCTCAGGCGTGGCCTGTGGTCTCCACGCACTGTCTCTGCCCTGGCTGCCCTCCTGCCCACTTCATCCACCTTCTTCTTCTGGGTCCTAGGATGCCTCCCTAACGTGCCCCCACCTACCAACTTGCCTCTCATTGTAGACAGGCTGCCACTCAGCACACGCACGGTGTTCGGACTAACATGTCAGTCTATTCAATAACACTGAGCACAGCTGATGACAACTGGGTTGTGCACACTGGCATATACCTGTAACCCCAGCTCCTTGGGAGGCTGAAACAGGAAGATCACAAGTTTGAAGCCAGCTTGGGCAATTCAGTGAGACCCTGTCTCAAAATAACAAAAAGGGCTAAGGATGTAGCCTCCAGATTCAATCCTCAGTACCCTCTCCCACCCTCCCCCTGAAAAAAAAAAAAAATAACCAAGTCTTACTATCATAGTGCCCGAGCTTGAGGCCTGACACATAGAATCTCTATAAGATCACCAGAGGTTTTTTTTTTTTTTTTTGGAGTTTTTTTGTTTTGTTTTGTTTGTTTGTTTTCTTTCTTTCTTTCTACCTGGCCACCATAACTGCAGCAGTCACAACTTTGGGCCTTGGGTAGATCAGAATCACCAAAAATATTTCAGCCTACCTATCAACCTACATTTGGGGAGAAGGGAGGGCCCAAACTAATTAACTCAATTTGGGGAGGTGGGGGACCCAAGAAAAAAATTTTATCTTAAATGAAAATTACAGTGTTCATACTAATTTGTTTCTAAAAGACAGATAATAATCCACTTATCTGGAAAACTTAAAAAAAAAAAAATAGACTCCCCAAGTGGAGAGTCTGAAGCAACAGGTTCTCCACAGAGATCTAATGTCTTCATTTAAGACATTTAAGACACATCAGGCTGAAAAGACAGAGATAGCTGTGGCTCCCAACACATCTAAAAGAGTAAGTGACTGAACATTAGGTGTTTTATGCACACTGCCTCAAAGGGCCCTTCTATCAATCCATTTTACAGATGAGAAAACAAGCTGAGTTCTTACAATGATTCAAAGTCACACAGTGATGGAAAAAGGGTCTACTAGGGTACCCAATAATGAAGTTACATACAGCATTTGTTTGTAGGAAAATACATACTCCTAGGCCTTCAAACCCCCAAGGAGAGAGCTGGGCTTGTGCATATTTTAAAATTCCTTTCTCTCTGGGGAAACTGTCATCACCGCACCGTGCAGTGCTGCCTCCTGAACAGCAGAGGGCGCGCCTAGCCGCTGCCAGGTGACCCCGCTTGACCCAGAGCCCACAAAGGGGCAGGCTCCTTCTGGGGGACCCTCCAGCCTCTGACAATCGCTGTCAATTAGCACCGCCCTCGCCATGTCGGGAGGCGCAGCCCCCCCGAGCGCGAGGCCGTAGGGTTCCAGGTGCGACCCATCCAGGTGCGTCCCAGGCCCAGCGGCCCCATTGCGGCCCCCTTACTTGGCATAGTAAACCCAGCCGTCCTTGGTGGTTCTCTCTTCCCAGCCCGGGGGCAGCTCATCCTCGCTGTCCGTGTCGTCCAGGCCCGCATAGCGCAGGGCTGCCATGGCGGATAGAGGAAGCGCTCGCCCGCTGTCCCGCTCGCGCGCCGCCGGTCTCCTCTCCCAGGAACTCACTCCCGCTTCAACCGAGCGCCGCGCGCGCCGGGGCCCGACCGCTCGCGCCTGCGCACCGCGCAGCCCAGAGCCGCACAGCCTGATCCGTAAATGTAATCCAGTCTCCTGGGTTTTGCAGCTCCCGAAATAAAAGGGGAGGAGCCTAGGAAGACCACCAGAGAAAGCGTGAAGGAGACTGCGCTGCATCTCGGCTAGAAGTAAAGCCCGGAGAAGGCTGCGTAGTTCAGAGACGGGGCGGAGTTTCTTCGCTCTGCGGGAGGCAAGGAAGGGGCGTGCTCATCCAGTCACGGTTCAGGACTCCGCCCGTTGCTGGGCGACCTGTAACCACTTCCGCGTGGTTCTAGCCAATCCTGCAGGAGCCCCAGCAATTGCGCATCCTGGGAAATGTAGTTTAGGCCCAACCGGAATAGAAAGTGGAGCAGAAAAGAAGGATTCTAATAGGGAAGTCCTGGACTCCAGCCCCTCCTTATTTTAAGGCCTCAGGAAGAGTAAACATTCCTGACTAAAAACCATCCAACTGCCCTCATTCGGGCTGATTCACAAATTTTGCTGTGCATAGAAAAGTAGCATTATAAACTTGGAAAATTTAAATTACAAATTCTCACGCCTCCTAATTCCCTAGTCCTGCAGAAGAACTTTCCATCCATAGTGTGCTTCTGTTGATAATAATCGGTAACGTTTATGGATCCATTAAGGGATGGTGGCATGGTGGCCAGGAATTCATAGGCTCTCTCTTGCACATATCCGACACCTCTGTGACGTGGACTCACTTCAGAAGGATAAGTAACTACCCAAAGGACCACGGAAGAACAGAATCAGGTAATTCCGGGAAGTTCAGACCCCATTGCTACATTCCAGTTAGTTACTTATCTGTAAACTTGCAACTAATCTGACAGAGCACCACATCTTATGCTTCCTTTATTCACTACCACTTGGACAAATGCTAGGTTTATTAAATTAACAAATGAAAATGTGATTTTTAGATTTAGCCCTCTGTGAATTGAACTAATTAAAAGCAAAATTTCCAAATTTATGAAGCAGACTGCCTTATGTCATCTCTGAACACCTGGTGAGCATACTATCTATAAATGTCCTGTACTGAAAACCAAGAGCATATCTTCAACTTGACCTTCAACAATGTTGCTTTTTATGTTCCAGTCCTAATATTGATTCTTACTGTAAGAGTCCTAGTTGGCATACTCTTGAGGGAGACACACTTTCCTGAACAGGCTCAGCCAAAAGCTAAAGTATTGAAAGCACCTTTTAGTGTGACCAGGCTTGCTGTCCCAGCTTGAACTTATCATCACATGAATTTTCTCAATTTACATCTGCTGCTCCTCGGCTTACCTCTAGTCAGTCCCTTTCACCTGTCACCTAAGACCATTTAATCCTTTGCTATGAATAGAAAATTGGCTCACAAAGTCCCCTGATTGCAGAGAGGTGAAAGGATATACTTAAATTGATTAGTCTCAGTTTCCCCAACCATCTGTGGTCTCTGTTCAAGCAGTGACTTCTTAGATTGCTCTTGGGTTGCACAGGTCAGAGCCCCTGCTGGCACCACTTTCCTGTTGAAGCCAGAATTAGACAGGCAGTCAGCGTAGATGGGTACATCGAGTCAGGTTGGATCAAGGAGGCCAATTTTGAGTAATCCCGGCAAATAGGAAACTGTCCCCTAAGGGATTGAAACGTTAATTCCTTGAGAGCCCTTCTGCCACCCTTATCAAGAACAAGACCCTGCTCCAACCTGTTAACAGGATAATCTGTCCCAGGAATTTTCCCTCCCTATAGGGAGCTATAAAGTTGTTAATTAATGTGTCCTGGGCTGTACCATCCTGCCCTTCCCCCTTCAGCCCACCTGTTTCCCACCTTTTGGCCACCCCATGGGGCATTCCTGGGCCTAGTCACATAAGCAGGAAGGAGAAAGATAATGGGGAAAGGCAGGGGGACAAAGGAAGCCTAGGACATATAAAAAGGGCAGAACACTTTACTTCTTGGGATACCAGGATACCAGCTATGGCCTCCAAGCTTTATATGCTTGCCTCAGCGTGCTCCTCTAATGTTCAAACTTCAACATGTGGGGAAGCAGTACTTGTCATCGGTATCACTGTGACTGGGCAATGGATAATCCCATATGATGTCCTCCAAAATGGGTAGTGGTCTCTCTGGAAGAATTCTAAACTTCAGGGTCAACCCTCTGTTGTCCCCTGTTATCATGATCAGTTCCCTGCAGGGCTTCTCCTGTCATTGATGCCAGAGTTTCTTGGGGACTGTCTGTGCACTGTGAGGTGTCTAGCAGAATTTTTATACCTCCACCCACTAGATGCCAGCAGCATCCCACATCCCAGTTGTGACATCAAAAATACCTCCAGAAGTTGCCAATTTGGACCCAGTTAAGAACCACAGATCTACTGAAACCTGCAGATTTCAGGATTTCTAGTCTTTGGCTTCAGTTCAACACACTGTTTTAGTCAGGCTCATCTGATTCCAAGGAGAAGACACTGATTCAGAACAAGGGTTGATGGTCAGAATTTACAAGAACTGAACTGGAAACCCAAGAACAGGTCTATGATTTTTTTCTCTTGTGGTTTTGTCACCAAATAGGGGTCTGAGGAGGTCCCCCAGAAGGGAGAAGGGGATTTCAACTCAGCCCTGGCAGGTTCTTGACTTATACCCCAGAAATGAACTTCAGGATGCATCAAAACAGGCACAAAGATTAATTAGGAAAGCAAGGAGATTTGTTCAGAATTTGTAAACAGTGAGCATGGGAGGTATGGGGAGGTGCCCTCAGGCTGGTGAGCTCAGCAGTCTTCACTATGGAGCCCAGGGTAGCTTAAGGAGATCCGGTTCTTTTAGGATCTCCAGATGGTCATCACCCAGTCAACAGAAAGCATTTGGAATACGCTCGTAAGTAAGTGTCTAACAATATTTTCCCTTGGCTTTATTTAGACTAAAGAAAATGTGTCACATAAGCTAGCAACGTGTGTAGGCGTTAATCATATAGACTCATGATACTCTAAAATTCATGCATCTATTAAGAACTTGTGTCTGGAGGAAAACAGGCCTGGGGAGTAAAACTGAGGGTGCTCATGGCGCTTCTTAGATTTAGAATTACAGTTTCTAGCCAGGAGCAGTGGTGCACGCCTGTAATCCCAGCAGCTTGGGAGGCTGAGGCAGGAGAATCACAAGTTCAAAGCCAACCGCAGCAACTTAGTGAGTCCCTAAGCAACTTATTGAGACCCTGTCTCAAAATAAAAAATAAAACGGGCTGGGGGCGTAGCTCTGTGTTTAAGGGCCTCCTTCACGGTTAGTCCCTCTTTCCAGCTAACTCTATTTCCTCTACCCCACCCCACTTCCATGGTCTGGGGCATCATGTCCCCACCACTCCAGCCACCAGCCCCAGACTACTGTTCTGCTATCTCTTTACTGGCTTCCTCTCTTGGCCATGCTTGCCGGCCTCCTGCAGGTTACCTTGCTCCTGGCTTTGACTTTGCTCTAGTAAGAATCTGTCAGCAGGCCAGCCTTACTTACCTGGTTAATAAGATTATAATGGGTTTGAGAAACATTCAGCTTGGGCATAAACCAAGGTCCACGAAATGCAACCCTAAGGAAAAAAAAAAAAAAACCTCAAGAATGATTTGCTTCTGTAAGATCAACTGAATCACAATGATTCCTAGTAAGGAAACTTTAAAAAAAAAAAAAAAAACCATGTGGTTGCTCAGCTCCACACCAGATGGCCCTCTCCGCCTACGATTTTGAAGGCTAATGCCCGGTTCTCAGCAAGGATTTCTACATTCAAACTTTTTCTTTCTTTCTTTCTTTCCTTCCTTCCTTCCTTCCTTCCTTCCTTCCTTCCTTCCTTCCTTCCTTCCTTCTTCCCTCCCTCCCTTCCTTCCTTCCTACCTTTCTCTGATTACTTCCTTAATAAATATGTTGCAGAATTTGCTTCTTTACGATCTTGTTGAATGGGATTTGGCATCATTCAAAATACCTATGCAGGGGGCACGAGTTTCAGTGTGAGGCTCCTGGAGCTGCCATTCTTGAGTTGGTCATGACCATGACGACTGTCCTTTCCTGCCCCCTCCACCCACACACAGCACCCCAACAACTCTGCAAACCTGCTTCGACTGATATCATCATTCCTTCCAAAATTAGGCTTGACGTTTGGTGCCAAGCTCTGCATACTAATGGAATCTGGGAAGCTTCCAGGGTGGGTCTTATAAAATGCAGGGGGTGGGGGTGACAAGTAAGGGAGAATTCTGGGGAAACGCTCTCCTGGTCAATGTGGCCTTATTTAGGAAGGTATGTTTGCGTCTCGCTTATTCAAACAATGACTCAAAGCAATTATTTCTGAGGGGAAAAAAAAAACCTCTCCCTATAATCCAGAAACCGTGGTCAGGATAGGATCAACAGACACCCAAAGAACTGTACTGGTATGAGACAGGGAGAGGGCTGGTGTTAGGGCCTCCTGTAGTTTATCTTTGGAACCCAGCTAATGTCATTTATAAACGGGGTGACAGAGGCCAAGTCCCTGGGCATCCCTTAGTTTCATTGTCTAAATATGCAACTTATATTGGTGCCCACCTCATAGTGGTGTTGGGAGTTTAAACAAGTCAATGCGTGTCATCAATGTATCGATCAGGGGCCAATCAGGAAAAACAACCAGTATTTCAACGTGGAATCTACAGAGGGAATTCACTACACAGGGGACAGAAGGAACTGCTGAAGAGACAAGTGTGGTTCATGCTGCAAATGGGAGATGGACAAGGGCAGGGTGCTATTTCCAGGACATGGGGTGGAGGGACATGGGAAGGAAACTGAGAATCTAGAAACAAGGAGGAGGTTGTCCTGCCTGGACTGGACCTGAGAAAGGACCGTCACTGCCGGCAAACCCTGCAGAAGCCATCCTAGAGGGGAGAAGAATAGCCTGGCTCACCATTGGGTCAAAATACCCAGAAGCATCCGGAAAAGGCAGGGAAGCGCCTGAGCGCAGCAGGGGGAGCCGGCCTGACCTGCTCAGCACTGGCCAGGTGTTGGCCCCACCTGCTGGAACCCAGGACGGGGAGTGGAGGCAAGGAATGACCACTCTGCCTCTGAGGTAGGATGACTGCTTTATTTTATATCCCAAACTGAGACACTCTGGGGAGGAAAAGAGGGGTCTATTAAGAATTACTCTGGACACCTCAGAGGTGTGGTCACACTCCCCTCTGGGCTCCTGAAGGATTTGTCTTGAGACTCATCACAAAAGAAGCCAAGGAGCCCTTTAAGCAGGTGGTAGGTAACACAATCAAACCTGCATTTTTGAAGCCCTCCTGAATCAACTCCAGGCTCTCAGAGGCTGTGCAGGCAGAGGGGGACAGGAGGACAGTCACCTGGGAAGGCCACCTGGGGTGCCAATAGAGGCATGCTTAAAATAGTTAGGTCATGACTTTGCAAACATCTAATACTTCAGTACCCCTGTAGCAATGGCTCTGTGTTTCCGCCTCCTCCTTCCACACCCCTGGCACCCTGACACTCAGCTCATCAGCAAGATGACCCGAAGGTATTCTTGGTGGTGTTCCTGTTCTGGGAAAGTGTTGTCCCCACTTAATCCCTCTGGGTCACAAGTTGGGACTTATGGCCTTTGTCCACTCACTTTTTCCTTCTAGGTATGCGCTCCTTCTTTCACCCCAGTGCAATAGGGTTGCATTTGTCCCATGTCCAGGCTCTCTCCCTCCCCTTCATTATGGTCCACCCCCTGTCCACTCAGCAATTTCCTAGACATGTCCTCCTCAAAGAAGTGGGGCCTCTACCTCCCAAAAGGGACTTGACACCCATCTCTTGACAGCACTAAGTGCCAGGCACTGGCCTGTTCATTGGTATCATCATCCACAGGTCCAACTGGTCACTGGAGACACAAAGAACCAGAGTTGACAGTAGCATTCTTTGTAGAGGGGACAAGCCCGGGTGGGGACAATCCTGTTCTCCACCTTGAAGGGGACAATATGTACCTGATTCAAGGCCTGTACGGAAAAAAAGACTAAATGGGGGGAAAAGCCATGGCTTTCAGGAGCATAAAAAGAGTTTTGTGCTGGGCACGTTGGTGCCCACCTGTAATCCCAGCAGCTCGGGAGGCTGAGGCAGGAGGATGGCAAGCTCAAAGCCAGCCTCAGCAAAAGTGAGGTGCTAAGCAACTCAGTGAGACCCTGTCTCTAAATAAAACACAAAATAGGACTGGGGATGTGGCTCAGTGGTTGAGTGCCCCTGAGTTCAATCCCTTGTATGGAGGAGGAGGAGGAGGAGGAGGAGGAGGAGGAGGAGGAGGAGGAGGAGGAGAAAAGAGTTTTGTGGAACCTGGAGCTAAATGTTACAGTGGGAAGTACTAAGTTGACTCACCAAGAGCCTTGGGAAACAGAGACTTTTCTTTTCTTTCTTCTTTTCTCTATAACTTATTAACAAAGCCCCTAAAAAGCTCTCTCTCCCAGTGACTCTGTAAGAACTTTACAGAATCAGCCCTCTTGGCCTCTCCAAGGTCACCTGGGTGTCACTCAGTCTATTATTATGAGGAAGCTGAGACTTGGAGGGATTGAGTGGCTCGCTCAGAGTCTCCCCAGGAGCAGCAGGGCTGGAATTGGTGCTGGTGATGCAGCCTCCTTGCTCCTGCATTCACACCTGATCCAAGGTTCATCTTCCCCGTTCCTCTGTCTCTCCGAGGGACCGTCATCTGTTTGTCATCACACCATCTACTCCTCCAATCACCCATTCCCTCTTCCATTGCTCTCCATATCCAACCCTTCAATAATGATATGAGTGGACCTGGCAGAGTGGCGCACACCTGAAATCCCAGCAACTCGGGAGGCTGAGGCTGGAGGACTGCAAATTCAAGGCCAGCCTTAGCAACTTAGGGAGACCCTGTCTCACAATAAAAAAGAGAAAGGGCTGGGGATGTGGCTCAAGTGGTAGCGCATTCGCCTAGCATGCAGTGAGGCACTGGGTTCGATTCTCAGCACCACATAAAAATAAAATAAATAAATGTGTCCACCTAAAACTAAAAAATAAATATAAAAAAAAGAAAAAATAAACTGTGTGTGTGTGTTTTAATCATTATTGGCTTGAGTGTTCTGCCACTAATCCAAAAAGTTATGTCCCATGTGCCTCTTTTGATTGCCACATTCCAAAATGTTCTTTTTGTAATCATCTTTCCTGCTGTCTTTTTCCTTGTGTAGTTATTGATGAGGACAAAATAAAAAGCATTGGTTTTGCCATTTTAATGGACTTTCAGGAGAAAGTGGCTATGAATGTGTACGTCAAGTACACCATCTTTAATCAGAAGTCCGTTCTCATGAGATTTCTGAGAAAATTAAATAGTACATTGAACAGATAGTTCCCAGAATAATGCCCAGCTCAGGGCAGGCACTCAGATTACAGTAATTATTATGGCCCTCTTCTTATCATTATTGCCATTGCTGTTATTTCAAATGTTCTATCTGCTGCTCCGAGCTACAAGCCACACCAGAATACAATTTGGCAGGGATGGGGGAGGACTAATACCATCTACATAGTTTGTAGCTGCACTAATCTAAATCTATCCACATTTTTTGATTATTTTTTTTCTTAAATCCAGAGACTATTTGTAGTTGCTGGGGATTTAAATAGCCTGATTTATCTCCTCTAGACCACAAAGTATGTTCTGTTGACCTAGCAGAAATCAAATGGATTGTACACAAAAAGTCATTCCCTGCCCTTGGCTCCTGGTGGTGAGGGACTTGGAGCTATGATTGAATTTTTACAATAAAGGTCAAAAGAGCAGGTGCTAGGTCCTCTCCTGGCTGCTGTGGGCTGTGGGGGGGGGCAGTTAGGGGAGGGGTGTGATGGAGAGAAGTGATGGGGACCGGAGGCAGGGGCACAGGAGCTCTGGAGTCTGACAGATTGCTCTTGAACTTCATGTCACCTCCTGTTTCCAGTGGGCACTTGGGAAGGCGTCCTAATTCTCCAGCTGAAAACATAGGATGAATTTATTTCCTTGCTCTTTCAAGACCCAAATCGCCTGCCTTTCTGTTCTCCGAGTCTCTTCAGCTTTGCCCTTCTCTGAGTCCCCGGGGGCTTTCCACATCTCTAACGACCTCTGAAACACTACAACCCAGCGGCTGCTTAACGTCTCTGTGGAAACTGGGCCATGCCACCCGCAATGTACATAGCCACCTTATGCCTCGGCTTCCCCATGGGGAAGGTGGAAGTGGGGAGTACCTTGGTGGGGGGTGGTAAACACAGCCTGAGAGATGCCTGCAAAGGACCTGGACAGAGACTGCCCTGGGGCAAATAAGCACAAAACACTGTGAACAAGTTCTGTTATGTTGTAAGCACTGCGCTAAAACCTTATGTGGATTGTTATTTAGTTATCACAAAACCCCTGCAAGATATTTTTAAAATATTTTTTTAGTTGCTGATAGACTTTTATTTTATTTATTTACACGTGGTGCTGAGAATCGAACTCTGTGCCTCACACATGCCAGGCAAGTGCACTAACCCTGAGCCACAGGCCCAGCGCCCACCCGCCCCCCACCCCAGCAAGATTTAATGCTGTTATTTTCCTGTTTTACCAAGGAGGCAATGAAGGCAGAAAAAAGTTAGCTAACTTGTAACTCATCGGGGGTCATTAGAAGTGGAACTTAACTTTGGCCCCAGGCCGTCCACCCCTCCAGTCTTGCCCTGTTCACTCCACAGCGCCCATCTGAAGATCTGAAATCAGCTGTCCTGTGGAAGGTGAGTAACTCAATTACCGACTTTCCTCAGTTTTCCACATCAGTTTTAAAGGACACCAGAATTTCAGTTATATAGGAAGAACATGCTCAAGAGATCTATTACACAACACAGTGGCCATAGTCACCAACAATGTATTATTTTTTTAAATTGCTAAGAGAATAGATTTTAAGTGTTCTCATAAAAACAATTAAGTCTTTGAGGTAATGCGCATGCTATCTAGTTCAGTGTGGCCTTCCTATAATGTACACATGTCAGGACCATACACCAGGAGTATATATGAGCTTAATTTGTTAATATACAAATAAACATAAGCCTGTAAAATAAATAAATAAAATGATTAAAGAATCACAGTGCTCATTTCTGGGCCAACCACAGAAAAACGTCTCTGGGATTAGAGATGGGAAATAATAGCTGGTATTGTTTCAGGAGGACAACGGCCAGCATCACATTGAGAGGTCCTTCTTCCTGCCCAGGATGAGCATCCTGAAGGAGCATCCATCTCACATTAGAGCTCACCTGGGGCAGAGCTGAGCATTTGGGTTGCTCCCGTCTCCAGGATGATTGTGGTTTCTTTCACTCTGGGTCTGGGTGGGGGTGGTCCCATGGGAGAGCATGACCCCAGCAGCCCCCTGCACGGCATGGCCACAGAAGGCTCTCGGGAAGTGATCTCCACTACCTACGAGCCGTAGAGGACACAGAATCAGGAACCTAGGCCTGTGCTTCAGGAACTCCACCATACAGAGAGACAGAAATACTTTCTCAGCACGATTTTCACTAAGCAGGAAACTAAATGTCTCACCATTGGTGCTGGCAGAGGGTAGGCATGAAGCATTTATTGGAAACTTTGTAAAGGATGAATTATAAAGAGAATACTTAGGGTACAATCTCTATCTGGGTTTTTGTCACCCGGGATCTGGAAAAGAAATGCTCAACTCTATTCTGATTAACATCAAAATGAAATTTTCCATTTCCTTCCACTGTGAATGGAATCAGGAATACCTGCCACTTGGTCACCGATAAAAATTGCATGCATTTCCATAAGACATTACCGTTATTGCAGGCATCTTGAAGTATTGCTTATTCCCACTGCTTCCTTGAAATTATACAAGTTATTAGACCTGTCACTAGATCTTGCTATGCATGAATTATTAAAGAAGCATGCATATTTATATCCAATTTTTTTTGAAAATATCTTGATAACTCTATCAGTTGTCCTCATCATCTCATGTATTTTATTGTATGCATTGAAAACATAATTCTGAGAGGGATCTATAGGAGTCATTAGACTTCCAAAGTGCTCCCTGGTACAAAAGAGATTCTTTGTAAATTTTACACAACTAAAAATCAGGTTTGTTTCTGACTGTCCCTCCTACAAAGGAACAGTCTCATAAAATATGTGTTGTTTTCTCCATCCTCACTTTGAAAATGAGCTGAGACGTAGAGAGGTTAAGTAACTTTCCAAAGATCACACAGGAAGTAGCAGAACTTGCCTCCAAAACCAGACTCCAACTCTTAATCACAATGTTAAACTACCTCTTAAGATGGGGTCCCTGTCCTTAATTTATAATCTGCTGAGGAAGAAAGATTTACTCTCCCTGGTTCACTGCCTCCTGCACACAACTCTACTTTTTTCTTTGCTCTTATCCCCAGAGAAATTTTCATGTTTACTATTATATTTTACAAAAAATAAAGGTAGGTGGATTTTAATTAAAATCAAATGGTATAATGAGAATGGTTGGATCTAGCTGAGACTCTTTTTGGCAGGCTCCCGATGAAGACAGCACATAAATTAAATTTGCTGACATAGGAATTATTTTGGCACAGGATTTTAGAGATTTTATGGATTGGCTGGGAGATGTGCATAACCTGTCCATTAAAATTTGAGGTGATTGATTTGAGAAATTCTCTCCTGTAGACACCTATACTCATTTTTCCTAGAGGAAAGAAAAACCCTACCAACACCTAATAAAGAACACATCAGGCTGGGATTGTGGCAAAGTGGCAGAGCGCTGGCCTAGCATGTGTGAGGCATTGGGTTCGATTGTCAGCACGGCGTGTCAATAAATTAAATAAAGGTCCATTGAAACTAAAATTATATTAAAAAAAAAAAAAAGAACACATCACAGTGCTTTATCATCAACAGTTGAAACAAGAGAATATGGGGCAGGGGGGGCAAAAGGAACTGGGGGTAACCTGAAAATGCATGTTACGAAACACTGGCCTCCAGGTCTTCACGGAGAGGAAGCAAATGACAGGGACTTCCCAGGCGAAGCATGAATTAGGGTTACTGGGGTGCAGACTCCTTGCTCCCCGCCCGTCCTCCTTGCTTGCAGAGTCCTGAATTTGCCTGGCAGCACTATGCACCACAGAAACTAGCTGTCAATTAAAGGCAGCCCCGCCCCATTACAGTGATTGGCCAGTGGCTCGGAGAGAAACCCAGTTCTGGCCAATGGGGTGTTAGGACAAGTCTTTTGAGACCTTCTGGGAAGATTTGATTCCTGAAAAGAGAGAGACTTTGAAAAAAGAGAGGTTGCATTCCACTTGGAACTCTGTCATGCAGAATCGAGGCAGTCATGTTGGAGAGACATTAATGACACACAAAAGCTAATCGCAATAATCAATGCACATGCGCACGCCGTATCTCTTGCAGCCAAATTCATCCTAACAGATATGCATAGTCCCTTGATGGAAACCATGATGGAGAGAGGGTCTTCATTTTTTTTGTCTGTTGTGTTTTATTTTGTGTTTAGGTGCTGGATTGAACTCAGGAGTGCTCTCCCACTGAGTTACATCTCCAGTCCGTTTTTATTTATTTTTATTTGAGACAAGGACTCATTTGGTTGCAGAGGCTGGCCTTGAACTTGCAATTCTTCTGCCTCAGTCTCAGGAGCCACTTACAGGCGAGCACCACTGTGCTGGCAGAGAGATGGTCTTCCAGTACATGCAGCCTGCCACTCTGGGCTGGCAGCCAACCATCCCATGTGCCAGACTTGGGTTCAGCTGGCCCCGGGGAGCCTTTCCCCTGCAGCAGGCACACCAGGGTTGAACACAGCACACTGTTGTGGCATTTGGTGGAGTGGCTTCAGTTTTTATCCTCTGGTACCATCCTCCAGCTCCCTTTCCTTTGTGCCCAAGCTCTGGCTCCTCATGGCCATCAGCAGGTGAAGGACCGGCTCTTCTATCTCAGCTCTCTCCATGGCCAACTGCAAGCAGCACATCCTCAGATGACGAACAGACAGGTGGCACTGAGCAGGCTGAGCAAGCACTCTACCAGCCGCTGCTCTGCACCCTGCCTTCTGCACTGGATCACTGTGGTTTCTTGCATCTAAATGCCCTCTTAGTGTTGCTGTTTCTGACTAAATGTCCCTGTTTCTCCTGGGCTTAGTTAAGACCTGAGCCAAGTTCCTCAAGGCTTAGCACAAAAACAAGCCTACGATGCCTTCCCAGGTGCTCTGGAACCTTTGTCCTAGTTCATACCCTTTTAGCACTCATACCCTTTTAGCACTCAGCTTCATTTGAGTTGAAATAAACATTTTCAGTGAGTTAGTCATTTAACGCCAGTTTTACCCAAGAACGTTGGTGTCTCATTCATCACTGTATCCAATGGAGCTTAGCACAGGAAGTAGCACATAATAAATGCTCAGTAAACCCTTGCTGGGTGAATGATTGCTCTCCAAAGAGAAGTTAAGATGCGGCAGACACTCCATCACCTGGGGCCTTCTCAGCTGCAACCAAGAGCCACCGTGAGAAGTCTCTCACGGAGTTAGAATGGAAAACTCTCTCATCACCATAACTCCTGATTCTCAGTGATTCCAGGGTTGGCTAACTCACAACCCACATCTTGTTAGCTTCTTTTTCTGCTGTATTCTTTATCCTGCTGTCATAGCCTTGTCCTCTGGGGCCAGCTCATTCATGGTCACAGGATGGCTGCCACAGCCCAAGATGATAAGATAATGTTGAGAGGCAGAAAACACAATGACCTTCCTGTGCTCCTGTTTGAAAAGGAGGGGAATCTTCCAGGCCCTTATTGGCCAAGATTGTGCCACATGTTGTCCTGACCCTGGTCATTGGCCAGGAGAATGCTGTCCTTCCAGCCCACATTATCAGAGGCCCAGGGGAGGCCTGTCCTCACTCCAGGCTGGGTGATGGCGTCACCGAAGCCACACGCCCCATGGCCAGTTGGACCCTGCTGATCCTCTCCCTGAACACCTCTTAAATCCCATGTCCACTTCTCTCCATTCTGCTGCCTCACCCTAATCCAGGCCCCTGCTATGGCTCACCCTCACCAGCCTCTTGTCCAGTTTCTTCTCCTGCAGAAGGATTTCTTAAAACATGACCTAGGTCCCATCCCTGCTTGGCTTTGTGAATCAGATAGAATACGATCCTTTGGCTGGGATGCATGTGCTCTGATGGCTCTGGCCCTGTCTGGGTCTCTGGTAGCCCCTCACTTTCTAGACCCTTCTCCCCCCAAGTACCAAGGATTGAATCCAGGGACTTGAGCAGGGCTGAGAAAGTACTCTACCACCCAGCTGCATCCTCAGCCCTTTTGATCTTTTCTTTTAAGACAGGTTCTCACGAAGTTGCTTAGGGCCTCACTAAATTACTGAGACCGGCCTTGAGCTTGCAAACCTCCTGCCTCAGCCTCCCCAGTTGCTGGGATTACAGATATGCACTCCTGTGCCCGGCTAGAGTAAATAAGTTTTAAAAATGGACAGAGCAGGAAGCTGCAAATTCAAATGCCAACCCAGGCTGCACAGGTAACCTAAAGGAGTACTATAAAGCTGGTAAGGAGTACTATAGCTTAACCACAAGGAGAAATAATGAATGGCTACCCAGCTCCACACTGGGAAGAAAACAAGGGTGTATTTATAACCAGAAAATAGGGATGCTGATCCTCATCCAAAGAGCAGTGGCTCCTCCATTCCTGCTGACTGGAATTCCAGCTGTTCCCATATGGGAAGCAGGTGTGTCATGAGGTCCTTCAGTTATTTAGAATGTGCTCCAGGCTCATGGTGCACATAAAGAGCAAACCAAGCTGTTTGCCCAATTTGACTGTGAACAGAAAGGAACCAGGAAACACTGAAGCTGTGATCCCTGCAGCAACTTGAACTTTTTACCCCTTTGGAGAAACATCAGTGATGCTCCTCAAGCGTGACTGGGTCTTGTTTGTATAGCCACCTAGAGAGAGTACTAGTGAAAACAAACAAGGCCTGGGCCCACCTTCCAATGTGCAAAGAGATCTGGGGTAAGGCCCAGGTGTTGGTATTTAAAATAACCCAATAACCTAACTGAAAGATAGCATGCACATAAAGTGTTCAAAGGTCAAATGCACAGCTCTTTGAATGGTCCTGAAGGAAACACCTCAGCAGAACTGCAATTCAGGTCAAAAAACAAACAAAAAGAGCCACTTTCCAGGTGCCCTGCATGAGACCTCAATGCGTTCTAAAACCTTTCCACACAGATTGTAAACTACAGTCAGCAGTGAGAACCGCTGCTCTAGGGGCTTAAAGATGTAGCATCTTCCGATGCCCACTGCTTAAAATAGTACCAACGAATTTGTGGGCACTCAATAAAGGCTGAAAAAATGAAGGAGTCGATGGTTTTAAACACACACAAAGCCATACAGCTAGCTGGGTAATCACCCACCACTTCCACGTTCCTTGACTGCAGCCTAATTACTTTAATGCTTATTATTCAATGTCAAAATGAAATGGACTGCCTGTCTGGCTCATCTCGTATCAATTACTCTGCCAACTTTTTAAAACAATTTGTGGATGGACATTGAACCCGCCAGTTAGAAACCTATATTATTATTATTTTTTTTACTTAAGCAATGTATAAGTTCTGGACTTTTCTTCTTCAACTATTAGTGGAGAACTGACTGTGCATTATATGTGAAAATCTATGGGGAGGGCAGTGCTATGCCCATTTCAAGATGAGAAAACTGAGGTTGAGAGACGCTAAGGCATCTATCTGGGTGGCACATGCATGATCAGTTCTCTACCCATAGTGATTACTCAATATACTGTATCTCTATTCTCTCCACTGTAAAATAGGATGAACACTAGTCCCTGCTTCAAAGTTTATTATAGGAATCAAGTTTGATAGCAAATTTTAAAAAGGCTTGTGCTGTTCATGGTACATATTAAATATTTAGAAAATGGGTGGACCTGGATTATCACCATGGCCCATCTGGTTGGAGAGACTTCTCACTACTCTCATGTACATTTTTTTTATTCTTTATATTATCCATTTTGGGGAAAAGACAGATGAGAAATAAATATGGATACAATTGTTACTAAATATTGGGCTTATTCTAGGTTTCAGCCAGTTCCCTAAAACCCATCAGCAGCAGGACTCTTCCTTCTAGGAAGGAGTTCTGGCAATCAGATTTCTGAGAGTCCCTTTTGTTTTCCAGAGGCATTTCATAGCTGAAAATGTGGTGGGAGGGAGGGGGCGGGAGAGAAGTACTGAGGACTGAACAGGAGCAGATTATGCTCCATGTTCATACAATTATGTCAACATGAACCCCAATGTCATGTATGACTACAATGCACTCAAAGAAAAAATTAATTTAAAAAGTTGTGATAACATGGGAAGAACAAATTTTGAGCATTTGCTATGTGTCAGGCCCAGCACCTGCCTCTGGACAAGCATCAGGAGGGACTTATTTAATTCTGGCAAGAACAACCATGAAGTAGCAAGTGAGAGACAGCAGCCAGGACACATCTAAGAGAATTCTGATCCACATTAGAGTAGCCAGTCCAGGAAAACAAATATGACCTCTGCGGGAATTGACCAGGATGCTCAGAACTTGATTCATGATCACCAGCTTTCCTATTCTGACCCCTCTTCTGACTCAGGACCAACCAGAGAAAGCCAAATGGCATCTCCAAGGCCATTCCTTAGGATATTCCAGTTAGCTTCCCCTGCCAGTGACCTTGACCTGGGACCTGCTCCTCCTTCTGAGCCTCAGCAGAGAAGAACAAGGAGACCCCTAGCCCAAGGTGAGACTTTAGACTCCTGTAGTTCTCCACACAAAAAAAGGAAAGTGCACCTGTCACAGGAGGTATCTTTGAAGAAGGGTCTGAGGAGTTCCTGAAGAGCAGGAGGAACGTGAACTCAAGACCAGTGTTCTTGGCATACAGGATGGAAAAGAATCCAGTACGTACTCATCTAAGGCACGCACAGAGATTTATTTAGGAAAGTTGACACATGTATAAGGGAGAATGGGAGATCTTAAGAGAGACACCTTTGGGGTAGAGCAAGAAATAGGTATTCAAAGGAGAATGTGGGCTATCTCCAGAGGAAGAGACAGCAGCCCCTTGGTGTGGGGTGTTAATATTTCTAGAGGCCCAAGGCTAGGTCCTGAACTGGAGGTGGAGCCGGGTGGAGTTTTACAATTTCAAGCCAGATATTCCTGTGCTTGCCCATAGTCCTCATGTCACAAAGGTATGGTCAGGGGCGCAATTGTTCATGGGTGCTTTTTCCATTTTGATGATTTATGGGTGTTTCTGGCATGTCAATTGCTCATGGGCACTTCCTGTGAGACTCGGTATCTCTCCCTTTATTCTGAGATTCCTCTCTCACACCTAACACAGGTAGAAGAGAAGGAGGGCTGAGCTCCTCGGACAGCTTGCAGATGCAGCTCACCAACCCATCTGCTCACATCAGTGTGGTGCCGGGTAGTGATTCAATTCAGTTCTGGCACACTTAAGGGCAGACCCCCCAGGGTGTGGGCTGAGTCCCACAGACTACCCTCACTTCCTTCACTAGCTGGAAATGGGGTGCCCAGGCTTTCATGTTTCTGTACAACCGCCTACACATTTGGGGGTTCCCACCACCTCCTGCTCCAGTTTATAACTCACAGATCTCAAGAAAATACTTTACTGATATTTATTAGTTCATTATAAAAGATGCAATTCGGAAACTGCTAAATGGCAAAGACACGCCGGGCACGGTATGCAGTGGGTGCAGAACTTCTGCGCCTTCTCCAGGCACACCAGGCTCTCGGTACCTTGATGTGTTCAGCATCCTGGAAGCTCTCACTGTTAGGGGATTTAATGGTTGTGACCTGTAGGTGGGGTTGATTAGTCCCCTGGCCAGTGGTGATAAGCTTCAATCTCTGGTCACTCCCAGGGATCAGTTCTCTGACGGCTGTGCGTTGCTAGAGGGAGTTTCTACTCTTCACGTTGTCAGATAATCAGGGCCAGGCTGCCCAGGTACAAAGAACCCCTCCATCCTTTGCGGATATTCTAGTAAACAACAATCCTAAGTCTTTTATAGATATCCTGCTAAAGGCAATGCCACCCAAACATCTCGAAAACAGAATTGGTCCCTGAATTCACACTTTTGTATTTAATGTGTCCATTCATTTTATCTTGATGACCTACAGGCATTAGCTACCAGAGGGGACAGTCTACAGATTAAAGGAAGTCTAGTCATTACAGTGCTTATGTAGAAGGTGACAGGGCTCCCAAAGACAGTTAGTTGTCTCAAGAATTTCTGTTGAGGCAAATATAGGAACGAGATTAACACCGCCCTCCCTCCCTCCCCCCACCTCTCTTTTTTGGTACCAAGGATTGAACTCAGGGGCACTTAACCATTGAGCTACATCCCTAGCCCCCCCTTTTTTTTTGTATTTTATTTAGAGACAAGTTCTCACTGAGTTGCTTAGGGCCTCGCTAAATTGCCAAGACTAGCTTTGAACTTGTGATACTCCTGTTTCAGCTTCCTGAGCCTCTGGGATTATAGGTGTGTGCCACCATGACTGCCTCCTCCTTCTCCTTTGAACTGTGTAAATTTCTACGATCCCCAGGTGGTTTGTGAATTGGGAAATCAAGGCTTTCAGCAGGAGACTTTTCAGATGGGGTTGGGTGGGCCCAGGTAATTCATTTTATCCCAGTTGTCAATAGCTGATGTCCACGCCATCCCTCAGTTTGGACCCTTCTGGGTACTGTCCTAAGATGTACAGGATGCCTGATCGATTCCTACAAGACAGGACAATGGATGATCCGACCGATTTTATTTGAGATGATCAATGCTTTTTGCTGAAAGATCGAGAGTTACTGGGTTGATGCCAAGACATGTTCATTGCATTAGCACAAATTGATTGGAGACCTCACAGTCCCTCAAACTGCCAATACTGATGACTCAGCCTGTCAGATTGCCATTGTGCATTCAGGTGGGAAGGTCACCAGGGAGATACAGCCTGGAAGCCACCTGCCTGAGAGCTCTCTGTAAGCAGGCTCCCAGAGGCAGAACAGGCTGGTCCCGGACGGTAAATGAGCTCATAGTCAACTTTCCACCTTAGAATGCAGATAATGACAAAAAAAAAAAATATGAAACGCTCCCCATGGCTCACCTGTCTCTGGTCCAGTTTCGTGATGGCGGCTTTTTCCCTCATCAGCATTGCTGGACTCCACCACCTGGTGTGGACTGAGCCCAGCACAGAGCGGACCTCCCTGTGGCAGTCATCAGCCAGCCTGGAACTGCCATCTTCCTCGAAAACTCACGTAGAAACTAAGACAAAAGGAGGGGCTACTGATGAACGGAAACATATTGACCAGAATAACTCACACGCCTCGTATTGCCGCTCCAGCAAATGGCTCTTCTGCATGTTGTCACTACTGTTATTACTAACGGTCATGTTATTATTCCCATATTATTTTAGGGGGTGCTGGTAATCCAGCCCAGGGCCTCCTGCATGCTAAGCAAGTGCTCTACCACTGACCTACATCCCCAAACCCCAAACCTCGACAATCCTGTTAGCTTTTAGAATCGTTATGTTAATTCTTAGATATGATTTAGGAACGATCTATCATGCTAGGCATTGTGCTGAGAGTTCTATCAAACTGCTTATGCAGCTTTAATAATTTTAGGTATCATTACCATGTCCATCTAATAGAGAAGAGAATAAGGATGAGAGAAATAAAGTAACGGGTCCATGTTCATCTAATAAAGAAGAAAATAGGGATGAGAGAAATAAAGTAATGGGTCCCATGTCAAACACTTATTACCTGTCAGAGCATGATTGGAACCAAGGTCTTCTACTTTGAGACTCCTGCTCTTTGGTATTCCCCAACAGGTGTTGTAGGTACAGAAAAAAAAGTATAACATCCACAATCAAATCTAAAAGATTCATCTACAGAAATAATTGTTAGCATAGAATTGTTGGCCCATTTTTAAAATAGGACTATTTTTATTTTTATTTTTTTTGAATTACAAAGTTTCTTTATGTAAGTGATTTGCAAATATTTCATCCTATTCTGTAGGTTTTCTTTATTTTCAGTTTTATATTTTGTTACTTGGGATTCAACCCAGGGGTCTTTACCACTGAGCTATATCCCCATCCTTTTTTTTATTTTGAGACAGAGTCTCACTAAATTGCTGAGGTTGGCCTCAAACTTGTGACCCTCCTGCCTCATCCTCCCAAGTCAGTGGGATTACAGGTGTAATCCATTGCACATGGTTTTATGGGTTTTGGTTTTTTTGTTGTTGTTGTTTCTTTTGTGTCCAAGGGAGAACAATGGTTTTAATTCTTTCATTTCTTTTTTGTAGAAGTTTTAAATTTTGCTGACATTTTTTTTCTATTTTTTTTATTTTGTTACCTGACCTGTTACCTAATGCAAAGTTATAAAGATTTATGCCTATGTATTTTTCTAAGAGTTTTATGGTTTTAGTTCTTATATTTAGGTCTTGGACCTATTTTGAGTTTGTTTTGGTATGCATGAGAAAAGAGTCCAAAATGATCTTTATGAATGTGGATAACCGGCTGTTCCAGCATCATTTGTCAAAATACTATTTTCTCCCACTGAATAATATTAGTACCCCTGTCAAAAAATCAATTCTGTTCTACTGACCTATAGGTCTCTCCTTCTTCGAGTGTCATACTGTCTTGATTACTCTATGAGTGTACTAAATTTTGGATATGTGAATTCTCCAACTTTGTTCTACTTTCCCCAGACTGTGTGTTCTGATCCCTTGCAATTCCATATGAATTTTAAGACCAACTTGTCAGTTTCTGTCTTAAGTCTTTTTCCTTCTGCAAAGGAGTCAGCTTGGGTTTTGATATGATGGTAATTTGAGGGATTCTGAGAGTGCTCATCATGTCAGATCCTATGCTGAGCATTCTGACAAGCGCCAACTCATTGGATCCTCAGAGGACACAGGGTCATGAAGACAGTGTGGCTTTGGGTGACATAGTTAGATTTCTCAAGAATAGATGGAAACAAGCTTTGCTTGCAGCAGGTTTATTGAGGGAGGGGGTGTCCTTAGTACCAACACCTGCCTTGAGGGCTCCAAGGCAGCAGCGTAGGCAGAGGGAGAAGTTGAAACCAGATGCAGTTATAACAGAAGCCTCAACTGATCCCATGGAAAGAACTGAAGCTGGGGTGGCCTCTCATCATGTCCCAGAACAGAGGCAAGGACAGGTCTCTGCCTCTGATCATGGATGTCAGCTGCCCAGGAAGAACAAAGGAGCTCCCCCTTGTGTTGAGGGTGATTCCTCAGGAGGGTCCCAGCTGGGGGCATCCAGAAGCCATAGCTAGGATAATGAGCCCCGCATTCTAGAAGAGCAATCCAGAGCTCACCACTGCAGAGCAGATCAAGGGTGACCTCTAACCCCTCAGCCTCACTACAGCCTCCTCGCTCTTAACACACATGCTGTAGCCGTAACTCATCTGCACCAGTTCAATCAGAGCTGAGCACCCTGGACCGCAGCCTCACCAGCACTCCTCCTCCCCCAATGTTGAGCATGGGACTTGTGAAGTGCCTTAGCCTGAGTCCTTGGGAGGTCATCTTGCACTGGGACTTCAAAGACTCAGCATTTGGAAACAAACTCTGGAATGAAGACTAAAGCTTCCCCTTCTTAACTCTGTTTGCTGAAACGTGAGGCCCCTGTCTGTGCTTGGGGCTCACAGAGGCAGTGCCCCTCTGATGACACTCTATGGTTCCTCTCTTGCCTCACTGCCAGGAGATGGGGCTGGAACACTGTCTTCCCAGAGGTCAAGTGGCAAAGGGCAGAGGCCCTGCTGAACAGATTAGCGAGGACTCATCTTTCCTAGACAGGCTGTGGCAAGGGTACAGATTTTGGTATTTTGGGTATTTGAGGCTCCATTTCAGCAGAGTTTCCAAGATCAATGTAGTTTAACCATTGGCACATGTTTTTCCAGAAGTCTGTTTTGGGTTGACAAACATTCACTATGACTCCAAGCTTTACATTCAGAGTTTAAAAGGATTGGAATAGAGAATCCCGGGAGTTTATGAGGCCCTGAAACTATATACAAAGTTGTCTGTGTGTGCCCACGTGGGTTTTATGGAAGGAGAGCTCAAACGTCTTCAGTAGGTCTTGTAACCTCTGCAAATACAGGATTATTAGTTAAGTGGCCAGGTGCAGTGGCATAAGCCTATAATTCCAGCAAATCGGAGGACTGAGGCAGGAGGATCACAAGTTTGAAGCCAGCCTGGACAATTTAGTGAGAAACTCTCTCAAAAAATTTAGAAAAGAAAGAAAAAAGGCAGGGGATGTAGATCAAGGGTAAACCATCTCTGGGTTTGATCCCCAGTACCACAAAACAAGACATACACACACACACACACACACACACACACACACACACACACACATAGACCTGTCCACACATACACACAACTCCTGTCCTCAATTCTTGGTCTCTTCCTAGTTTTGCCAAAAAGTGGTTCTAGGTTCGATACCTGATGTCAGTCATGAGACATGCAAATGACGAAGCGAAAAATTCTGATCCATCTTAACATCACGTGTGTGGCTATTAGACCGTACAGAGGTGGCCCAACTCTGTTTTTTTCCTGCATGTCTGATAGTTGAACAATTGTGCTGAGCGCTTTTTCCTTGTCTTAAAATGCTTGTATTTTGATCCTGTAAAATATTTATACAATGCATTGGTGAAGATGGAGGTTATACAAAAAAAAAAAAAAAAAAAAAAGAAAGTAATCTAAATAGGCCAACAGTTCCTTGGAGGTTTAAATTAAAGGAAGGGGAAGTGAACATTTATTGAGCATTTCCTTTGTCCTTTGAAAAGCATGGACCTTTCTATTCATCTCTTGTAACTCTGAGATTGCCATTGCCCATACTCTCAACTGACTTTTTAATTTTTTAACCAGAATTCTGAAACTCAAAGAACTTATCCTTAGTCCCATAGAAAGCGAGTGGCAAAGTACATTTAATAAATCCATGGAATGCTCGTTCTTATTTATGCATCAGGACTGGTCACATTTCTCCCTGGAATTGTTGGTGAACAGTCAAGGAAGACCCAGGAGAGTCCCTTGAACTTTGAGTGCAGGGGAAGAGCTGTTCCTCTCTCAGGGACTGACCCGCATTCGCAGGGTGGGGAAGAAAGCAGATGCAGGTGCTCTCTGTTTTCTCTTTACCTCTTCCACCTGCCACTCCCTGTGCTTTAGAAGGAAGTTTAACCCCTGTGAGCATGGCAGGATTGTTTTCAGATTGAGGAGTTTGGAAGGGATACTAAGATTCCCTTCTCTTTTTTTCTGGGAAGGAAGCTGAAGCTTCCCATCCCTTCCCATCCCTTTCTCAGCTCTCCTTCCCAGACGGACACTGGCCCAAAGCATCCTTTGGTCCAGGCGGACTGTATTCCTAGAATTTCCAACCAGACTGTTCTCTAGGATTGAACGATCATTTGCTGTGCAACAACACAAGCTCTATTTGTGGAAATGAAGTTACTACTGTCTGTGTCTCTTCCTGCCTATTGGATTATATGAGGAGCACTCCCAAAGGAATGCAAATAGGGAGAGGTCAGAAAAAGCTACCTCAAAACTCAGCCCCAGGGAGGAAACAAGTACCAGCCGCAGGGGCGTCTTTGTGCCTGGCGCTGTGCTGGACGTACCCACACTTCTCATTCCCACTTAGTCATCAATGACAATCCTTCGAGCTTGTTACAGATGTGCATAAATTTTAGGGGAGGATATTAAGTATCTGAGAAATCCAGAAATTTGCCCAATTTCACCCACTAATCATTGGTGGAGCCCATGTGTAAGCTCGGGTTGACTGACCCCTATCTCCATCCAAGGGAGGTTACCTCCCAGAGTTCACCTTAGCAGGTGAGTACACAGGATATGGCATCTGAGAATCCAGTCTCCAGGGACCTGATTCTTACCTGTCCCTCTGGGGAATTCAGAAGATGCCTGGAGTTGGGGACAGGGAGAGAGTCCATTTTCTTTCCAACTGGGAAAAGGTTATCCCAGTATGTGACATAAGCGAAGGACAACAAGAATAGCCAACATTCTTTGCACACACGTGTGCATCTGTTAGGGAGTCCATGGACACTGTCCTATGCGGTCCTCACAATAACCTAGAGATGAGAAGCTGAGCCTTGGAGAAGTTACTTTTCCCAGGCAAACTTGGGCACGTTTGCTACTTAACTAGTAAGCGAAGGATCCTTCATTCACACCGGGGTCTGTCTGACCTCAAAGCCTAAGCAACTGCTGCATCGCCTGACATTGAGATTTTTCTCTCTGTCCTCAACAACTCAACAGCTGCTAACCCTTTTATTTACGGGTGGTGCAGGCAAGTAAATTTTATTGCCTAATGACAGAGCTCTTTTAATTAGAGAATGGTCCACCCGAGAGAACCTCCCTCTCTTGTTTGCTGGTGGGTATTTATTCATTTAGGGCTGCTGTCAATTTTAATTAGTTGTTTGATCTTTGACCACCATAAAGATCATCTGATTAAAAAATATTTTCTTTATGTAGAAAATTACCAACAAATACCAAAAGCTTTAGATCAACCAAGACAAACATGCTTGAATAAATATTCATAGAGTTTGTAAAGTGTCTGCATGCACCCTTGGCTTTTGTAGAGTCATTTATGACTTCAACACAATCTTTGCTGTCATTGAATTATTGCCAACACATCAACCTCAACTTGACCATCAACTTTGACTTTTTCCCCCCCTGGCAAGAGAACAGCTTAATAACTTCACAAATGCTGAATTACTACACAGAGAGAACTAACACCATTAAATACACACAGATACACAAACACACACACACACACAAACTCATACATTCACATTTTCTCAGCAACAATCACTTTTGAGAGGCTAAAATAATACAAACCCTTAGTTACTCTAAAACACAGAAGGCAACCTTTCATGGGGCACAGGAAAGGGAGGGCTTATAGCATAGCGAAGAATGTACATTGAACACAAAAGGGAATTTCCTCTCTGAAGATTAAGGACATTGTTTGCCAAGAATGTCCTTCTTGGAAGAGGCCTGTGAATAGAGTCAGTTTCTCCTCTGGTATTTTTGGAGTTGGGGAAGGAGTCCTATGAATTTTTAAGTATTCCTTCCATATCTTTTCCTCCTCCTCCTCCTCCTCCTCCTCCTCCTCCTCCTCCTCCTCCTCCTCCTCCTCCATACCAGGGATTGAATTCAGGAGCACTTAACCACTGAGCAACATCCCCAGCCCTTTTTGGTATCTTATTTTGAGACAGGATCTCACTGAGTTGCTTAGTGCCTAATTTTCTGAGGCTGGCTTTGAAATCACGATCCTCCTGCTTCAGCCTCCTGAGCCACTGAGATTACAGGCGTGCACCACTGTACCTGGCTTCTTCCATATCTTCTTTACTTTAATCTCTTGACAGAGCTCTTACTCTTCTGTGGTGGTGTCTAGATTATTAGGCAAAATCAATCAAAATTCCCCTCCAAAATTTGTATGTGTCAGAATCATCTTGTATCCCACTAATCTGAGGCTGAGTGCCCACAGTCCTCACTCACTACCTCACTGTAACTTAATGAGAGCTGGTCTCTGGCGAGGACCCATGTTACTAGAAAATGAAAAAGTGTCAGGACTGGTCCCAACTCAAGTACCTTTTCTCTCTTTTTCTTCCCATGGACTCCCTTTCTTTGAGTTTGTTAAAAACGTCTTTGTTTATCTTTCAAGGTAGCCTGAAACTTAAGCAACAGAAACCTTGGTTACTGAAATATGAAGCTGACAAATGACTCAATGGGGGTGACCTCAGGATATGTCTGGCCAGCACCAGAGTATCAAAATAAGTTGGCCATTGATAATCCATTTACATACATACAACATTCTTCTTGATTTAAAAGTAATCTATGCTCATTATAGAAAGCATGTAAAATAAGACAAAACCCAAAACCCTCCCAAAATCCTATCATCCAGAGGTACCATCTATTAAAAATTTAGTGTATGTCCTCCCAGTTGTGTGTGCCTGTTAATGGTTACATGTCCTAAAAATCCAGACCAGACTATGAGCTGGGGGTGAAGCTAGAGGTCTTATGTTTTACTTAGCTTTTTTTTTTGTTTCTGTGACCAAAAAACCTGACAATGACAATATAGAAGAGGGAAAGTTTATTTGGGGCTCATGGTTTCAGAGGTCTCAGTTCATAGATGGCCGATTCCATTGCTCTGGGCCCAAGTGAGGCCAAACATTATGGCGGAAGGGCATGGAGGAGGGAAGCAGCACAGGACGTGGCAATCAGAAACCAGAGAGAACTCTGCTCACCAGGAACAATATATAAACCCCTAATGCATGCCCCAAATGACCCACCTTCTCCAGCCACGCCCTACCTGCCTATAGTTATCACCCAGTTAATCCACTCAACTGGATTAATGCACTGATTAGATTTAGGCTGTCATAACCCAATTGTTTCACGTCCAAGTTTTCTTGCATTGTCTCACACCTGAGCTTTTGGGGGGAAACTTTATATCTAAGCCATAACACTTTGAGTTCAATCCCCAGCACCACCACTCCCCTCCCCACCACCACACACACACACACAAAATCTAGAATAATGACTTATAAATCTAATACCGATTTGTGCTTTTCACTTGACTTGAGTTTGTTTTCAATTACTGTGAATATTCTGTGAGTTACAGCTATAAACAACATTAATCTGTTTTGCAAGTTACTCCTACTGGTTACTTGATTTCCTCTGGGTGTTTGTCTTTGAACTGGGAGGCTGTTCTCTAGAATGACCTACATAAATATGATAGTTCATGTTTCATGTTAATATCACTGACAGATTAATTAGATAAAATAGCCACATGTAAATTTTAATTGGTAGGATGTTACCATAAGATCATCCTGACTCTGAGGTTCTTCGGATCTGGGTTCCAGTCCTGGCTCTGCAACTTAAACTGGTATAGGTTTAGGTTTAAGCAAATCAACCCAGCTCAAAACTCATTTTAAATATACACAGTGTCTGGCTATTGAAAGATAAAAATATATGAATATTCAAAGAAAATCGCCAGATACATTTGAGTTGCCATATTTAAGTAAGCGAAACTCAAAATTAAAAAACAAACAAACAAACAAAAAAAAAAACAAGCCAATCCTGTTTTGTGCCATATGAGTTTACACCGGAGAAAAGGCCACACTATATGTGGTTAGAAGTACCTTTTTCCTCAATTGATATGCTAAAAGATGACAAATATTAAAAATAAAAAGTGTTCACTTTTCAAAGGGTAACTCTAGGGCTGATTGAGGGTTCTTAGTCTGGCTAAATCTACACCTTGGAAAATTACTGCCATTTTAATTTTCTTCTCATTGTTCTTTGAATACTCCAGAAATTCGTCTTTCCTCAGAGCTGCCTGATATCTAATTTTTGAGTTGTTGCTTTAAAAGATGAGGGCCCTTCCCCCCCCCCCCCCCCCCCCGTCCTTAGAAATCTATTCACAGCTGGTAACACTTTTCATTCCCTAAGCTCCTTCTCTGAGCAAGGACTGTGCAAGCTCCTTCCACCTGCAGTGTCTCATGGAATCCCAGGCTTTGATGAACTGGAGTATCTACTTTCCAGATGTCCCTATTACAGTACCTGCATTTTGCTGACATGGAAATCAAGTCAAAAAGCTGGTTTGATTCTCTGGCTTTGCCATTCCAGGAGGGAGTAAAGACAGTCCCAGCCATCAGTTGTCACTGATCTGGAGGTGAGTGTCCAAGGCTAAGGGTACAGTCTGTTCCCCTCTGACCCCTCCCAAAAGAAGGTAGAAGCCACACTGCTGCCCCTTCCTCTCCAGGAGGCTGAAAAGGTGCTCCTGGAAGGCACCGACCCGGTGAAAAGTGGCCATGGCGCCAGCAGCAGCCTAGCACGTTGTGGAAGTCACGGAAGGAGGCAGCCCTGCAGGGTCCCTGGCTATCTGTGTAGAGCGCTCTCAAGTTCAGCACCGGCTGGAGCGGACAGCGACCAGCGCAGGGGCCAGTGGAGGCCGCCCTGCCACTCTCAGCCCAGCCTCAGAGCGGTCCCACTGTGCTGACCGCCTGGAGCAGCCGCCCCGCGCCCCCACCCCAGGCCTGTCGGGCTGTCCCCAGGACCCTGCGTGGCAACCACCCCCAGGGGCAGCGCCGGCTCTAACCCAGACACAGGGCCCAACATGGGCAGCTTTCCAGGGTACCCAGGTGGGTGTGCAGACTGGGCAAGCAGTTCCTGTTCCCACCCCTTCTTCTGGCTAAGGGCTCTTGTTACCCTGGGAGTCTGGAGTCTGTCCTCTTGGTATCACTTCTTGAGACCTTTTAAAACCCCTTCTTCACATAGCCTCTACTTGATTTAAAAATATGCTTATCACAGTTTGTAGTCATATATATATGAAGAATCTAAAGTGATGAAGAAATATATATATTTGTAGATATATATGTACACACACACAGAGACCAGGGGCCTCACACACGCTATGCAAACACTCTACCACTGGACCTCATCTTCCACCTCAAGCACCTATGCTTATGAATAAGGTAGAGCATGAGATAATAGTGTCTGAATACAAGGTAATGGAATCTCTGCAGTTTTGCATGGGTGCTGGAAGAATGACTTAGACACTGTTGATACAGGTGCTCAATAACATTAATCAAATAAATGAATGAAAAAGAACAAGATAAAGGGTAATTTCTAACATGTTTTTCCTGTCATTTAAATTCTTCTATAGTGAGATGTATTGGTGTTATAATAGAACAAAATTATTTTTTTAAATGCCATATGTAGAGTTTGCTTATAAATTATAATTTCATGTCTTATCTCACAGCCCTGTGGATGCTCTAGCATTCTCACTGACAGAAAAGGAAATGAGAGCTCAGTGAGTATGACAGAGCATAGTTTATTTATAGCTGCAATCACACAGGTGCTAAGTGCAAAAAAGTCTGGGTTTTTTGACCCCATTGCCCTTGACCTTGCCTGACTTTGAACTCTGCTCTTGTGTTCCAAGCTCTGGATGGAAAAATAGAAAACCAAATTCCAGTTCCTGCCCTGTCCAGGATTGCTGGCCGATGAGGGGGTAAAATCTCTTCTCTTTGAGTTCCTATTGGATCTTTCTTTTCCATTCTCTCTTCCCGTGGAGAGAGGGCTACCTTGGAAGGAGGTGGCCGTCATGTTTAAATTCCTCCCCATCCCTATCACTCTCACTCCCCGTTTTATTTTCATTTATCATTTTCATGGTGCTCTGTTGTGTCATTTTATCGTATCAACCATTTGTTGATATTTTGTCAAACCATTTCCAGAAACAATCTTGCTTATTCTTTGCTTCTGTACTGTATGTGCCACCTCTCTAGGTATAAACTCTGGCAGCATCGAGCCTTCTCTGACTCATCTGTGTCTCCAAACCCTAGCAGAGTTAGGCTGCAGACTCACAGGTAATTCAACAAGATGTGGTTCAATGCGTTGAATGAACAAAAGTATCTGTATGATCATGAAGACGGGATGAGCTCTCCTGTGACACCCCTGCCACTACTGCCCTTCTCTTCACCCAACAGCATCTACAAGTGAAAGGCCAGAACAGTGGTTCTCAATCAGGGTGACTTTGCTACCCCAGGGGATGTTGGGCAATGTCTGGGGGAAATTTTGGTTGTCACATTGGGGCATGTGACTGGCATCTAGTGGGTAGAGGCCAAGAGGCTGCTACGTATCCTATGATGCATGGGACAGCTCACCCCTCCCTGCCTCCAACAAAGAATCATCTCATCTCAATGTTGATAGTGCCAGATTGGGAAACTTGGACTGGAGAGATCTAGTGAGGTTAGTTTGCTTTTGGTTTTGGTTTATAGATGACTGTCATGAAATGATTTCAAATTTACAGAAAAATTACAAAAACTCTTAGATGCTGTTCACTCAGATGTTTTCCTCCATGTTTTTCATTGGTGTATTCTAGTTGTGCCTAATGGTGGGATTTGTTGTTACATATTGGTACATGCACATAATATAACGATAGAATTTGGCCAATATCACTCCCTGGCACTTTCCTCCTCCTTTCCCTCCTCCCTCCCCCAACCCCCTTTCCTCTACTTAGCTGATCTCCCTTTGATTTTTAAAGGACCACCCCACCCCACTTAGCATAATGGTCTCAAGTTCCATTTTCCTGCAAATGACATAATTTCATTTTTCTTTATGGCTGAATAAAACTCCCTGATGTAATATATACAATGCTTCCTTTATCTATTGATAGACAGCTAGGCTGGTTCATAGTTGAACTATTGTGAATTGTGCTGCTATAAACATGGCTATGCATGTTATCATGGTAGTATGAGGACTTTGGTTCTTTAGGACAAATACCAAAGAGGAGTATAGCTGGATCCTACGGTGGTTCCATGCCTAGTCCTTTGAGGAAACTTCATACTGATTTCCAGAGTGGTTCTACTAGTTTACAGTCCCAACAGTGTACAAGTGTTCCTTTTTCTCCACATCCTCTCCAGCATTCAATACTATGTGTATTCTTGAATGTCTCACCCACATTTGCTAGCTGACAGCAGTTGACCACATCACTTTATCATTTTCTCAATATATATCATATTTTTTTTTTCTTTCTGAACTACTTGGGAGTGAGCTGCATACATGATCATCCTTCACTCCCATACTATTCACTATGCTTCCGACAAGCAATTTTCCTACTTAAGGAAATTTATACAGCAAAATGATCAAACAGGCTGACTCAACCACCATTATCCAACCTAAAGCCCTTGTTTGTATTTTTTAGATTATCCTAGCTTGTGAGGCAAGTGTCCTGGGGCTATTTAGCATCCTGGACCTCTCTTGAACTTGGGCCACTAGTTCTAATTCATTTCAATGTCATTTGATAAGATCTGAAGCTTTCTTTCCGTTCCTGGAGCCAATTCCTGCCTGGCTAGGGCCTCCGTATATCTGACACCAAGTCTGAGACTTTCTATTTACTGGAGGAATTGGGTGCAGTAACAATGCGACCAAGCCCATTTACCAGGGGCACATCAGTGGTAATTGAGACGCTTGATAATAATGACCTAGATCTGGAACTAACATCTCCAAAATCAAGTCTTCTTCACCCAGGCTCCTTCGAAGGCTCTTGAGGTTCAGTGGTCTGTAATGATGGCAGAATTTTGTGCTCGTTTTTCTCTCTGCCTTGTTCTCATACTCTCTCAATAAATTCTACCAGAAATGCACGGAACATCTTTCAGGAGAAATATTTACACATGGACATTCAATACCCGTTGTTGGGTATTGGTTGGATGTCACCTGTGTAAGAAGGCATGAAATTTCAAAGTGATTCAACATCTCTTTAATCCCTTCAGAAGCACATAAATTCTTTCTTCTGTCCTATGAGGACCAGCACCGGCAAGTAACTAGCACCACGTGGATGTAATTAGTGACAATTGGCTAAAACCATATCTGCAAAAGCTTCTGTGAAAAATGACTCAAACCTGTGTGGCTTAAAATAGCATAAATTTATTCTCTCACAATTCAGAAGAATAGAAGTCTAATAGCAGGTGTGGGCAGTTCCTCCTGGGGACTCTCGGGAGATGCTCTCCCATTCCCACTCCTGGGAGCTACTGACAGTCCTTGAAGTCTCTGGCCTGGAAGTTACTCTGCTCTGATCTCTGCCTCAGTCTTCACAGGCTCTCTCCCTGTGTGGGTCTAGGTCTCTTTCCCTCTCTGTAATTTATTTATTTAGGGTACAGGGGATTGAACCCAGAGACACTTAACCACTGAACCACATTCCCAGCCCTTATTATTTCATTTTTATTTTGAGGCAGGGTCTCACTAAGTTGCTTAGGAACTCAATAAGTTGTGGAGGCTGGCCTCAAACTTTTGATCCTTCTGCCTCAGCCTACAGAGTTGCTGCTTTCATGGGTCTGTGCCACAGTACTGGCTCTTCCCTTCTTATTACACATCATCCATTAGATTTAGAGTCCACTGTAATTCAGTTAGACTCATTTTAACTCATGGTGTCTGTGTGATGGGCTGCACAATATCACTCCCTACAAATGCCTATGTTGAATTCCTGGTACCTCAGAATGTGACTGTGTGGAGATAAGGCCTGAGATTAGGACACAGACACACAGTGGGAAGTGCACCTGAAGATAGGCCATGGGAAGACGGCTTTATGAGCCGAGGAGGAGGCCTCGAAGACATGGGCCCTGCTAACACTGCTGTCTTGGGCCTTGAGCTTCCAGAACTGTTAGAATAATAAGCGTCTGTCATTTGAGCCACCTAGTCTTCGGTACTTTTTTACAACCACCCTAACAAGCAACAACAATCTGCAAAGACCCTCTTTCCCAGTGAGGCCGTATTTGGCAGTCCTGGGTAGAAATAATTTAGGGGTTCACCATCAAGTACAGCATGAGTGAAGGAAGTGTGAGTTGGGAGAAATGATTCTAGAAAGATGGTCTGCAACCCAACTGTGGAGAGCCTCAAATGCCAGGGCTAGGGGTCGGGACCTTGTTCTAGGAGCAAGAGAACAAGAAACATGAGAAGTAAGCAAAAAGAAATGGTTGCAATTTCTAGACCATCCCTGCATCCTCCTAAAGAGCGTCCAGGTGTGTCAGACCTGGACAGCTGGAGACCTGGTGACGTTGAGCATGTGGGAAAGGCTTTTGGGGTGTATAAACTCTTGGGATGATGCATGTTTTCTTCTGGGGCACCGCTGATACCAGGTGGGGGCTGCTGGAACTCTACCCTGTACAAGGACTGTGTGTGGATTAGTGATGTCATTGAGGGTGAAGGAGGGGAAATGGGGCCTGCCTGGCTTGAGTGCTTCCTGCAAAAACACTCATTGAAATGTAGTTACCATTGGCACGAGGTGTTGGCACGAGGGACCTTTACGAGGTAATTAGACCACGAGGGCCCTGCCCGCGTGGGTGGGATTAGTGTTATAAAAGCCAAGTTCCAGCCCTCCTTCTCTCTGCTCTCTTTTGCCTCCACCCATTGACTACGCAGAGACAGCCCAGCCTCCCAGCCTCCCAGCCTGCCAGCCTCCCAGCCTGCCAGCCTCCCAGCCTCCCAGCCGTGAGTCAGTACATTTCTGTTCCTTATGCTTTCTGTGGGGTTCCATTTTTGCAGCACAAAACAAACTAAAGGAGAAGCCCAGGTGCCTCGTGTTGGCTATTCCTGATTGGATCATTCGGCTCAAGGAACTGGTTTCATTTGTGTTTCTGATGGGGATGGGTACTGGGGGTTGAACTCAAGCACGCTCTACCAGCTCTTTCAATTTTGAGACAGGGTTGCTGAGGGCCTCAGAACATCACTGAGACTGGCTTCAAACTTCTGATCCTCCCACCTCGGCCTCCTGAAGTGCTGGAATGACAGGTGTGCACCACCGTGCTGGGCACGGGGCTGGTTTCTGAGTGGCATCTGCAGCTTGTCCAGAGTCTGTGTAACTGTGTGGAAGCAACACTTTTGTTCGAATGTTAATCATTCTTGGAAGTGAAAGGTTTGCAACTATCTTGTGGAATGTGACACTGCGATGATGCCTAGTGCGTGGTGAATTCCATATGGGACGATGGCCTTGCCGACACCAGGTTAGAGGTAATAGCACTCAATAGCACTTTGACAAAGCTGTTTATTTGAGTTTTCCTTCCTCTGGTCCAGGCAGCGTACTCCAGAGAGTATCCCCTGTGACATTTTCGAGCCTCCTGGCCCAGTTCAGCTGGTGGTTGTTGACTCCTATGTCCTTTCCTGTCCGTCACCAAGAACCTGTCCCTTGCCAATGCCCCAGGTTTACGTTTTTCTGGATACAGTTTTGATATACTTTTTGGGGGGTGGTTCTTGTTTGGTTTTGGTACTGGTGATTGAATGTAGTGATGTTCTACTATTGAGCTACATTCCGGGTCTGTGTAGTTTTTTTCTTTTTTCTTTTGTGTTTTGTTTTAATTTTAAGTCAATGTCTTGCTAAGTTGCTTAAGGCCTCTCTAAGTTGCCTAGGCTGGTCTCAAACTTGCAAACCTCCTGCATCAGCTTCCCCAGTTGCTGATTACAGGTGAGCATCATCACACCCAGCTCGTTACTGTTTTTAAGTAGGAGATAAACCAAATCTTTTAGGAAAGCAAAATATTTCAACCTGGAGGTAAGAGATTTAAGAGAGGAAAAAAGTTCCTGTTGAAGCTTTGTGTTCTCTGATAAAATGACTTCATGGTATTTAAATCATCTGTTCCTTTAATAATATATAACATCATGCTTGGAACCTGGGGCATAGCAAATAGAGCTTGCATCTTGTACCTGAGCAGAGGGATATGAATTTGCTAGTTTGTTCATTAATGTATTAACTGGTTTATTCAGTCAATGCATATGAGTTCTGTGGAAATACAATAATAAACAAAACATAATTTTCCAATTTCTGGGCACTTGAAGATTACAGTGTGAAGGGAGAGAAATTTTTTTAAAAAATTTGTTAAAAATCAAACAAGCAGGAGGTACATGGTGCAGTGGGAATTTATAACAAGGAGATTTGATCCTGGCAGAGTCTGTTCCTTAAAAATTTTTCTATTACCTCTTCTTATTAACAGAACCCAAATTTTCTTTGGGGGTGGCAAGATATGCAGCACAATAATCACCCGCCCAGCTTTTCATGGGGCTAACAAATCAATACAGCAATTCTAACATGAGATTTGAGTGACAATCTACTGGAGGACATAAGGGAACAAACCAGAATGGTGGTACCATTCTGTGTGTCATCTCACGTTGCATGTGGATATAATGTCTGGAGCTAAAGCAGATACTTTGTGATTATGAGGAAATGTGAACAGGATTACAGAAATTCTATTCTTGCCCTTATTAACCTGCTAAGTAGCAATACTAACAATTGCCCATGTCCTGACTTTGTATAATACATGGAAATCCTCATCTGTTTCATCACGTTTAGTGGCATTTTTGGTTTCTTGTCCCCACGTGCAATCCTAAGGTCTGATGTGGGAGCTCAGGGTTTCCCTGGAGAAATCTTGATTAACTGAGATTTGACATGTGAGAAAGATTTAACTAGTTGAAGAAGGAAAAGATTCTAGGCAATGAGAAACAAGTGTGCCTTCCTGTGCTGAGTGGGAGATTGATGCCTATGAAGGGTGTCGATAAACTGAGAGCCCCAAAAGCAAAGGGAATGGAGGCTGAGACCACGTGGCCTTTCCTAGCCTAAGAAACTTAGAAGACAGCACTCGCCAGGGTAAACTGGGTCTCTGTGTGGTCACTCTACTTGGGCAGATTAAATATGTTGGGCAACTGGAATTACTGGCTTTTCATAAAACGCTTTGCATCCCTCTCCTGACAGACTTAGACTTTCATAGCCCCCTTCCCCTAGAAAATGACCCAGAGGCTAAGAGCCTGCCTTTAGAGTTGCAGGTAGTAGTTCTGGTGTGAAGAGCTGAAAAAGCAGAATTGGTTTCTAGATGATGAAGCTCTGACCCGGAGATTCCATTCCCTAGTGATGAGCCTATTGCTCTCTATTCTTCTCTCTCTGAACCCACTTTCTCCTTCGGTTGGATTATGGTCTTTCTAGTCTCGCCTCTCTTCATAGATTTTACTAGTCAGCATTATTTTGGTGGAAAGTGACAGACCCAACGATGGGAGGTATGGTATATGATCCTGGCTCTCCACCTCCTGGGAACGCAGCAGAATTCTCTTGCAGATCTCAGAGCAGAGACGATGTTTGCCGTTTCTGTATTGGGTGGTGCCAGCCAAGGCTGTCGAGGGTCTCCAGAGCGCTCTTCTCCTCTGCTCTCTGGCTTCCCAGCATGATGTAGAGTAGAACCCCTTTCCCTGGACATCGAAGTGCACAAGAGAAATGAGCTTGTGTTTCAAACCACTCTGATTTTTAAATTTTTTAATTTGTTTTAATTAGTTATGCATGACAGTAGAATGTATTTATGCACTTTGATATACCATACATAAATGGGATATAATTTCTCGTTTATTTGAGTGTACATGTTGCAGAATCACATTTGTCATACAGTCACATATGTACATAGTAGAATGAAAGAGACATTATGACTGTCTCCCCTCCCCTCCCCTCCCCTCCCCTCCCTTCCCCTCCCCGTCTAAGGTAATGCTATTCTTCTCTAGTGACCTCTGCCTTATTATAAATTGGCATCCACATATTAGAGAAAATATTCAGCCATTGGTTTTTTGGGATTGGCTTATTTCGCTTGGCATGATATTCTCCAACTCCAACCATTTACTGTCAAATGCCACTTGAGCTTTCAACTGCAGCACTACCCAGCCCATCCTGGCTGATAGGTTTTGAGATGGCAACTGCATCATTTCCCAGCCTTTCCTTGCTGATGGGCCACTTTAAAGCAGCTCACATGCAAAGGAGAACTTGTCTTGTGTAAGTTGGGGGAATTATGGGGCAGCTCATAGAATTCACAGAAATTGACACCAGGCCTTAGGGGATTGGGATGATGAACTAAGCGCTAGGTGAGAACACACACATTCTCTCTCCTGCCCACCCCCAGCCCCTGATTGCCCCCTCATTTCTCATCACTGTTGAGATGCCTTGGAAAGCAGGAGTTCATCTGATGCATTTTTAAGGACCCCCTCCCTCCCTGATTGCATCTATTTATTGCAGGTGAAACTGTTCTCCGAAGACATCTGTGTCACCAGTTTGGTCAAATGCAGAGTATTTTCTGCCAAGTTTATACAAACCAACATAGTATGAATGACTATAATGAACATACGAACACGTCCACATTGATCAGAATCCAGGCTTTATTATTGTCTGATGAAAAGAGCTAAAACTTAATTCCAAGCACGTGTAATTAAAGTTTGCGGAGCAAGATGTGATTCACAAAACAGTGAAAATTTAAAGAAACTGGATATTTGTTGGAAGGACAGAATATATTGAGATTTTTTTTTCTTCTAAAAAGTCCTCTTCCCAGAGCCTCAATTTTGTAACTTCATCTGAAGCGATGAAATTATTTTCTGCAATTTTGTTGAGAAGTTTCATGGGGATAGCATTTGGCAGGATAAAAAAAAATTACCTAGATGCATGGCTCTAGAATAGTGCTGCCTAAATCCAACTTGAAACTTCCAAAGATAGGTTGTCTTGAAGAGACTTAAATGATTTTTTCCACCATCATTATATATTTAAGTATATAAAGAAAGTTTTAAAAAAGCTAACATATATATAGGGAGACAGTAAAGATATAAAAGGAAGGAGAAAATAGGCTTTTCTCCAGCGCTCCTGGCCCACAAGTTCTGCTGCTCTTGTTCTGCGCTTCAGAATTTCCCCTTTATGGGGAAACTGATGTCATGCTGGGCATGGAATCCATCACGCATGCTACCTGCTCATGTCTTTTTGGACCCTGCCTGGGAACTTTAAAAAAAAAAAACTTGGGTGGGGGAGTTCAAAAGAAACAGAGTTAAATCAGAACCTCCTCAGACATCATGGTCCTGAGGCAGCACACAAGACACAAGCCCAGCAGGGGAAGCAGCCACTCAAAGGGCCCTGGGCTAGCAGGTGTATGGGAGGTGGGGCAGATGGAGCATGAGAGAGAAGTTGTTGGGTTACGCAGCACCCAGAACCTCTGATTTAGGGAATTCTCATCCCACAAATACACACAGCATGCATCTATAGCAATGTTTGACCAATGCATGTACATGATGGTGGTCCCATAAGATTGTAATGGAGCTGAAATATGACCTTTGCCCACTGCCATGGTAGCTGCCCAAGGTCCTAATGCAGGGCACTACTCATGTGTTTTGGTCATACTGGTGTAGACCAATGCACTGCTCTGTCAGTTGTATAAGATACAGCACATACAATTAGGCACCATACAGAATATTTGATAATAATAAATGATTTGCTGCTTTATGTATTTATCATATGCTATGGCTTGAGGTAGCCTCATTTATCTATTTCTCCCAAGGGTCCCCAGGGTGGGAGTATTAGCAGGTGCTGTGGATCTTAAGAGATGGAGCCATATTGGAGGCCCTTATCATGCCCTGAAAAGAGATTGTGGGACTCTGCCCATCCCCCCTCTCTCTTGTTGTGCAATAGTTTGAAATGTGACCATTTACTCCAACATGGCCCCTGCTGGGATATGCTGCCATCTGCCACCCTCATCATAAACCAAGCCAACAGGACTGCCCCGTCTTGAACTTTGAACCACCCAAACTGTGAGCTAAATAAACCTTTGTACTTCATATGTAGACTCTGTCAGGTATCTTATAGTGATGGAAAACTGACTAATACACTATACTATCATTTTATTACTGTTTTAGAGTAGAGTCCTACTTATAGAAAAATAAGTATATGATAAGGCAGTATGCCATCTTGCACCAGCAGCAGCTACATACATCTTGTGTTTACTGCATCTGTTGATCACATCAAGAAGCCACTTGGACTATTTAACTTATACCACATAAGGTTGCATAAATATACACTATGATGTTCATATCACCAAAATCACCTCCGACACATTTCTCAGAAAGTATCCCTGTGCTAAACTTTCAAGAGAAAATCTTCCAGGTAGCCTAAGCTTGCTTTTCTGGGTTGAAGCAGTGTGTTGTATTTTTAAACAGACTGAGTCTACACAAATGAGAGGAACAAGGAAAGAGAAAGAATATGATAGCCCTTTTCATAGATGTCATTTTAATAGCGTGCACATGTCTGGATTATTATTTTCTGACCCCTTGAAGGGCAAACTCACAATGAAATATGGTAGCACAATTGTCTGATCCTGTATTGCTATGGACTTTGACACTTGTGTGGCAATTTTGCAATTAGTAATTGCAATTTTGACATATTCTTGGGGACCAGCAGCCTCTAAGTCATGTCTGATCTTGCTTGGAGGATGTATCTGCAGAGGGCCTCTTAAGGGATGGTGAACTCGCAGATGTACCTCTTGCTACTGCGGCAGGCCTCATCGCTCCATTTCCCCTGAGCCGACTGGGAGAAGAGGATGCAGTTTTCCTTCTTGCCTCCATTGGGCTGTGCACGGTCCCAGTTGAGGAAGGAAACGGCGAATCCGTGGACATCAAGAAACTTGCCTTCCGTGACCATGTCATTGATGCCCAGCCAAAAGTCATCGACGCCTGGCAGGCTCCTCTTACCATAGTCTCGGAGGGCATTGATCTCGTCGGTGTTCCTGGGCACGACCAATGTCCCTCCCTTGGAAATGCAGTCTTCATTGGCTTCATGGAAGTGCTTTGAGCCTTCCGATGCAAGGTAGCATTTCCTGTGAACTTTTGTGCCTCGAAGACACACTGTGGGATGTGAAAGTATATACGTTAATTTGCTTTTGAGTGTACCATGCCTGGCGCAGACAGCCATAAACTTGGATGGAATGGATAACATGTGACAGTGATGATGAGTTAGTTTATTGGTGATTTTGTGTGTGTGTGTGTGTGTGTGTGTGTGTGCGCTGAGCACTATACATACACAAACTCATAATAATCATGACCACCCTGTGAAGTGGTACATCATTACCCCACTTATCAGGACATTGAGGCTTAGAGAAATCCTTACTTGTCACAACTTAGCCATATCAGTAATGTAACTTGCATTGCATATAAAATCACCTCTACACAATTCAGGTCTGCCCCACCTTCAAAACATTTTTTTTTTTTTTTGGTGGGGGGAATAGTGGGGATTGAACCAAGGGGTGCTTAACCACTGAACAACATCCCCAGCCATTTGTTGTTGTTGTTGTAGTATTTTATTTAGACATCAGGTCTCGCTGAGTTGCTTGGGACCTCACCAAGTTGCTGAGGCTGGCTTAGCCCCCCAAGCCACTAGGATTACAGGCTTGCACCACTGTGCCCAGCTCAAAGCATGATCTTCAGCCTCTAGCTGCTTTGATACTCCTGTGCATCCTAATTTATGCAGATCTGTGATATGCTGAATTTCCTTGGGACTTCTGGATTCGGATGGGATTTCAAAATGATCAAAACAAAAGCAAAAGTCTGAATTTGTGTTTGCAGAGCCCATGGTTTTGTTAAGTGGGATAACTGAGACCTTGTAATACTTTTTGGGCTACCTGGGAAAAAGTAGACATAAATATACTTTTTGAGCACAGCTCCAGGGCCATGGTGCCCAGCTTTAGGTCTCCTCTCTGATGTTTCCTAGCTGTGTAAACCTTAGATAAATTTACTTAATTTCTGTGTGTTTCACTTTTCTCATCTGTAAAGTGAAGATAATCGTCATCAGCACAAGCTGGAAGAGTCGACATAAATCAGCTATTCAACTTAAGTTGTTGGTGGGTTCATAAAATAGGTGTAGTGACAGAATATGGGTAAAAGGTTACCCAAACTTTCTTTTCCTTCTGCATGAGCATTTAACTTCACTTTAACTTTCTGATTCTGTATCCCCGGAAACCTGAACAGGGGAACATGGTACCATGTTACTAGGCAACTTTGCTTATGGTAAAAGTGACCCTGGATTGGTAACTACCTCCAGCCCAGGAGTTAAAATTGCTTGATGGAAAGCCGTGACTTGTGTCTTCCCTGAAGTGTGACCTTGTACTTGGGCAAGTTCCTGTGGAGCCTTCTACACTCTGCTTTTGGAGTTGATATGAAGAATATTGTTTCCAGGGATGGAAGCTTTGCAGGCCAGGGCTTTTTCTGAACCTGCCCAGTGCACTCTAATTTCCTCCCTCTTGGAGACTAGCTTCTGGATGAATGTGTGGCTACACAGGCTGTGCACAGGAACACAGGACGCAGCCCAGTGGGCAAGCCTTGGCTCTCACCCGTGTCTCTCCACAGGCATCTGATGCCCAGTGTGGCCTGGGGGATGCCCGTGAGCCTGATCATTTGATCTCAGTGGCTCTCCTAGTGGTAAACATTTCACACCAGTCAATGCTGTGCTTTGGTCATTTAATAATTCCTTCACTCTGTTTCTCCACCTAGTAGAGAGGAATTATGCCCTGGCTTCTAGAATGTATTCTAGAGCCACCTAGTTTTATTTCTGTACCACCCACATAGAGGAGGAAGGGTTGGCAAATGGAGCTGATTTCCCAAAACAATCATCTCCCAGATTTCAGGTCCTCTCACTGGAACACATCTGCGGTTTGTCCACAATTCTTTTAAGAAGAGCTGTCACCCAGAACTCCAGATGTGGTCTGGGTTAGTCTAGAGCACGGGGCCCGACAGGTGCTCTTCTGCTGGCCTTTGGAGGAGGTGCTGGTGGGTGGGGGAGGGGCTCTCACCTGTTTGCAGGGCTTGCATTTCCTTCAGGGCGTTGACTTCTCTCCAGAGCTTTTCAACTTGAGACTTCAGATCTCCATCCTTTTCTGGGGACATTTTAGGGTGGGATGAGGTAGATGGGAAAGAAAGCGTATGATTAAAATAAAATTCTTTAAAAAGAGCTTCAGGATGCAGAATTCAAGGCGGTGGCAATTTGGAGGAAACTGGGCTGAGTATACAAAAAACTCATGCATGAAGACAGCGTGGGCAGGAAGACGGGGGCGAGGGATTGCTGAGGCTGTAACCCTGGGAGCCCTTTCGAGATGGAGCTTTTGCCCCTCTTTCGCCCCACAAGATTCCCCTTGTCACAAGGCTTTGGACTCTTCAGCTCTTGACATGTGGGAGAATGAGAGCTGTTTCCCCTTCCTGTGCACCTGGGTTGCCCCTCTCCTGCCTCCCTCCTGACCCAGCTTCTTTTTGAACATTTCTGATTACGCTCTAGGTTGGAATCCAATCCGTACTCTTTCTTTGATTATTGTCTATTTTCTCCAGATCACTTTCTCCAATCTATATATCACCCACTTATTTCCTTCTGAATGTTTTCACTACCCAGGGCATTCCTGATGCCTAACATGATGCTAGGCCCATAATATTCGTGGCATGTACTTTATGGTATAAAAAATACTTTCATGTTAAGTGCTTTTTTAAAAAAAATTGTAGTTGTAGATGGGCAGAATGCCTTTATTTTATTTGTTTATTTTTATGTGATGCTGAGGATCGAACCCAGGGCCTCACATATGCTGGGCAAGCACTCTGCCACTGAGCCCCAGCCCTAATGTGCTCTTTAAAAATAGCAATAAAGGGAGAAAACTGATTCTCGTTGAAAAGAAGGCTCAGCCCAGGGAGCTAGGTGATTGGTAGGTAAGTTCCAGGACTCCGACTAACGTAGGACCCCATGCCATCTGTCCCCAGTATCCATTTACAGCTGATACATCTGGTCTGGTGGCTCCCAGCAGGGCTGAGCAATAAAGGATCAGGTAGAAATTCACCCATGTAAGGGATGAGCCACTTCTTTAGTCTTGATGTTCTTGGTTGGTGCTAAAGAATTTTCCTGGCTGTCAGATCAACTTGACTATAGGTAAATGGTAACAAATTAGTAACCTTGGCCAAATGCAAGCTCTAGAACTGTTAGGGACTCCCTTAGACATAAACACCTTTATAACATCATAGTAAATCATAAAAACAAATATTAAAAGCCACCATATACTGTCTTCCAGGAGACTAATTCTTTCAGTATTCCTATGAGAAAGATGCTACCGTTGTCTCCATTTTACAGAAGAAAAACTAGAGGCAAAGAAAATGGAATGAGCCTGCTGAAGGTCACCCAGCTAGTGAGCTGCAGAGCTGGGACGTGCATTTCCCTGGCTCAAGCCTGTTTTCATCCCACCCCTCTGATCTGCTTCCACCCAGGGATTTCATCTACTCCTTGGTCCCAGGCACATAGCCTTCGAGTAGATGCTTAAAGCTTTATAAGAACTGTTCCCAGAAGTCTCTTTGTGGGGATGCCATACATAGAATCCATTTCGTTTTTTTTTAATCCTAGGATTTTTTCAGGACAGTCTGAAATCTACATGTCCTAGTGCATTATCCCCTTGAACATGCTCACAAGCCAGATGTTTCCACATTTGGGTAAAGAAATCACCTTCTGGGGTATCCAGGGCCAGTCCCACCTCTACTTCACTTAATGCTGTACATCGATTCTTAAAATATCAACAGCTCAGCTCAGAAATACAAGACGACAGAGATTTTCTCCAAGGCACCATTCAAACAGGAATAGACTAAAGGGCACACTTAGAATGCAAAGCCATCAGCTGTTGGGCCAGGCTTGCAAAGTCCTCAGAAGACTCTCTTCCAAGTTATGCTGTCAACTGGACAACTGTCATCCCCCTCACTCTTGGCTTCCTGCTCCCTTCTATTTAAATAAGTGGCCTCCACTGGGAGACTGTAAACACTGTAATTAGCACCAAGACAGTGAATTAGTATTAGGCTCCTGGGAGATCATTATGGAAGTCATTATCCAGGTGACTTGGCTTCTGCTGCCCTCCCTTTGTTGCTAATGGGGATGAACAAAGGGATTATATTTCACTGCAGAATTTGTATTTTAGTTATTAACGCAACACATAATTTGTTGTGACCTGGGATGTAAGTAATCACAGGAAAATCTCATGTTTGGAGCTCACTCATTGCCATTTTGAATTTCTGAAAAGGTTCCCTTTTATGAGGGTTGTTACCCAGAATTAGATATAATATGGAAATGCAAACAATGTTCCAGAAGATATGACCAATAAAACTCTATGTTGATACTTTAAGAATCCATGTACAGATGGTTGTCATGATGCAGGGGAATGGCCACGCCCACACACTGAGCCTAGGGTGTGGACGGCAGAGATCTTTTGAAGAGACGAGCAGAGAATCCCATTAACCTGCAGTTTTTCTTGAAGAAACATAACATCTAGCAAGGGGATCGATATGTGTATACAAAGCACTTCCTCAGGGACATTGTACCATAAAGAGATGGATTGGAAGCCATACAGAAATTTACCAAGAGAAAACATTGTCACGACCCGCCCAAACAATGGTACAATATCTTGAATGAAATATGTTTTCTATGGAGAGCTGTCCAGGATTTAACAGACGAATTAAATCCATTTGCCTGCCAAACAGTTTGCACAGCCAATCTGGAAACATTAACACCCAATGTTTAATGGGGGTAATACTGTGACAAGGACTGGGGTAGAAAAGATGGCTTGGACTTTTGACTTCATAAACTTTTAAAATATTTTAAGCTCTTTAAAATAATACCACAGTATATGGGTGGATGGGGAAAGACCTGTTCAGAAAATAGGGCTATTGCTTCACCTCCAGTAGGGTCTACTTTCTTGGACCTGATGGTGAGGAATGTTTTGGAGAGGGAATGTTTAAGTTGTGGACTCCCCAAAAAAGTATGTGTGTGGGGATGGGGGAGAAGGGGTGGAGAGCGAGTGAGCACACATTGACATTCTCTCCCTGCATCCCTACTGGGTAACCCCCATTTTTTCCTACTTTTCCCAGCAGTGAAGAGAGGCTGGCCAGAAAAATCTGCCACATCACCCTGGATCATCTCTCTCTCCCCCCCACTTCTTCCCCTATCCTGGTCCTCAGCTGTGTACTTCATCTACTTATTAGAAATATTGTAACCTTTCATTAAGAGGGGGAACTGGGACATGTAATCCTTTATAGGGAAAAGGCTCTGCTTAGGATACCTCGCACTAGACCTAGATTTTATAAATAAATGCCCCTGGAAAGGGCCCTTTAAAATCACTAAAACAAAGCACAAGACAAGCCCCCTTGGACCCCTAATGCAGTCTAGACTTTTATCTTGTTGGTATTTTTTTTCCTAATGAAGTGAAATTGCCATAATATCCCCCTTGAAATGTCCTGAGAGGAAAATGGCTTAAAAGGATGAGATGAAATGTCCCCCTAGGTCTGGCTGCTTTTTTTCTCTTTCTCAGTTTCAGCATACTGCAAATACATTGTCCTAACTTAATTCATGACAACTTTTTTAAACCTCTTTGCCTATATCAAGTCGCCCCAAGTTTGGAATTGCTTAGAGAGTCCATTTTGTTTCCAAACATTGCACGACTTTACATGTGGACATGTAATCTTAAAGAGGAAGTTTGATGCTCTGACATGAGAAATGTAAAGAGGTGGCATAGACTCTCCTAAGACGGCCAGGGAATAAACCTATAAGGTAGCTAAGGACGAGAAAGGAGCTGGCGGATACCCACAGTTTTGTCCTCTGCTGCACGTTTAGTACAATCAGTTCTTACAAACATATTTGAGGGAACTACTCAATACTTAGGAGTATTGAGTTCTCCTGCATAACGGTGGACTCTACTTGCCCTGTCATTCGTAATGCCCCAACTTCACGTACCCAGGTGAGCGCCCTCTGAGGAACATGCCATATATCTAAGCCCACCAGATAGGTAAGCCAGAAAGTTTTTATATTACAAAGCTTTTCTTCAATAACTATAAAATCCCGCATGATTCCTTTAACTATCAAACTCTCAGAGATTCCAAAGTTCACTCACTCGGTCCCCTGTAAAATGACATGCACATGCTGGCATTGTGCTGTCACCAGGGACAGGCTCCTGGTGGGTAGATATGAACTCGCCCGGCACCTCCACACACTAAGCCCCGAGGGTGGCTGGGCTGAACAGTCCCGTTACCTTTCACTCGGCGTTTGCTGTGCTTCCTGGCTTTTAATCTGGACGTGTGGCTGGCGGTCTGGTCCAGGAGTAAGGTGATCACCAGGATACAGATCACAAATCCACTCTTTGCCATGGCTCCTGGGCTAGTCAGTGAGGCCACTCTGCCAGCCCCTCTGCAGCAGCAGCTACGGAGCAAGGAGACTGCTCGGCCACATCTTGCCCTGGGTGCCCTGGGCCAGCTTTATAAACGTGAGCGGAGGAGGTTGGCTGAGCTCCTGCTGACGAAATGTTTGAATGCCTCTGCTGGCCAGGGCATAAGGTGGCTCCTTGTTCTCAGGCCACATGTTGGACTTTTTATTTATTTTAATTCTGTTTCATTTGCCTTCTCGGAGTGCATCAGAGTTCATTAAGGGTTTTGCCTGTTTTCCTATTTTTTATTTTTTTTTTTTAAATCTAAAGTCTGGGAGCCTTGGGGTCTCCTTGAAGACCCAACATTTAAAAGTGTTTTATGTGGAGCTCTGAAGTTTATTAAATGTTCTGGAAAATGAATTCGGTTCAGTTTCAGAGCAAAAGGTTGGAGAGACATGGAGAGAGAGAGATGTGGAGGCAGACAGATTCCCAGTAGGGTGGTGAGAAAGAAACCTCAAAAAAAAAAAAAAAAGCCAGGGAATTTACTTCTTTAATGTGCATGTGTGCATGAGAGGGATGTCACAGAATTGGGCATTTAAACTATTGTGTGTGCACATGCATGTGTCTGAATGGCTCGGGGGGACCTTAGGAATAGTTCATGCAGTGGGATTTATGGAGTGGCTCATGTGGGTAACCCATAATGCAATTTATGAGTCCTCCCTCTGTTAGTTTTGTGGCTGCATCAATATGTGCATGCATTCTTAAAAAATACCTTAGAGTGAAAAGAATATTAAAAAGGTGAATTACTTCCATGAGAATAATGTAAAACAACAATAATTATTTTACAAATCTCTATCACCCCACTTTTTGCCCTTGAAGCTACTTGACCCACATTAAATCATACTTTCTCCCTGCTCAGTATTAGGGACTGAACCCAGATGTGCTCTACCACTGAGCTACGTTCCCAGCCCTTTTAACATTTAATTTCAAGACAGGGTCTTGCTCAGTTGTTGAAGCTGGCCTTGAACTTGCCATCCCCCTGCCTCAGCCTTCCCATAGCTGGGATTATAGGTGTGTACCACCATGCCTGACTTGCAGTCAAGTTTTGATGGACTCTAGGGACCTGGGCTGTGACAGTGTGCTTTGGCTTGAATACAGAAGATCAATGTGTATAAATCATTGGTCACACGATTGTTTAAATTGTTCTTTGTCATCTTTCTGGATCCTTTAGGAAGAAATTTCAAGTTACAAAACAGTAATAGAATGTACAGCATTTTTCTTGATCTGTGTTGCACCCTTCCATGGACAAGGTGTCTTCTTCAAAATAATTCTATATTATTTTAAGACTACTCTTCTTTCCCAGTGACACCTCTGACACCTGTTGATTTGGTTTTTCTTTGAGCCTGATCCTAAAGCATATACTTTCTTCTTTTTCTTTTTTGTGTTGCTAGGGAACAAACCCAGGGCCTCATGCACACTAGGCAAGCCCTCCTTCACTAAGCCACACTCCAGACCCACTTTCTTCCTTTTAATGTAGATTTATGGACCTTATTTTTCTGGAGCAGTTTTAGAGCAGTTTCCCATATGCCCCTTCCCCCTATAGTTCTTCCTATTATTAACATCTTTAATTAGTGTGGTGTATTTGTTACAACTGATGAAAGGATTAATGATGGTACATTGTATCAATTAAAGTCTGCAGTGAACCATGGTCCATGGGCAGTGAACATTCTGTGGGGTTCAGACAATGTACCGGGTTCTTTCTACAGCATCACAGAATCCTACAGGATGGTTTCTCTGAAGCCCACCCTTCTGGTTCGAATGAAGCCTTGGAGACTCCACCTCTTCCCTTCTGCCTGGGGCTCCTGGGGACTTTCCGTGGGCTACTCTAATCCCCCTCCCTCTTACACAATCTGATTCCATTTCATGGCCTTAGATTTTCTGTCTTGGGCTCCTCCATCTACCTCCCCTATTGGATCTCTTCCCGTCGGGCTAATCGTTCCCATTTCCCACCTGAGAATTCTAGTTGTTGTCTAGGACATTTCAGCCTATTATGTTCAAAAGTTAAATTCTGGATTTTTTTCTCCCATGAATGCCCTATGGATTAAAAAAAAAAAAAAGTCACATTTCTCCCAAGGTTACAAAGAGGTGTTAGCTGGGAGTAAACAGAAAGGGATTAGACTGGATTTCCTCACTGTGATGTAGAAGGGGGCCCTGGCTCCTTGAGTCTTCCTTAGACGCAAGTAGCTCAGGCCTTCAGAACTTCCAAATCTACCACCCCAGACCCCCTCTTTACCTGGCAATCCAGGCAATCTCCCCCATAACCTTGCCAGTAGTAAGTGCTGGGGTTCTACCCCAGAAATGCTATGACTTGACTTGTCCTTCTGCCCTGCCCTTATCTCATCCGAGTCACCAAGAGCTCTTGTCCTGACCCAGTGAACCTTGCGTTCTTTGCTGATAGGACAGTCATTCTCGACTTCAAGCCCTCTGAATCTTTCCATCGTACTTAGCACGAGGCCCAGACTTATCATGGTTTCTGAGGCCCTCCCACCTGGTGACATCTCACTTGGTCTTTCCTGGTGACTTTCTCCCATCTGAGACCCTTCACCAGTTTCGAATCATTTCTAAGTCAGACTCCTCACCCATACAGGGCTGTCCCATATGCTTCGTCTCCATCTCTCTACCCCAGCCCTCCTACACTTTAATTCCCTATGAGTGCCAGCAGGACCATAGCTGGCTACTCCTGTCCTTTAGGTCTGAACTCTGACACCTGTGCTTTCTCTGTTTGCATCATCCAGGAGAGTTCTACTCTGCTGTTTAGGACCCTGGATTCCTCCCTGGAACCCCCAAGAAAACTGGGGGACAAAAGGAGCATGCTCTCCTCCTTTCAGAGTACCCTTATTCTCCCTTGAGAGGGTCCCCTTTTCATATCCTTTCTACTAAAGTCCTGCCTCCCACTCTGAGGAAACAAAACTATACACACATCAAAGATAATGAGGCAGGTGGCCCCCTCCCCTCCTGGTCCTGGGGAAGGCAGGCCGGTGTCCTCTTGAGGACTGAACAATTCCTTATTTGTGGAGCAGGATGATGTCATCTGCCTTGTCTCCTGGGCTGGACCTGGGCTTCTGAAAGGACTATTTAAGAAGAAGCCCACATTTATAGCCAGGGAACAGGAACTATAAAAATATTGCCTCTAGACAAAAAGTGTTTTGATGAGGATTTTAAAACTGTCACCAGGGTCTTATTTTCTTTAATAAATGACTATTGGCAGCACAGCCCTTGACCACCCTGTGTAGCTGGTGTGTTTATTCCACAGGTTGCTATTTTAAAGTTGCTCTAAGCTGTTTTCCAGAGTCTCGGATTCTAACCCACAAATCCATCCGGCCTCAGTGCTGTTTGTCTATTAATACTCAAGTCTGAACACGTTTGCAGGCTGCGTTCAGAGGTTCAAGGGCAGCATTTAGGGGAGGTCACAGGACTGAACTTGAATATAGCACAGCGAGCTCAAGTGCACGGAGGAAAGATTTGTTGTGGTGTGTGCGCTAAAGTGGCCTTGTTTCTCCTGTGGTGATTACTCGTAGCTGTGACTGCTGAAAATGTCATGGGATTTGAAGAGAGTTGGTGACAGGTTTTAGAGAAGAGGGTTTTCAGACTTCTAAGCCTGGGTTAGCAGTGAATGGGACAAAGATCAAAACTCTAATAGTCTGAGATTGAAGTTTCTGATGTCACTTATGAGTGGCGTGACAGTGGCCAGACTTGTCATCTCTTTGAAGCTGGTGTCCTCACCTATCTTGCAGAATGGTTATAAAAATGGGAAACCATATATATAAAATAGGCAGAGCCTCATATTGTCTTCATAGGTGATCAGGCTTCCTTGGCTACTGTCCTATACACACACATCGTTTGAACTTCTCAGACTCACCCCAGCCCTCACCCCAATCTCAAAGCCTCGATCCTCTTTGAGCCCATAGAACTTCTAAAACATGCAGCCATTGTACATTTATTTATCTTCCCTCCTGCCACATGATGTGGGATATAAGTCTTAGTCTCTCCTGAGTTTCTAGACCTGTGTAGTTCAACAGGTAATAGTGGCTATTAGCATGGTTCTAATGCCTGTCTGAATGCCTCACAAATATGTATTACATGAAATGATTTAGCCAAATGGCTCTGAAGTCAAGAAACTGGTGACTTAGATCCAATTACTCTTAGGTGCCAAGCTAGGACTTTTTAAAAATGTAAATCCAGTAAGAAAGTCATTATTATCTGGTTTTATATGAGTAGAGTGATGGTTCTTACATTTCTCAAATTGTAAGAGTTGGTCAGGCTTGGCTCTCTCACACCAGAGCTCAGCTATGGGGTGAGATCCACCTGGTGGTAAAGGGGATTTGTGTCTTCCTGGGCTTACCCAAGAGATCAGTCAGGAGGTGAGGTGAAAGTTTCTGGTAATCTCAGGGCAGTGGGAGTAGAACAGTTGGATATCAAGTTTAGGAGAGATGGGGAGTCATTCAATCCAACTAGATACTTGGGTCTCTATTGCAGAATCCCTGGCAAGTCTCTACTCTGTACCCTTCCCCAGCAAGGTAGCCAATTCTATTGCTAGAAAGTTCTGTCTAACCCAGAAGGTATTTTTCCTCCTCCTCTACCACCTTTCCCAACTTATTATGACTAGTTCTCTTTCTTGGCAACCCACGAGGAAAGATTACAGCCCCAATTAACTCACAAAGTCTCATGTTACAGCATTTCCCCCCACCTCCATGTTCTTGGAGTTCTCAGGATTAGTTACCCTCTGGCCTCTGGTTCAACTTTAGGCATGTGGTAGGCGCTTCTCTGGGCTGGTTTCTGCTGTGTGATCTCATCTTGAACCAGTTCCCTCTCCTCTTTAGGACCAAGTGTTCTCCTGGCTCCTTCCCATCCTGCCTACTTGTGGGGCCTCCTAGACATGGTGCTGAGGTCACCATATCCCTGGCCCTGTAATAACCGGACACCTCACCTATTTCCCTTCTGCCCATACCAACATGTGGTAGTGGAAAGTGTACAAGTGACATCACACAGACGGGAGCTGAGTGGTGGTGCTCTTGTCTGCCAGTTCTGTGATTCGGGGAGCTCATTAACTTCTCTGGTCCTCACCTTCCTATAAACTGGAGATTATAAGGACAGTTCACCAACAATGCTGGGAAGATTAAAAAGGTTCCCTGGAAAAAAATCAGTATAGTGGCTAACACTCATTAGAGATATTTAAAAAGTGGACTTTATAATTTTATCATCGCCCCTAAAAGACTATCCAAGCTCTTACCAACTTCAGTCTGAAGTCCATCCCTTTCCTACTATCTAACTCATCTCCATCTGGTTACCCCATCTGCCCATCCTCCAAGCACTAACCCCAGTGAACAGTCAGTTTCTTAAGGCAGGCAAACATTTGGTTGATCTGTTTTTCCTAGGTGTACTGACGTTTCAAATTTATTGTGAGTTTTGCCTGGCCCCGCTGCCAAGAGTCCAAGAATACAAAAAAGACAGTATTCGCCTCCCTTCCACCAAGAGCAAGGGCAACCCACAGTGGAAAGGCCCCTCTGTGGGCCTCCTGAGGTCAGACCTGGTGGAAACGCTTTTCAAACTTCAGCTGAGGGTAACAGAAGGGTCCTTGTTCTTCCTGGGAATGCAGAAACTGGCAGACTCGCTTGTGTCTGGAGCAAGATGGCGGCAGGCTGTGGAGTGAGACGTTAGATTTGTCTTGCTGGGTGTGAACTCGCCTTCCAGCCACATTAATGGAGGAAATTTAGCAATGGCACTGAGGTTAGCTGGTACTCCCTGTGAGCTGGTTCAAAGAAACAGTAAAGCTATTCCTTTTAGATCAAAGGGCATACACAGGCTTTGTCTTTTGGTCAATTTTCTTTTTCCTTATTATTCTTGCAATGGTTGAGGGCCGTACTGGGAATCTGCTGTAGAATCTCACTCTTAAGCAGAAAATGTTTATTAGATCAGTAGCTCCATAATTTTGTGTGAACCTCTGGAGGTAATGGCTGTGGTGTGCGTGATAGGATGGAATACTGATGGAGATGCCTGACAACAGCTTTTACCCATGCTGGGGAGAACATAGATTGGCGCAGGTACTGTGAAGTCTGATGATAGACCTAAAAGGTTTATGCTTATTTGCTACCATGTTTACCCTGGGGTCTGTAGTAGAGAAACATTCACACATGCACATTTACACAAAGGCCTGTGTCAGGGTAGTCATTATAACATGGCTCAAAACATAAAGAAGTTAGGAATAACTTAAGCATCTGTCAATGGAGAAAGGCTCAGTATACTTTGGTATATTCTGATTATATATTTAAAAAAAAAAAAAAACCTCTAAAGCTATCACAAAGTTGTGGCCCTAAACATGGATAGATCCTTAAGATGTACTGGAGGATAAAAATAATATAGTAAAGAATAAAACAGTGTGTCTAGGGTCATCTAGGCAGAGCACATGCAAATACTGTGTACCTTCTGTGAACAGCTGTCCAGGGAGGTTTGCTAATATGCTGGCAGCAGAGGGTAGGATGTGCTGGGTGGAACTGGTCGTAATTCTGCAGTCTCCAGCCCCAGTCACTATCCTGTTTCCTAGGCCAGCCCAGTTCCAGCCCCGGAATCTTGCATGCATTTCACTCTTGATGCCAGGAGTGTGCTGGCCACAGGGCCACACGAGACATGCCCACAGGCAGGTGGGTGGAAGGTGGCTCCTACCACAGACTGTGTGGGCTGATGAATTTAGCATACACTAGAAGTAGACTATCTTGGTCTGAAGCCTGGATCCACTTCTCAACTGTTGCCACATCTCCCATCTCATGGAAGGAGAGTCCTAACAGTACCAGCTCCTAGGTAGAGATTGAAGTAGCAAATGCAATGGGATGCTTTGAGTGGGTCTGTCTGGTAATGAGTGATGCTCATTAGTAGATGGGGTACTGAATGGTTATCTAGTTTGAAGGTTTTGTCTGGGTGGAATGGATCCATTTAGTGGGTTGTCTGAGAGCTTCCGCTGGAACCTCACCTCCTGATTATCTCCTAATGTCATTCAGGCAGGAGGAAGCTGGCCGGTGGCTCAGGGGCACCCTGCTCTGTCGTTCATATTCTCTGCAGGTCTGGAACAGCCTGTCCACCCTCCAGGTTATTACTCTTCATTTGAGTAGATGCCTAATATTCATGAACCTTAACTTATTAAACCTACTCCAATTGCTTGACCAGTTTTTCCCTTATTATAAATAATGATGAGAGGAAAATCCTTTGGTGTGTCAAACTGTTTTTCTCCTGTACCCAGGGGGTCTGTCCTTCCTTCCTATTTGTTTATGTTCCTATTTATTTGGGGTGGCTGGGAATTGAGCAGGGGCCACACACATGCGAGGTAAGTGGTCAACCACAGAGCTTTATCCCAACACTTGTTGGTTTATTTTGAGACAGGGTTGCACCAAATTGCTCAGGCTGGCTGGAGCTTGGTTCTCCTTCCCCCTTCTCCTGAGTGGCTGGGATTACAGGCGTGCACCACTGCACCTTGCAACTATAGGTTATACTCTTAGGAGTTGTGATTCTACAAACAGATGTGCTGAAATGCAACCTAGTCCAGAGCTGGACAGCAGAGATGGGGATCTGCAGTGTTTGAGATCCAATTCAGTCTCTGCCACCGATTGTGGTACCATGGGCAGGGTTCTCAGCCTCTCTATACCTTGGTTTCCCCATCTATGAAATGTGCTTCAAATATTAGATTATAATGGGACTTCAATAAATTCATGCCTGTAAAGCATTTACTTAAAAAGAGGCCATACCCATAGTAAGCATGGGCATATTGTAATTTTACTGGCCCAAAGGAATGAAAACCTTAAGATTCTCACTACATGCTGCTGCCCATTATACTTGATGGGAAAGAGAAGTCAGTCTTAAGTTGTCTCCTTCCCCAGAGAAGGGAACTGTGATTGGATTGGGTCTGTGTCTAGGACCCAAGTTGGGCCATGGGATCAGCTGGGAGGTCAACAAGGCTTCCATGTGGGTTGCCAGCGCTTTCTTCTTAACTTTTCATATAGTGTCCCTTCTCATCTCTCTGTAATCCACATCGTGCAAATACGGAGGGAGGATGGGAAGGGCTCAAGATGTGGGTAGGGTTCAGGAAGGATACGGATGCTCCTAAGTTTGGGGGAGACTCTGTGGTCCAGCCAGGTACTCTGTACAGGGCTCTGCAATGGCATTTAGGGCCACAGCTCTGTAATCACAAAGTGGTTCCCTATGTCCTTTCACCTTTCTCTTGTGCATGGAGGAGGAGGACTGGGTGGGCCAGGGAAGACTCTGGTGCTTCTGTGCTCCCTGACCATGATGTCCTCTCATAATGTCCCGAAGGCCAGCCTCACACATAACTGTATTGAAAATGGTTGTGCCCATGTTCCCACCAGGAAACAAATGTCACGGGCAGATTTCAACCGTCTGTCTTTTTCTCAGGCAGAGAGGTCTTCAGTCGGGGGTGGGGGGGTGACGTGGGTTTAATGAAGGGTTGGGCTGGCATCTAGAAAACACTGAACTTTTTTCTTTTTTTTTTTTCCCTCAGAGCTAAAAGATTTTAGGGATTTAGAATGTGAACCAGCTTTGCTTTCCTTTCCGGAAACCGCCAGCACATCGATTCTGGATGTCGGTAAACGGGGAAGGAGTCGGTGTTTTATTAGTGTCTAGTTTTCTTCTCTGGAGTCTTTTTCGGCTTCTGCCTTTCCCTGATCAGCAGAGGGCCATCCAGTTTGCACTGGACGCTGTGTTTTGTTAAAGGGCTCCTTCAAGTGGAAACCAGACAGGAAGCAACCCCAGAGCCTGGCCGCCTGACTGAGGAGCCAGCAAGCAGGTCCAGGAGACGGGCTGGGCCTTGAAAGCCCCACATTCACATGCCTGCCACTCCTTCTCATTTATTCCTGCCTGGAAAGATCAGGCCACCTCCAGAATACATGCATGATAGCTGAGGCTGTTGTTGGGAAACCAGGCATTTGCCGTGAGAGTCCTTTATCAGAGCAAAAGAGCAAATACAGTCTCTGGTCTGAGCCAGTGGATGATAGTTCAGGGGGAATTGGGGACAAAAATTGTTTAACAATGAAAAATTAAAATGGTATTAATGAAAGGGAATTAAAATATTGAACTTCTAGGCCATCATTAAAATTCTTTGTGGAAGAACTTTGATCAATAGAAAATGCGCCCCTCCTCCGCCCCCCGCTTTTTTTTGTACCAGGGATAGAACCACAATGCCACATCCCCAGCTCTTTCTCATTTTTTATTTTGAGACAGAATCTTGCTAAATTGCTTAGGGCCTCACTAAGTTGCTGAGGTTGGCTTTGAACTTTCCATCCTCCTGCCTGAGCCTCCTAAGCCGCTGGGATTACAGGTGTGTGTCACCACACCTAGCTATAGTGTATTTGTAAAGGAGAAAAAGCAGTTATAAAGCAGAATGTGTGGGTTGGGGAGTGACGACATAGGGAGATGTATAAGTGAGTATCTGTATATTTGAGATGGGTCAAAATGATAATAATGACTATTTTTGAGTGCAGAGATAATTTTTTCCCTCTGGTTTCCTAAACCATCTGCATCAAAAAATACGTCGATGTTTTAAAAGTAAATGTTATTGAAATAAAATACATGCAGACACACTCCCTGCGTCTTAAGTATTCAACTGTCTGACTTTTCATAAAATAAACCTGGCTGTGTAACTAGGACCTAGATCAAAGAAGCAGCAGGACATTCCCAGCGCCAGACGCTTCCTGGTGTCCAGTCTCAATAGTGACCCCAGAGGCAAGCTGCCGAAGTGGCCGCCACAGTAGCCCAGGAAGGCCACCGCAGGGCTCAACTGCATGTCCCAGAATTCCCTCCCTGGGACATTTCCGCCTATGGGGAGGCACCAGCTGTCCCCACAGATGTCCAGCTTGTCCTGGCAGAAGACCATGAGGTGGATGAGGGCTCCAGCTCACACTCGGGGTCCCTTGTCCTCCTCCCCTTCCCCTTCACTTCTGCCCCCCACCCCATGGCCATGGCCTCAGCCTCTGGTTCAACTGCAGATATGGAAATGGCAGCCTGCACGCTGCCCCGCCAGTTCCCACCAACGCAGAGACCAGATCCCCGTCTTGAACCCTCTCTATGCAAGTGTGTGCAAATGCCCGCGGACACAGGCTGTCTCCTGGCGCTGCTGGCCAGATGGCACCTGACAGAACTAGAGGGCGGGTGATGAAGAGCCTCCAAGCTGGCTCCCCAGCATGGACCTCATCTCCTGGGGGTCATGCACCTGCAAACTCTAATCCTCACCTCCAGGGCACAGGAGGCACCTGTAGTGCTGGGTAAGATTGAGGAAATGGGAAAGGCACGTGACCTCCAAGACTGGGTCATGGAAGGGATTTCAACAGCCACAGCTGTCTCCTGGATTTCCTGCTCTGGAGGAGGCCTGCCACCGTGTTCTGAGGACATTCAGCCAGCCATGGGAAGATGTCCATCACCAGCCAGGGCCACTGACTAACCACTTCCAAATTCCCAACTCTCAGAAACCACGTGAGATGATAAAATGGATTACTGAGCCCTAAATTGGGGGGTAATTTGTTACAGTGTTAGGCTCACGGAACTGTAAGCAAACGAAATAGTACATTTTAATCCTCTAAGTTTTAGGGCAGTTTGTTACCTAACAATTACAAAAATAAAAAATCACATTAAAAAAAGAAATAAATGCCGCTTGGTACGACCCCGTTTGTAAAGGGACAAATGTGTATGTTGTAGATGTCCAGGATCCTATCATAGGGCTCTTTTTTGGGACCCCCCCCAAAATCATGAAATGGGGTCTGACTTTTGGGTGGGGTTTCTTGTCTCTTCTCCTGGCTCCACTGCTTACGAACCCTCTGACCTTAGCAGACACCTCACCTTTCTGAGCCCCTGTTTGTTCATCTTGGAAGCAAAGATAATACCTGCCCCTTATAAGTTACTCTTGTGGTTCACGGGGCCAGTGTCCATGAGGACACCTAATATTAGGTCTGAAGACCTAATATTGCCAATGGTACCAGAGACCAGCGCCAGCAGCCCAGTTCTACAGGACATTTCTGCTCCGGCTGATGGTCACCTGGATCTTCACAAGGTTAACATGCCGAGTGGCCTCTGCCCTCTCTTAGCATCTTCACTTGATCTTAGCCAAAAGGCCGAGAAGCGATGTCTCTCTCTTAGCATCTTCACTTCTCCAACGCCTGACCCCAGGGAACGTGCTGCATGAAGGTGAGTGCCTTCAGGATCTTCTGCAAGCTGTCACCACGTGTCTGTGGGAGGTGGAATAATGGCCCCTCAAAGATGCCCGCGTCCTCGTCCCCGGAACCTGTGAATGTGTGGAGTTACACAGCAGAAAGGATTTTCTGGAGTTAAGGATCTTCAGAGGGAGGGGTTGTCCCGGGTGACCCTGTGGAGTCCCAAGGGGCCTCATGAAGCTGGAAGCGGAGGGCCAGGCTGGGAGGGAAAGTGATGCGGCCCAGGAAGCAGAGTAAAGCCCATGCTGGAAGAGGACACAGCCTGAGGACAGCAGCACCTTGAGAAGCTGGACAGGAAGGGACAGATTCCCCCTGGGGGGCCTGCAGCCATGATGCACCTGGTGTCGGCTTGGGGTTAGCCTGCGGGACCCATTTTCAAGTTTCTGACTTCAGAACGACAAGATGACAGTTTACATAAAGTTGCTGAACTTGTGACGAAGGCAGTAATGGGAAACAAGCCCAGCACTGGGTGTGTGTAATGCAGGGCGCATGGGAACCAGCTCCCACCAGCGGGCGAGAACCCCTTCTTCAGTATTTCAGAATTTTGCAAGATCACCATTCAACTATCGGCAGCCTGGAACTCGCCATGGTGCGGGTATTTATACCACAACAGTCAGCAGTTAAGCACCAGAGCTTTCTTTATTCTAACTCCCGAGTGCTGGTTTGCCAGCACACCTCTGCAGTGGACGTCTGTGAGTGTCTGAGGGGTAACTGGGTCCACGTGGAGACGCATGTGAAGGAACCCCAAGGGCCTCGAAGGCAGAGTCTGCCTCTCCTTCATCTCCCACACTGTTCTTTCTGTTTTGGTCAGCTTTTTTATTGCTGTGACCCAAAGACCCCCCAAGAACAATTTTAGAGGAGGTAAAGACTATTATAGGCTCGAGATTTCAAAGGTTTCAGTTTGTAGAGGGCTGACTCCCTTACTCTGCCCAAGGTGAGGCAGAACAGCATGGCGGAAGGGTGTGATGGAGGAAAGCAGCTGGGGATATGGCTCCAGGAAGTGGAGACAGCTCCACTCTCCAGGGACAAAATATGTACTGCAGAGGCACACCCCCCCCCCCCCCCCACCAGGGACCCACCTCTCCAACCACACCCTGCATCCTTCCAGTTAATCACAGACTGGGTTATGGGAATCTTAACCTAATCAGTTCACCTCTAAACTTTTTGTATTGTCTCACACCTGACCTTTGGGGGCCACCTCGTATCTAAACCATAGCATTGTGCTTTGTACATTGTGGGTTCTCAAAATATTTGGAAAATAAAAATTTTAAATATGTCACCCTTTAACCACTGTCCCAGGTGGGTTCAGTCCTCTGATGTTGGCCTCTTGCATTCCATTGTCCATCTACCTGTCCAGGGGCAGCCCGAGGGGACAGAAAGCTATGGGGTCTGGCATTGGTCAGAGCCTGGACCTGATACTTTGCCTTGTCACTAAGTTAGTGACCTGAAGAACTGACATGACCTGTTAAGAGCCCAGCTCGTTCTCTGCAGGGTGGAGATGTAGTGTGAAGGTCAAAGGTAGTAGCAGGTGTCACATGGGGAACCAGGGTAAGAGCCTAATGATATAAAACTGTGGCTCTCTACTCTCTATTTGTTGTGGGTGGGGGGTTTATAAAAATCACAAGTTCAGTGGAGTAGACAAAGGACAAAAGGGAAGGGAGGAGAAATGGGATAAGGAAAGATAGTTGGATGAATCTCATCCAATTTTCCTATGTATATATATATATATAAATATACCACAGTGAATCTCACCATGTACATCCACAAGAAACCAATTAAAAAATGACTGTGGGTAAATGGCAGAAAGATCCATAGAGGGAAGGGGCCATGGGTTAGGGGGAGGAAAGGGGAAGGGGAGATATTGGGGACTGAATTAGAACAAGATATATTCCATGCTTTTGTAATTATACATGACAGTAGAATTCATTTTGATATAACTAAAAAGAAACATTTCAAAAAAGAAATATCTGAGTTTATAAACTATTTTTACTGTGTGGGAACCCATTCCAGACATTCTGACTGAGACTTCAGGACCAGGCCCCTGACTGGGTCTATTTTCAACACCCTTTAGCATGAGTGATTCTGATTCACACCCCTGTTGTGTGGAGGAAAGAGCATTTGGAAGTGAGTTATCAGAGTTGATGTGGGACCACGGGTGAGTCATCCCCACTGTCTCTGAGCCTGTCTCCCTACTGGGAATAGCTTTTCTAAGGATCAGTAAGGCTCCTTGAAGCTCCCCAAGGTGGCATCTTGTTCATCTCCACAGCTCTGCAAAGTCTCCGCCACACTGTAGCTGCCCATCAAACTCCCTAGGGCAACAAATTTTCAGCAGAGTGGAGGTTAAGAAAAACTAGCCGCGTGTCCTAGACTGACCACTAGGTGGCAGGAGGCTTGAGACAGATCCAAGCAGGATCCCTGCAGCCAAGTGGCTCACTGGGAACCTTGGCAGGAAGCCTTGAGGGCCCTTCTAGTGAGGGATTTACCATGGGGCTAGGGCTGGAGGTGGAGGTCAGGAGACCCCTTTCACAAAAGGCCTCATACTTAGACTTTTCACCTTGTTTTCAAATGAATTCATTTATGTTGTCATGGAAATTCAGATAGGATTGAAACAATTTTTTCCATATAATGGTAGATCAGTACATTTTTTGTAAACTTAATATTAAATTTAAAAAATGTATGCACAATCTCCAAACAGTATGGCAATTTCTCTTTCTCCTTTTCCCATCCCACACCCTGTGAGCAGGCCTGCACCCTGACCTACAGGGCCCAGTGTGAAAGGGGGGGGGGCCTCCCCACTGTAACATGGCCCTGGGCCCTTGGGCCTCAGAGCTCCTTCCCATTGCAGGAGGAGCCTGACTCTAAATAAATCTTATTCACTGTGTAGCAGAATGCTCAGAAGCAGATTCCTAGGGATCACCAGACTCCCAAAGTGGGAGTCCCTGGAAGTGCAGTTGTGTTGACCTTTTACAAGCTCCAAGGGATTCTCATGTTCAGAGGAAGTTTGAAGACCATTCCCTGGGAATGTCCCAGTGGCTTCCTGGGCTCTCACCCACCCCCTCCTGCCACACACACACACACACACACACACACACACACGCTTAGATATGTGCAGAGGGTGTTCTTTGTGTTCTGGGTTAAATGCATGATACAAATTCATCATACAAACCCACACATAATAAATATGAATAATATAAGAAGTAGAAAACTGTATTGTTGTAGAGGAGCTGCTATTCTTATTTGGTATTTTATTGCCTCAAGTTTAGACCGCCTCCTCCCTTTAAATACTAATACAGTGGAATTTTTTTCTTTCCCTAGAAGAGCCTTATAAAGCAGAACAGAGTGCTCGCCCACCCAACAGATACCTCCTGGCTTCTCTGAGATCCAATCTACTTTTCCCCCTCCTGTAGATACCAAGCTTTGGTCCTCTCAGTGTGGACCTGCAGGACTGTGAGGTCAGGTTCCCTCTTCCTGAAGCCAAAGGGCAGGTACTGTGCTGTTCCAGGGTTTTCAAGGTGTGTAAGAGAATCTATAGTCGGGCCCAGGGACTTAGTTATCACACATGTTATTGCAATACACTCCAGAATCCAAGTTCTAGGACTTCTTGGAATACATTTTTGCTTTAAAGTTTAATGTTTGTGACATACATGCCTGTCATTGTGATCTGTTGTTAGTTCCCTCCATTACTGAGGCTAAAATTGTTGGCTATGCTAGTGAGTTGAGATCTTCCTATGAGCCCAACCCTAAGCTAAGTGCTTTATGTGAATCAGCATGGCAATTCAACTAGCTGGAATCTATTAATATCCTCATTCTACATATCAGGAAAATGGTGAAGTCATGACAAGTCTGACTTCATGAGATGCACAGGTGGGGTTGGGATTTATAAAATCTGTGCAGTTTGACTTAATCAGTGTAATCCACTGGCCAGCCCATGTTTCCTTGCTGCCCAGGGAGAACCATGGTAAATATTTGCTGTTTTTTCTAAGGGGACAGTCCTTTGCTCATGATATAGAATTTCTCTTTGAATTCTCTCCACAGCATTGCAAGGTGGGTGGTGTTCGTCTCATTTTGCAGGTAAAGAAACTGGTCATGAGATGATGGAGTTTTGAAGTCACTCTCCCAGCGCCTCCCCGCCATGGCTCCTCCCTTTGCTATCCACATCCCTGCGTAATCTCTTCCCCTTGAGTATGAGTGACATCTGTGGTTAGAATGACAAAGGTGAAGGGAATTTGCAGATGTAATTAAGCCCCATGATCTGTTGACTTCAACAAGGAGATTATCCAGTGTGGACCCGGCCTCATTTGATAAGCTTTTAAAAAGAGGGTCCAGGTTTCCATGGATGAAGAAATATGGGGTCCTGTTGAGATGGCCATTGGTGTAGAAGATGACTCTGGGCTCCTGCAGGAACCACAGTCTGATGATACCTTGATGATAGCTGTGATGTCCTATGCAAAGGAACCAGCCAAGCCACGTTTGGATTTCTGACCCACGGAAGCAAGAAAGTAATTAATGTAAGTTGTTTTAACTGAGTTTGTGGTAATTTCATCTGCAGCAATAGAAAATGAATACAGAGATGTTCTGCAAATTTTCCAAGATCACAAATCACACAGCCAGGTAGCAGAGACTCCAGACTGATGGCTCACAGTGCCAGAGAATCGGGGGCTTACAACCACCATATTTAAGTCTGGTGCCCCTGGTGTGGCCGAAGCTCAATCAAAATGGGCTTGAACAAACAAAGCCAGTTTTGAGCCAGTCTGTCTCTCTACAGATCTGGCCCCTTCCATGGGGTCACACTTTCCTCTAACCTGACATCACAGGACATGTTTGGTGCTGCAGCTGGGTGTCTGTCAAGCAAGCATAGCTTACCTTTGAACTTAATCTTCCATGAGTCAATACATCTGCAAATATTTACTAAGCGTGGTTAGAGTCTCTGCCTGACTTGGGGAAATGGGAGAAATATGTAGCACTTGCTATGAAATAGATGCTTGTTTGAAAGAAGACAAATGACCAAGGTCCATTCAGGTGAAGACCGTGTGCCGAGCTGGGCGCTGCGGTGTTAATGCAAGGGCTCTCTAGTCCACAGGCCAGCAGTGTGGGTGGCCCATGGCCTGGGAAATAAAGTCTCCATGTAGATCACCGCTCGGCCCCGCCATGACCAGGCATCATGCGTTCCTGGGGGTGAAGGGAAGTGTAGGAATTGCTGGGCTCATGGTTTTCTGTAATGAAAGACCTTCTCACAGCCGTTCTCCCGCAGTGGCTGCTCCAGGACCTTCAGGAAGGAGTTCCCGATACTCAGTTCCCCTGGAGGACTGAGGATTCTGGGTGGGCACTGTCTGGGGGACCCTAACCTAGAGTTGCCTATTCCAGCTCTTTCATTTCCATTACCATTTAATTTATTATTATATTTAAAGTGGGTTGTAATCCATATCTCATAAAATTTGCCACTTACAGTGTGCAATTCCGTGGTTCTCGAGCTTGTGCAGTCATTCCCGGGATCAAATTCCAGAACATTTCATCACTGCAACAGGAAATCCCTGCTGGTTCAGAGTCCCTCCTGTCCCTCCTGGTCCCTCCTCCCCACACCTCAGATCTACCTGTGGTGCCTAAGGATCTGTCTATTCTGGACATTACCTATGAATTGGATCGGACAGCATGCGGCCTTTCGTATTCGACTTCTTTCAATTAGCATCAAGTGTTCAAGGTTCATTAGTTTTCAACTGTGGGATGCAGCAGAATCTCTTCAGAATGCTATTAAAAGGTAGTCTTCTGGCTCTTCTGCTAAGACTCCTGGTTTGGTTGGTTTTGAACAGGAACTGAGACTCTACCTTTTTGATGCTGGTGATGCTGGAGCAGGTGGCCCAGGGTGCACTTCAGAATCCCCCGGTCTTGTCCAGTGTGCTTCTTCTATTAGGATTTGGTTGAAGCTCAACAAGGGAAAGTGACAGAGCTGGGAAAAGCTCCATCCAGGGTTTGTGCCATATTTGAGAACTGAGGCTTTGCCTTCTCATTCTCATTTACCAGACCCATCAGAACCTCTAGGCACCCCAGTTCCTACTTTATAATTTGCTCATGAGATTCTCTGGCATCTTCTTGGAACATAGTCTCTGAACTGTCCACAATTCTAGAATGATCTGAAGGATGTTGGGCATGTACACTTTTGTGGAAGGTTCTAGAACACCTAGACCTCATGGGTATAGTTGATCCCTATGGCCTAATACTTAAGCTACTCATATTCTGAGCCAGGGGTTGTGGGTTTGGGTCCTACCAGGTATAGGGTTCAAAATTGAATAAATAAAAAGATGGATCCCGAGTTACATTGGAATTTGGATAAACAACAGGGACATTTTGATATAAGGATGTTTTGTTCAACATTTGGGATATACTTGTACTAAAAATAAAATTCATCGATTGTCTGAAATTCCAGTGTAACTGTGAATCCTGTATTTTATGTGATAACCTTCCAGCGAGGTGCCTGTTTTCTGTAGGGTTGCTGAGCTTAGTGGTTGACAGTGGCTAAGCTCATGAACTCCTTATTAAACGGATGATGGCAAGGTTCTGAATTCTATGTTCCATGGCACATAGCTAGCCGTGGAACCAGGGTAAGTGACTTCTTCTAGTGTTGATTTTCTTATCTGTAAAATAAGAGTCTCATGTGGTGAGAGAATTAAATGGAATAATCCATGCCTATTACTTAGCAGAGGTCCTTCTTTGTGCTGATACATAAATATTACTGGGGATCCCTAAGACTCTTCCCAGCACCTCAGTTAAACATTCAATGGCTGTGGCTATGGTAATTGGGGCCATTGAAGTTTAGCCTTTAGGAAGTAATGGGACCCTTTGGGGGGGGGGTCCATTTGGAGGGCTCTGTATTAAGTTTGAGACAGCAGGTGCTTGGCAACTGGAAAAAAAACTGTAGGAGTGGTAGACAGATGGTTTCTCTTTCCATCCAATCTCCTGGTAGGGAGGAAGCAACACTTCTGTCCTGATGATTCATTGTGGAAGCAGAGTCTGGCCAGTGTTTAAATAGAAACAGCTGGATGAAGAAAATATTGACACCACCCAGAAGCAAGATGTGCTACCAAACTGTTGTGTGTGAAGTGGATTCTTACCAATGAAATGAGGGTGTTAAATTATAGGCGCTGGGTTGTCTTCCCAGCTAAGAGCTCTGCAAGGAAGTTAGGCTGCCCTGGCCTCTAGCCTTCCCTGGCTGCCGGCCAGTTGACGTGTTGGAGGTTCTGCAGGCCTCAGGGCTGGGAGCAGCTGTCCTGAGGTTTAGCGCTCACACCACGGGGCACGTCCGTTCAAGAAACACCGGAGCCCACAGGGAGAGGGCTGTTCCCTTTCTAAGGTTCTTTACAGCTTGGTTGTGGGGTAGAGGAAGCCACTTCAACTTGATGATGGCATGTCTTCTAACATCTTTGTAGAACTTGCTAATCTCCTTTACGAGCAAGAGATTGGCCTCAAGCTCGGAGACTTCAACAGGCAATAGTTTTTAACTAGATTCACAAATTGTATTTTTACCTTCATTTTATTGGTGTTCTTAGGATGATTTTTAATTTTAATGATTTTTCAATTTATAGAAAATTTGCAAGAATAGCTTCAGGAGCTCCTTTTCACCGCGGACCCATCATGTACCTGCTGATTACCCTTCAGCTCTCTTGCTTTATAGCTTTCATTCTCCTCCTATTATTTTTTGAACACACAAGTGTCAAGGAGAATGTCGTCTCCAACATTCCCTAAGTACTTAAGTGGGTATTTTCTAAGAAATTCTCTTACATACCCACAAAAAAAAATTATCAAAATTGGGCAATATAATAGTGACACAATGCTATTTTCTAATCTGTAGTTCATATTTAAGTTTCATCCATTGTCTTAATATACACATACGTGTATTTTATATATAATTGTGTGTATATAAATATAATTTTTTTGTGTGTCTGTGGTGCTGAGGATTGAATCCAGGGCCTTGTACGTAGGTAGTCAAGTGCTCTACAACTGTGCTACATCCTCAGCCCTTTTTAAAATTTATATCGTGGGACAGAGTCTTGCTGATTTTCCCCAGGCTGGCCTGGGAAATGTAAGAGAACTTGTGTTCTTCTTCCTCAGCCTCCCAAGGAGCTGGGAGTATAGTCATGTGGCACCATGCCTGGCCCAGCAATTTGTAATTAAAGGTGTAATATGTTTACTTTTCTACATGTACACATATATTAAAAAATTTGTACACGTGGGGTTTTATAGTGATAATTTAGTAGATGTATACCCTGTGTAATGATCACGTCAGGATCAGCCAGGTGTTGTCCTTAGTTACCAGGTCTCTCACCTCCTTCGTCTCCTGGAACTGTGGAAGTTCTGCAGGGTCTTTTAGCTGTCTTGATTCTTGCCATTAAAGAGTACACGCCAGGGTTTTTTTCTTTCTTTTTCTTTTACTTTTTAGAATGTTCCGTGGTTTGGGTTTGCCTGGTATTTCCTCCTGAATAAACTCGTTGTGCCGATGCGGGCAGAACTATCCCAGTGGCGATTGTCCTTCTGTCCAGCGCACACGTTGATGGCTTATCGGCATGGTTCTTGCTGCCTTTGATCCCTGGTGAGGGGATCTGCCCGTGTCTCAGCTGCACAGCTATCAGTCTTCTACATGTACACATATATTAAAAAATTTCATTTACAATGAAGAAGTAATTTGAGGGGAAATATGTTGGGTTTAGGAAAATGTTTCTTAGCAAATTTTCGCCAACTGGTTGGTTTTAGAATGCCATCACTTCTATTTGTATTTTTTCAATAGTCAATAGTGATTATTTATCCGTTGACTCATGGATTTACTTATTCATGGGGTATAGTCAATTACTTCCAGGATTTATTTTGCTGCTCTGATTGTCCCAGATTTGACCAGTCGGAGTCCATAACCTGGCCCCAATGTACTCATATTTACCATCGCTTTCTTTTGGTGGCAAGTGGTACATCATGGAATTTCTCTTTAAATGGCATTAATAGAATTTAAAAATGTTTCTTTAAATCAACTCCCTTTTTTAAAATATAAAGACCTATATTAATGATTATATATAAAATAAAAAACATTGATAAAAAATGAATGATACCAGGGGCCTGGTATGAAAAGAATCATACAAGTTAGTCATGTAAATGATGGATATTTGGGAAATACTACACTCTTGCAGTGGTTATGTTAGCGTTTTTTTTTTTTTGTTTTGTTTTGTTTTGTTTGTATTTCAAATATTTGACCATTTTGTCCTGACAAAAAGTTTGGAATATTTCAGATACGCCTCTATTTTGGAATCCAAACTCTGTCCCTTACAATGCTCCTTATCTATGATGTGTGTTGGAAATCCTTTGCCAGACTTGGTATTCTGACCTCCCTTTGGGAAATGGAGGTGCTATTTATATGGATACAACCAGGAAGCTGAACCAGCCCAGTTATATAACACAACCAAGTTGTGCAAGGCCCCATTCAAAGGCCCTCTTTTTTCCCAGATAGGGTTCTTTGGTTGCATGCAACAGAAACCAGGCCTGACTAATTTAAGCACATAGAATTCAATTCTGAGGATCTAAGCTTAGGAAAAAATAAAATTTGAGCAGCTTTGGGGATGTGGGTATTAGGGACTTTTGGGGTCTCTTTGGGTACCACTTTCAGAATGGATGGGTTTCATCCTATGTTTGCATTTCTCTTCTTAAGCTTGCATTGACTCAGGGAACATCTATTTGGCCTTCCTTGGGTCATGAGCCCAGAGATGAGGACGACACCTTGATAGCAGAACCCCCACAGAATATACCAGGAACAAGGCCATGCTCCAAAGGAAAATGAGGTGTCATGGAGAGAACATTTCAAAATCACGAGCACTTCCTGTGTGCCAGGCACCCATTTTACATCTCTGACTCTAATGGACACCACAATGTGGTGACACTTTGGAGAGTGGTGATAAAGGCTCAGAGGTTCAAAACTCATTTAGCTGGTTTGTGAGTCAGGATTCAAGCCCAGGCCCTCGGTCTTCAGAGTACCCGCTTTGGATCACAGGGCTATAAATAGAGTTGAGTCAATTCTTGGCAGGAGAACCGAGTCTCCTCCACCTCCATATCATAGGGACTTTCCTACAACCTGCTCCAGCGTCATCTCTTAATTTTGCACCCAGAGCCCCTGCATCTCTCCCTGTCAGCTCTCTCCTGGTGACTGGCGTCCCTGTCTCACACCAGCCTCTAGACAGTGGGCCTTTGGCCAGCAGTAGCCAGGCTGTGTTTATCTCTGAATCCTTCACAACATGTCAGAGCCAAAGCACATAGCCGAAGCTTAGTCAATATTTGCAGAATTGAATCAAATCTCCTTCATAATATTTACCTTAATGGGGGGGGGGGAGAGAGAGAATGATAGCTTCTGGGTAAGAAAGTGTGTGAGAAATTTCACACACTCTTAGTGCAAGGAATTATTAACTAGATGAATTGTCAGTTTGAAGTGGCACTGACGGTCCTGCCTTGCTAGGTGGTGAGTCTCAAAGGAATGTTGGAGATATCCAGACTTCTGCTCCTAAGCAGAGGCCATCCTCAGAGCTACTATCAACAGTCAACTCGGGTATCAGCCTGGGCTCAGAAAATAGATATTTATGCTGCTTTTGCAAAAAGTGAAGAAAATACATGTATTGGTGTGTCTGTGTTGGCCTGATCCCTGTCCCCAGCACACAGCCCTTTAACTCATCAGGGCTGCTGGGCCTCCTCCCACTGGCCTTTAATAGAGTTCTCCAGAGTTGGAAAAACAGCAATAATCCCTTCTCACTCCCTGGGAAGGTTTTCGAAAAAACTGAGAAGGGCTGGCCCTAGAAGTCATTTTAATTTTGACACTGGTTTACAGCCTTTTGGATAATTTTTTCCAACTTGTTAAGTGGTAATGTCTGTTTGAGTGAGTTGGTCCTTAGAACTTGGCTTGATTTCTGGGCCCAAATCTGGAAATGCAGTTAACTGCGTTGTTTGGGATAGTCTATTGAACTTCTCTGATCTTCATTGCATCAGCAATAAATTGGGGATAGGAGCATTTACTTTAGAGGGTTGTGTGCGTGGTCAGCAAGTCGGCACATGTGAAATGCTCTCTTCATTTGGGTTTCCCGAAAGTAGATTCCAGGACAAGGACTTGGATGAAAGTGGTTTATTTCGAAGGCGATCTCAGGAAGCAGGAGCAAGGCAAAGGGGGAATGAGTTAAGGAAAAATAAAAGTCAGCAAGGACCCTAATGAGGGTGTTGACATTGTGGGCAACCTGGGATTGACGCCACCAAGCGCCCGCAGGAGATACCATATGCTTCAGACTCATGATGCCACGAGGACAGGAATCTGGGGCATTTATCCGCCAGCTCCATTATCTGCTGGATGAGCCCATCTCTGTTACTATTCTCCCCCCACCCCAAGCCATCATTAGCTTGTGTCACCCTTGTGCATTTGTGTCATTGAGGCTGGAGTACAGAAAGAGACCAATGCAAGTGCTCAAAGTGGGAGCTGTCACCCTCCTAGAAACCTTTTTCAGCTACAGGCGAGCTCTGGTGTACCAAGACCACATGGGGTGGGCAATCGATGGAGCTGCTATAAGAGCTTTAGCAGTATCTGACACCCGATGAGCACTCAATATACTCTAGCTGGTGTCGACACGGGATTAACTGCCTAGCAACCCTTCTTATTAGGGTCTGGTCTTCTGTCACTTGACATGGTTTTGGTATGGCTGTCAATCAGGTTGCCTGACCCTACCATGGCCAGTTACTGGAGTGGGCACCTGTTACAGACTGGCCAATCTCTCAGCTCAATGATTGGTTTATGAATGGGCATGTGACATAAGATGGCTAATCAGAGCCTTCTTGAGAACACCTTGATTTACACTAGAATTAGTAAAGGAAGTTATTGTTTCTTGCCAAGAGGAGCGGGGAGCTTAAGTAGAAATGCAGGCCTTCATATTCACTAGCTGCTGGGAAGAAATCTCTGTCATGTGGAGTCCTGTGCTCCAAAAAAAGAGCCCTCTATTTCCTGAGTGAATGTGCACAGGCCAACTAATGTCCCTTAAATTTAGCATCCTTATATGTAAGTAGGGACAATACCCACTTTTCAAGTACTGTTGCATTTCAGTGGGGGTATGTGTAAAACTGTTGGCAAACAGCAAGTCCTCAGTAAATGTTAGTTTTTGGTGTTATGGTTTGTCTTGATTCAGCTTCACTATAACTCTGAGCTAGAGCAATGCTTTTGAAAACAGTTCCAATCTTTGAATGTGTCGGTGACCATGCCACGTGAGTTGTTGTCCTGGGTTCGTTCTGACTCCCTTATGTGATGGTTTATTTTTTGGGGACCTCTCATGGAGGAGACTCCCCACACCTCCAGGAAAAGCCTGCACCACCATCCCCACTTTGTTTTACTGTCCTTGTGTTCCTTTTCTTCCACTCATGACAATTCCGTGGCACCTGAACTCATGGCCAAGTAGACTATGGATGGACCTTGGGGAAACAGCCAAAGAACAGTTATTCCAATATGGTACCCACTTCTGTTCTTTGCCTCTCATGGCTAGGCCAAGTAAAATAGTGTTCATCCTGGAAAAATTTCCCATGCTGCTCTCTTACTTGAGACAATTCTCCAATCATCACTTATTGTCTTTAGTATAAAATTATAGTTCTTGAAGTGATAGGACTGGATTATGGAAATCCATGAATATCAGTCTCTTGGTGGATGCAATACCTAAGGGGACTGTAAAGCTACCCTGAGCTTCCTCACTGATGTGCCTGAAGATAATTACTTCTCCTCTCTACACCTGCCCCAGATGGGCATTTTTCATCAAGTATGGTCATACTCTTTACTACCCAGCTCACACAAGCTCTGCCAAGGCAGTTCTACAAACACATTACCATTTTCACAAGAGATAAAATATGCTAGGTATTTGATCTGTGTTTGCTGAATGAATGGAAAACCTTATTTGAAGACATTCATGATCTGGCTTCTGGAATGAAACTTGTGAGTGATGGTTTCAATCAGGCTATATGTATAATGTTGTACTTGATCTTCACAATAACTCTAGGACATACACATTATTAGTCATCTCTTTTTAATGGGAGAAAGCCCAGATGTCAAGCAACATGCCTTAATTTGTCCCCTGGTTTGAAAGAGCCTAAGGCCTATGATCTTAATCATTGCGTGTGGGTGGACACCTGTGCCTTGGCTGTGGGCTTCCATGGCTCTTCTCTGAGATGTTCCTTTGTATGTTTGGGTGCCAGTTTGACTACTCTGGGGACATGTTTCCCAGCGTCTTTGCTTGGCTGGCAACAGGAGGTCTGCTCATTATGCTCGTGGCAGAGAATGCAAAACACTATTTTTTCTCCCATAAACAAATCTGGAAGCAAATACTGGGATCTGTGTGTTTTCTGTTATTTAACAAGAGCACGAGGAAGAAGCTACTGAGCATTTTCCAAGCATCTCATTCTCCCAAGCACTGGCCCTCGGGAGCAGGGAAAGGAGCTCATGCTTCTTGAGGGCTCACCACATGCCAGACACTAGGATGGATGCATGAAGAACCTCCTTCTCACAGACGAGGTTCACTCATCTTTCAAGTTTCCTTCAGCATCACCTGCTCTGTGAAGACTTCCTCCCCATCCCTTCCTTCATGGGGCTGAACCCTCCCTACTTTTCATCCTTATCATGTTCCTAACATTGTATCCTTGACATTAAATATAATGTCATTAATATAAATATGCCTTGGGGTCTATTTCTATCCTTCCTCTAGACCTTGCCTGTCCAAATGGTAGCCCCAGTCACAGGTGCTGCTGAGCATTTGAAATGTGTTTGATCCAGATCGAGCAGGGTTATAAATGTAAAGTGCACACCTAAGAGTTGGCAAATGAAAGAATGTAAACTGTCTCATTATCTTTATGTTGACTACATATCAAAGTAACATTCTTGATGTGCTGTATTAAATAAGACCTATTAAAACTAAGTTGGTCTCTGTTTACATGTTGCCACTAATGTGATGATGGAAACGACTGACAATTTGTATGTGGCCCACGTTATATTTCTATCAGATAACGGGACTCTGGACTCCAGAATTTCTTAAGGAAGGGGCTATGTCTTATTTTCTTCTCCATCTCTAGGACTCGGAACAGGGTCCTGTGTCCAGTAAATTGAAAATGGGCTGTATGTGAGTCCAAGGAACAGAACCCAAATCGGGAAGGGGTGGCCTGCGCTCGTGGGACAGCTGAGTGGGCAGTGGGGCAGTTGTTACTAAGGCTGGAGTGTAGTTTATAGAAATCCTCAAGAGCTTCCCCCTTGATGTTAAAGAAGGAGTTCCCCAGACAAGTTACAAGTGCTCTGGACACTGCTTCCATGTCCCCTCACCCTCCCAACAGGCTGGTGGCTTCTTGTGCCTCTCTATCTGCAGCCATGGTGTGGCCACAGCAAAATCCAAGAGGCAAGACTGGAGTGGCAGAGTGTCAGCACCTTGTTGGGGGCAGTCATCTGTGTCGTGTGGGAACTGGGCCAGCACAGCAGCTTCCTTACCTTCAAGAGGGACAAATCTGGGTCTCACGCAGTGTCCTGTGCTGTTCTCTAGACCCCTGACTGGCTCATTCCCACTCTTGGCCTGTGCTTCTCAGGTTCACCTCCCAACACTATTTACCTCCACATCTCTGTGGCAGTGTCTGGTTCTGGAAGACCCACGCCAAGGGAAGGGCAGCCGGGGCATTTGGTGCCTGCCTCTTGACCACCGGTGGGCTCCCCTCAGCTCCCTCCTCCCACTAAACCCTGAGTTTGAACTAATTGCCCTCACGCTCCAGGGCTTCACGTCATGCCTCTGCACACCCTCATTCCTTCCCTGGAAGCCCAAGATTATCTGCTTGGCCCCTAAGAAGCTCAGACCTGGGTACCAACTTCCAGAAAAGACTCTCCCCAGCTCAACTCCATCCTCACGCTCTTGGGATTCAGCTTCTTGGGATTCTTATTCTCTTCATTCCTTACATATGCCCTCCAAAATGCTCACCTCTTGCTCTTGCACAAATGTTCCCCTGTGCCTCAAATGGCTTTGGAAATGCCGCCCTCCATTACTATGTAACCTCTTCCCAACTGCTTAAAAAAAAAAAAAACAAAAAACAAACTTCCAACTGCTAGCAGGCCTCCTTCCCGAGCTCAGAGATTGCAGTTTCTATTCCGGGTTCATTTCTGGGCTGTGTTTCTATGTGGCAGTGCACCAGTATCGGCTCTGTGCAGCCAAGAGATTTATACAGAGAACACGGGCACTGAGAAAGAATATATGAGGACATCTTTAGTACAGTGACTTTGTAAGAATTTCACCGACAGTGTCACTCCCTATTCTGGTTTGAAAATGCAGATTTATACGTGTGGCTTCCTGCAGAGAAATAGGGTAAAACACAGTACAGCCTCCTGGATGATGGATCCCTCTTTCGTGAGGTTCTAGCCCTTGGAAATGTACACCTCTGTATCTCTTTGATAACCTTGAGAATTGTAGATCATGAAAATGGAAATTGTTGAGATGTGTCACAGACACTTGGATAGAGGGCCAGAAAAAAAGGTAGCTTCTCGACCGATATTAGTTGCTATAAAGCAAAACAAATGGAAGAATGAAATAGAGAAACAGAATCCCCAGAGAATTTCTAATGAGCAAGTCATGGCAATTTGAAGTGCATCGCATTTTACCCTGTTAGAGTCTGTAAACAAGTCAGGATGGTGCCTGGCATTTTGCCAGGGGGAGTGGTTTGTGAAGTAATGCCAGCGAGCCATTAAGTGTGGAGATTCCTTATTGGTTGACTGCTGTATCTTTTATGTTAATTAAGATAAGCTGTGTGGAATGTATATATACCCCTCCTGTCCTACAATAAACGGCTCCTACTCCTGCTGTATCAATGTACACAAGTGGCTCGTCACCCCCCGGTTATTTTGCTGCAGCCGGACTGCGGCATTACCCTTATTTAAAAGGCAGGGCAATGAGGTGTGGGGTTAAGAGCGTGAATTCTGGTGGCAAAGGTGTGGCTTGAATTTGGCAAATCCTGGGTCCCAAGCTTCAGTCTTGTCCTCTGTGTGTGGGTGCGATGACGTACCTCGCCTCAGCCTTGTTGGGAGGGTAAGTGAATAGATGCACTCATAGCTCCTCCAGCAGCATACAGTGGGTGCCTAGTAAATGTTTATGATGGTAATTACTGTTAAATTTTATTATCAGTCATATCATCACCATCATCCATTCATGGTTTTTTTAACGTCACCTCTTTAAGTGTTTTAAAACTATCATCATCATGTAATTTAATATACACTGGTTTCGTTTACATAGGAATTTTTGTTTGGAAATAGTGTTTTTGTTTTTAATGCTTCTTTTTTCAAGTGGTTTTACTTTCTTGCCTTGAGGGAACCAGAAAGTCTGTTTTGTTCATTAAAAAATTTTTAAAACAATCTAATACGTTCATCACATACACCAGGATGTTTGGTGTATGGCTAAATCGGGCTAATTAGCATATGCATTGGCTCCTATACTTACACTAAATCTAAATGGCTTTTCAAAAGCTTGTCTCAGTTCAGCCCCCACTTTCCCTGTGGGCTGTTCAGTTTTCACTGAAGGCTGTCCTGCCGCCTTCTGATTTTTTTTTTTTCATTTTATGTTACCCATCTTTCCGTCATAAGAGCGGGGCTCTCATCCAAATAGTTTTTGTGGATTAAATGATACCAGAAGAGGTTATGCTATGCTGAATACTTTATTTGTATTTTTATGTAAACATAATTTGCTTTGTAGGCACAAGATAACAAAAGCTCTAAAGCCACAAACACATTAGACGATGCTTCTGTTCGCTCCAACCACGCTTCACTTAAGAGAAGCCTTCGGGGTTCCTCTAAGGCAAACCGAGACCTTCTTCACTCTTCCTTCAGAAAAACAACCAGGACACGGGGGAGGAGGTGCTTAAAATGAGAGTCCATGGAACCATCAAATGTCCCCCGATTCTTCACAGCAGAAACTGACACGGTCGGTCAAACTCCAGCTTCCTCCCTCCGTATCCCGAGAGGAGAGGGTTTTAACCAATGGGTTCGACAGGGAGGCTGGATTGACTTCACTGGCTGAAAGAACAGATGTGGGAAGGATGACGTTCATGCTTCTCTTTTGGACATAACAAAGGATGCCTGGAGGTCAGGTTCCCTCCCCCCGGAGGAGGATAGCCCTCTCAGGGCCAGCTCTTCCAGCCCTAGAAGATGCCATTTCTGCCCTGATTCCTGGGAATCTCACTTGGACAGTGGTCCCTTAGAAGCCCCTTTCAGCCTGGTTACGGGAGAAACATGACCGTAGTATAGTGTCCAGTTAAGAGAGGTAAACACCCGTTCTCAGGATGGCCCCAGACTGGACAACTGCTGAGTCCTGGGATAGGAAGAGAAGATGACATGAGTGTCGCCTCTCAGGACACTCTCGTCCCCTGACTTATCAGATGGCCACCCCCTTTCCTGTCTTCATAGTTGACATGCATTCACCACAAGGAGAGACCCTTTTCAGGTCAATATTTGGCATAAATAAGTCATCACAAGCTTAGGAAAAACAGAACGCGATGAGTGAGGTGACGTGTGTTACAAAGAAACTCTGGAAACTAAGCAGGTAGCTGTTGAAATGCACCCATTCCTGTCACTGGGGGAAGAGGTGGGTCCACTGTCAAGCTTGTTGGTGGAAGAACTGGGCATGTGGGAACCCCCTTAGGTCTTCCACAGAGCAAAAGCTAGTTGCCTGGGCTCCTTATGTTTCTAGCATGGTTTGTGAGTGACAGATGAATCATTGGGCCTGGGAGAAGGGAATGGGGAGGCCGCTTCCCGGGTACGTGTGTTCACCTCTCAAGCCCAGTCAAATGGGCAGGTAGTGGGTGGAGTTTCTTAGGAGCTGAGGAGCTGGCAGCTGGACAGGGTATACAATCAAGCAGTTTGGTCCCTGGTTCCTGAGGAGCAGGGCCCTGCAGGATGGCACCATGGCCCTGTTGTGTTGGAGGGGAGGAAACTGCACATCTGGCAGCATATAGTGAACAGCCACCTTTTGCATCCCTAGAGTTGTCACTTGTTGGAACGTGCTTTGGCAAGACAGAAGAGTTTTTCAAACATGGTCTACAAGGGAGCTCTTTCTTGGGGGAGGGTGGTGGCTTGCTACCAGGAATGGAAAATAGAAAAGTTGGTAATGCTGATGGCGAGTATGCAAACACGGTCGAATCTCAGTGACATTTGAATGAGTCCTACACATGGTGAGTTTTCTTAAAGCCTCCCCACAGCCATATACATTTTGTCTCATGAGATGTGGCCTCAAAGAAGAAATCTCTGTGGCTGGTCTTCAAGTATAAGAAGATGACCCATTTTTCTATCCTGAAAAATTCAGACCAGCCTCCCTGTGTTTATGAATGAGAACTAACGAAAAGATCCAGTGACAGAAGGTTAGAGGAGAGTGGCTTGGACCTATGGCCTTAAGACAGTGGATGGATGTCAGGAAGTTTTCCTCTTAAAGGGAAGAGAGGAAAAAGTACTGTTTGGAGAGTTTTTAAATTCATAGGCTCATGACGATCTCTCCTGGCCTACCTTCTTTCCCCCACGGCCAAATTGGCGAGTGCTCTGGTCAGAGACATGGGTGGCCAGTGGCAAAGAGTATCATTGGCCCGAAGAGTGCTAGGACCTGGACAGCTCTCTGACAATACCTTTCAGTCCAAACTTGTCTTCTCGTCATCCTTGCCCACATCTAGTCTCTTAGGTGTCGGGCCTGTGGGCTATTGGCAAGGCTATTCTAGAACCATCAAGAAGGACCTGAAGATGGATGGTTTGGATACCGGGGAAAGGGGAGAGTGTGATACACAGATCGGGAAGGGACATAATACTGCATGGAATGGGCTTGGCACTTAATTCCAAAAAACAACAGTGATCAACAGCTTCTTAGCTCAGCTGACTGCAGACGAACACAACACGCAGGGACTACAGCATGTGTTCACTGGGGCGGAGAAGAGATTCGCAGCGGGTCCTCTTCTTCCAAACCGTCCTTCACATCCTCCTGTCTGGTCCTGGGCTACTGGATAAAGGGCATTCGCTCCTTGTTCTCACTGTCGCCCTCGTGGTCCTCCTCCTCTTCCCCTGCCTCGCTGGTCTCTGTGCTGTCGTTGGCCATCTGTAATTCAATGGAGGCCATCAGAGGGGGCCTCTGTGACCCACCCCTCACCTTCCCTGAGCATCTGATGAAGCCACGCAGGTAGGGCTTCCTCGAGAGCAGTCATGCCCAGAGGTAGAGAAAGCGCCTCTTGTCCCCGTCACCAGTACCTGCTGAGCTTCCTTTTCCATCGGATGCATGCATTAGCAGTGATCTCGCTGGGCCCATCCCCAGATCTCAGGATGCCCCCCATGGAGCCTGATGTCACCCTTCCTCCCCTTAAAGTACAGTCCTCTATCTGGAAGGGCTGTGGTCTCCTCCCAAACCCCAAGACACTCCAAGTACCCGTTCTCCATATCTCTTTGTTTCTTTGGGGCTGAGGGGTAAAAGCTGCGTGAGGTTCAAAAACAAGGACAATGACATATGTGGGTGCACGTCCCAAGCTCTTGGCCTGAAAGGTGAGCTTTTAGGCTCCAGCTGGGGTGAAGCTGGGCTTCTGCCAGCTGGGACCCGGTCTCACGGGGTATAGACAGCAGAGCCTCTGGGACAGCCAGTGCCAACTACCTTGCTTGAAAGCAATAAGCCGTTCCTGACCATTCAGGGGCCTGTCTCCTGCTACCAATGGTGCTGAAATAGACTCCTTCTTGTGTTTAAAGGCCACAGTGTCATGGACAGGGGACCCGGAATCCCAGCCCCTCCTTCCTAACCTTATCCCCTCATTCACCTTCAAACAGCCTTGGGACTTAGCATTTTGCAAACTCTATCTGTATTGTTATCAGCCACTGAAACATCACAAAATGCCCTCTCATTAAACTACCTTCATCCAGTGATAATCGTTGTTAGACCTCAACTATATTATGGTTGTAAAGACCAAAATGCTTTTTAAAATACATGCTTTGACTAAAATGTGGAATGTTAGTTTTTTTCCTTGTATGATTGATGCAGCTTTTCCTCTCCTTTCTTGTCTGTCCTGGCTTGCTCTTGACCTGCTCTTGCAGAGGCATTCGCCTTTCCTCCTTAGCCCCCATCTCGGTGCCCAGGAGCCCCCATTTGTGAGGGTGTCTGATACCCAGCCCCTTCCAGCCCACAAGCTGCCTGTGCTCCTTCTGTCCCTGGATTCATCTCTTGGGTAGAAAGATTTCCTCTGATTGACACTCACCAGTGGAGTCGGGGTCTTTTCCACATCCAGAATTAATTTTCCGATGTTCCCTCGGTCGTGGATCCGCTGCATGGCCTCCTTCACCTGAGACACAAGGTAAGAAGAAACAAGCCCTGGTTAGGTGAGAGGTTGCCCAGGTGAAAGGGGACCTGGACAGTCACACCGACAGCTTCCCACCAGGGGGCGCTGCAGTCCAAGCTGGTGGTGGAACCCGCGATGTCTCCCGGACCCTGGGGTGCAAGTAAATTCTGATTGTGTCATTCACATGCTCTGGTCTTCCTTTACAAGAATCTCCTCCATCTAAAATCAAAAGGTGGGCGCTTTTGAAATAATTAGATGAAAATTTCTTTTACAAAAAGGTCTGGGAATGTTCTCTGGACTGCCAAGAGTTATATGATGCACGATAGCAGGGCAAATTAGTCCGACTAAGTGTTGAGCAATAAAAGTATTTTTTGAGTATGATTAAGCCCTGTTTACTTAATATAATTCAGATTTATAATTTGGGCTAAATAAACCCATTACCCGGGTCTGAACTGCATTCAGAAGACAATTCCATGTTGTCTTCACCTGGGAGGAGTTCCTTTTAGAACCAGTAGTCAGACTGAGTATCTCTAGAAAAGATGACCCACTGTTTCCTTTCTGATGTCAAACCAAAGGATGTCTCCAGGGGACTGTCTGAAAAAGCAAGGGTGGGGCACAGACCCATGGTTTTATTTCATTCTGTTGCTGTGCAGAAAACTAACTGTAGGAGGCGCTGTGAGGGTTCAATGAGATATGGAAAGGGCACCAGGGAACCCAGGTCTCTGCTTGGGTACATGAAAACAAAACATCTCTTGATTTTAAAAAAGGAAATTCATAATAGATGTGGCCTAAACATTTTTCTCAAAATCTCTCACTTTCACATCTTTGTGTTCAATCATTCTGTCTGCAAATATTCAGTGAACGTTGCTTCTAGGCTAGATGCTGTGATTAAAAAAAAAAATAAAAGTAAGACATGGTGCCTGATTTTGAGGAGCTCAGCCTGTGGCTGATGGAGCCGCATTTGCTTATATAAAAAAGCAACCCAAGCCTTCTACTCATTTGTATACAAATTTGATAGAGCCATTAAAATGTTTGTATTTGAATTGCTTTTCTGGGACTTCATTCTAAAGAGATAATTCAATTTATGGGGGAAAATAACACATAAGCTACTCAATCATGGCACTGCTTTTAAAGGCAAATCTCTGAAACAACTTTTATCACAGAGAAAGAGGTGTCTAAGTGAACGGTGGCTCTTTCATTTATCTACTGAATAGAAATGTTACGGAGCTGTTAAGGAATATAAAGATATACACAGCTAATCATCAAGAACACATAGGATTAAACACTTTTGTAATACTGCAAAATGAGAACTTTACATGTACATTTTCACATGCGTTTCTATAAAGACATGGCTATTCTAAACAAGAGAGGGGCCACTGATCCATGATGAAAACTAATGTAGGGGAAACAGGTGTCTTTGGCCACTAGTGGCCAAATATTATTTGGTAACAAGTTTCAAATCAATATTTAATATAAACTCAATGCCTCTTTAAATGCAGTCTTTGGATAACTTAGCATTGGTTAGAATCAACCTGTTTTATAGACAGTCAGTCTCATATGATTGTCAATTGTCTGACCCTAATAAATAATCCAGTAGATTCTATATCTGTGGTGACATAGCTTTCTGAAGTGCCTTCACATTTAATGGTAGCAGCTACCATAATTGTTCCTCAATACCTGTGGAAGATGGTTCCAGAACTCCCCATTGGTAACAAAATCTGTGGCTGTTCCAGCCCTTTCTATAAAATGGTGTAGTCTGTATTTGCATAAAACCCATGCACATTTCCCTTATACTTTAAATCATCTCTTAGCATTTACATTGTGTAGTAAGTAATCTATGTAAATAGTTCTACTGTATTGTTCAGGGAATAATAACAAGAAATCAAAGTTGTTCAGGGAATAATAACAAAATCAATGTATATGTTCATACAACTTTTTTCCCTGAATATTTTCTATCAGAGGTTGGTTGAACCTGTGGATGCCAAATGTGTGGTTGAAGGGGGCCAACTGCACTCACTGAGAATCTATGAACAGTGGGTGATGTTTTCTAAAGTGGCTATTAGTGATCTCTTCCCTGCCATGTCCATGTGTAAGCCTCTCTCCTTGAGGGCAGGCTGGACACAGTGACTTGCTTCTAACCAAGAGAACACAGCAAAAAGTAGGGGGATCTCCCTTCCAGGGTCAGGCTGCAAGAGACTATGTCTTTAATCCTGCGGTCTCTTCTCCCTTCCTCACTCCAGTGGTGCAAGCAGCCAAGTCCTGAGAGGTCCCTGTGGCAAAGAACGGAGGGCAGCCTCCAGCCAATAGGGGACTGAGATATTGAGCTCCAGGGCCTCCAAGCACTGAATCCTGCCAACTTGCTAAGGGAGCTTGCAGGCAGAGCCTGCTCCAGTCAGATCTCTAAGTGAGATCACGGGCATCTTGGTGGCAATCTTGTAAGAGCCAAAGGACCTGGCAAAGCCACACTGATTCCTCCCCACAAATTTGAGAGGTCACAAAAGCTGTTGTAAATCACTATCTTTTTATTTAAAATATTCTTACCTTGGAAGAATTATACACATAATAATTATCTATAAAATAGCTATAACATATCTTGTAAGCTAAGTACCAATACTAAAAATATATATATAATATATATATATAATATAATGTATAATATATGTAATATAATGTATAATATATATAATATAATGTATAATATATATAATATAATGTATAATATATATAATATAATGTATAATATATATAATATAATGTATATATAATATATAAAATATATATATATAAAGCAAACTGCCCCCAAATAGAAGCAAACCTGCTACTGGGGACAGAACTGTGGTTCTAAGTAGATTGGCTGAACTTCAAAACCAATGCTTTCCCCCAATTCCACCCAGACTAAGCAGCTTCATTTGATTCTCAAAGGCAAAGGAAAGAGGTAGATAATGTCTCCCTTAATGGCTCCCAGAATTCAGTTGTTTATCACTGTGGCAAGTCATTAAGCACCTGGAGACTCCGGGGAGATTAGGAGCAATTTTTAAGCTGTTTTTCTAATAGGATGGAGCCCAGGGAAACGAAGCTTTTTCTCACCAGTAAAAGCTTATCATGATGCTAGGCGGGGGGGGGGGGGGGGGGAGAGAGCCTCTTGCGTGGCCGCCTCTAATCTGCATATTTTTGGATGCTTCTCTCTGAAATGAATTGACTCCTTGAAGTTTCTTATGTGGGAAGGGGATCAAGGGCTAGGAGCATTTCCAAGTGATCCCTTAATTAGTGAGATCCCAGTCACACTGTGAGGACTCCATCTTCTAACGATAACTTGGATGGAAAGAACCATCATTTGCGATCCATTCTCTATGGGGCGCAGTGTGTGGCATGTCTGTATGTTACTTAGTTTTTATCCACACACCAAGCCCTTAGGTGAGTACCTGCATCAGTGTTTTATAGATGAGAAAAGATGAAACACCCCAGGGGTCTGCCTCTGGCCATCATCTGGAAGGTGGTGGGAAGTGAGAGAGCGGCTTCCCCCTTTCTGGACTGGACAAAACCCAGGACAGGACTCTGCTGGCTGCACCCCAACACTGCTCTCTGGCAGGGGAAGCTCTGCAAACAGACTGCTTTCCAGTCACCAATTTGCAAACAGTACCTTGGTGGACCTTGGTGGGTGACATCACCCAGACATGAGAGTGACAGGCTCCAGAAAGCTCAGTAGGACACCGGGAGACTTGTCTCCCTTGCAGATGCTAGACAGAATTTTCTAAAGCACCTTTCTGCTTACATTCAAGAGAAAAGCCTAGTAGACCTGCATTGCCTAATCCAGTGGCCACTGGTCACACGAGGAACTGAGCACTTGACAAGTGCTGAGGACCAATTGCTATGGGTACCATGTAGGCCAGATATCAGAAACCTCATAATCATAACAGAGACAGGAGATCTCAGTAAGAATTGTCAACATGAGTAAATACGGAAGTGAGATTTTGAACATATCGGTTAAATAAAATATATCGAAGTTAATTTTTTTGTGCTTTTCTGAAGGTGGCTACTAGAAAATTTAAAACTGCACGTGGTTCACACTGTCACTGCTCTGGGCGGCTCTGGACTAGACAGTGCGGAGCTGAGGTCTGCCGCCTTCCTTCCAACTCTCACATCCCCCACTCCTACTTGAGATGTCTCTGAAGCTCACTGGGCCCTTGTGTCTCTGTATGTCCCGGTACCCTTCCTGGAACCCCTGGTCCCAGAGCTACTTAGTATTTATCTTCTGGGGCACTGATTTAGAAGTGAGCTTATCCAGGTACTTGCTTTGGGCCTCCCAACCTTGGCCCTCAGTCTGGCTAAGTACTTCTCCTTTGGGCTCCTGGCACCTCATGCTGACTAGTAATGTCACCACTACCCATGGGCAGGAGGTAGGAGCTTTGCAGAGTTCCGTCCCAGGCTCTCTGACTCGGTAGCATTCCATCTCCCTGAGCCTCACCTTCCTCACTTATCGAATGGTGAGAGCTATTTTACCCTTTGCTTGGTTGGTTCAACAGTGCCGACGCCCCATGTTGGGAGCTGGGGGAACCAGGTGAGCTCTGTATAGCCTGGGGAATCTCGGCATCCCTTATTATGGCTCATGATGAAGAATGTTCCATAACTATAAAAAATGTGCTACAAAGGGAGAGAATACCATTTTGTGATTGAGGAAAAATGGTGATTGTGGTGAGGGCAACCTGTTTAAACAGAATCCCTGGGAGAGGCAGGGTCCCACAGGGAAATGAATTCGACCCCCTCCCCACCTGCATCCCTACTGACCTCCTGCTTGAGGTTCCTGCTGGCCACCAGATGGTGCCATGAAGCCTTAGGGCCTCAGGTAGAACATGGACTCTGCATTCTCTAATTGTTTGACCTTAGGCAGTTGGCCCAACCTCTGACACTATTTTTCTGCAAAGCGAAGGTAAGGTTTTGTGTGTATTTCCTGTTGGTGATGGAAGAAATTACCACGGACATAATGGCTTGAAATGCAAATTTATTCTCTTACCGTTCTGGAGGTCAGAAATCTGATATGGTCTCACTGTGTAAAATCAAGCTGTGTTTCTTGTGGAGGGAGAATCCATTTCCTTGGCCTTTCTGGTTTCTAGGAGAAGCACCCCCCGCCCCCCCATTCCTTTGCTCCTACTTCCCTCATGCTGTCTTCAAAGTCAGATCTCTCCAACTCTGACTCACTTGCCTCCCTCTTTTAAGGACCTTTGGGATGCTTGATGGATAATCCTGGATAACCTCCCCATCTCCAAATCCTTAATCTCCTATGCAAAAATCCCATCTGCTTTGTGAGGTCACAGGTTCTGGGGATGAGGATGTAGACTACTTTGGGGATCATGAATCTGCCCATCACAGGTTTATACCCACACAATAGACTCGCATGGAGACTGACAGGCACTAAATGTCCCCCCTGTCTGCTCGGGACCGGGCATCTTGTTCTCCTGTAGGAGCTGCGTCAGGAGAAAGCCTGAGGTTCCAGCGCCCTCTACTGGATTTCTGAAGGGTCTCCATAGAGCCCTGAGGTCTTTCTTTATGGGATGTTTCATCCACAGTATGCCCAAGGCCACCTAATAAGGGGTGGGCTCCAGCTGGGCTCTGCATGACTCTGAGACCTGGGCACCCCTCTGCAGGGCCAGAGGGACAGATATCCAAAGCCAGGACACACTTCTAAACCATGCTCTTGTTTTGTGGGCTCCCAGACTTCTCTTCCCAAGCATCCTCCAGATCATATGGGAACTTCCCACCATGTGAGCAAGATCTGTCCTGGTGGTGCAGGTGGTACTCGAGGGTGGGGAGAGAAGAGGTTGACCAGGGCTGGGAGCCCCCATTGTACTCTAGCCTGGGGGCCTGCAAATGTGACAGGCAGGTCAGGTTGTGGGACACAGTGACTGGGCAGTATGACAGGCAGGGCCTGATGACTGACCACGGAGACAGAGGGTGGAAAGAACTGAGGATGACTCAGCTAAGAGGCGGTGATGCTCCACGCGCCTGGCATGTCAGAATGGGGTGCCCAGTGAGGGATTTGTCGCTGTGCAACGCTAATGATGATGACAATGACAGTAATCCACATCTGTTCAGTGCTCCTGTTGTAGTCTTTGAGCTTCATCATGGAACAATGAACCCTCGGTTTCGAGATGCCGTGTGCGTCACCTAAGGCTGCCCAGGGGCTGACTCCAGGATCTGGGTGCAGCTGTCGAGTGCAGGAGCTGGGAGCGGAATCGGAGCATGGGGCTTTTCCTTTTCTTTCTCCTTGTTTTCTCTCCGAGGAGAAGACTGAATTCAAGTCCAGTGTTGTGTTTGAGGTCCTGGGTGTCCAGCCAGGGAAAAGCATCTGGCAGCAAACACCTACGTATGGGGCTTAGGAAAGAGGAAGCGGTAGGAGAAGCCCCCAGGGTCACTGGACATCACCTTAGTAAGTGCGGTACCACTTGGGTGTGGGCGACTTGCTGACTAACCCAGTCCACAATGATTAGATGGCCATGGAAACCTGTCTGAGGAGGATTCTTCCCCCATGTCCATCCCTCACAGGCCCAGGCACCTGAGAACCAGGAGTAGGGCAAGCCGAGGGAACAAGAAGGTGACCAGAGCCCAGGGGAAAGGCTAAAGGCTGGCTGGATCTTGGGTCCTGGTGATTTAGAGAAGCTAGGTCACAGTGCATTGTGGGGAATGCCCTTTGCAGACCCCCTGGAGCTCCTGTCTCTTGTGTTTGGCTTCTCATTAGACTCGCCACTAACAGACTCTAGCCCCCAAGCCTGTCTTCCGTGCATACATACAGTTCCAGCTGAGTCCTTCAAGGTTAAAGTTAGACACACCCCAGCACAGAGGCTCTCCGGATGGCTTATCTAAAAGTATTTCACGGTGTAGCTGGACTCATGGAGGCAGAATGCCTGATTTGTTCACTTGGCCCTGATGTACTGCGCCCTGGCACAGCTGACCGGGTGTCACTGGTCAGCATGTTCTCAGTGAAGTCTGGGGGTGTTCGATTCTCAGGGTGTCATCTTACAGTGCAGTCAGTGAGAAGAGAATTTAACTGGCTTACACTATGCAAACAGGGACATAGTCATCGCCATACTTATTTTTCTGTACAATGGAACTAGGAGAGAAGGGTTCTCTAGAAGTTAGAGGAGGGTTTATGGGCTGCAACCTATTCTTGGGGTATTGCTCTCCTCATCCATTCTTGGGCTTCTCTGTGGACTCCGTATTAGTTGGCTTTACATTGCTGTGACCAAAATACTTAACAAGAACAACTTAGAGGAGAGAAATTTTATTTTGGCTCACATTTTGAGAGACTTAGTCCATGGTGGGCCAACTACATTGCTCTGGGTCAAAGATGAGGCTGTACATCACGGAGGAAGGGCCAGGCAGAGGGAGCGCTGGCCAGGAAGCAGAGAGAGAAAGGGGAAGGGGCTGCAAGGCAGATGAACCCTTCCAGGGCACAATCCACCTCTTCCAGCCACACCCCATCGGCCTACAGTAAACACCCTGTCAATCCATTCAACCTAGGATGGACCGATTACATTACATCTCTCACAATCCGGCCATTTGACCTCTGAATTTTCCTGCATTAACACAGGAGCTTTTGGGGGATGCCTCGCATACAAACCCTACATTTTACTGGGTCTCTTGTCCATTGGCTTCCAATTGGTTCTGACTATTGAGAGACGCTGGAAGTGATCAGAGGCCAAGAAGAAGGTCAAGGTGTTTCTTCCTTGGCCCCTGCCTTGAGCCAGGTCTCTGGCAGTACCTAGGCCCCTCTGCAACTGCAGCTCCTTCTGGGTCCCAGCTCCTTCTCTGGAATCCCATAATACGTTTTCTTCCCTGTGCCTCTTAGGCCAAAGGGTGAGTGAGATCTTCCTACTATTGCTAATTTACAAACATCTCAGCAAATGCCCCCTTCATTCAAAACAAAAACAAAAACAAACCCCCCCCCCCCAAAACAACACTTTGCCTCCCCAACTAAATGTGCCACTTGTTTCCTTTCAGGATACTGACTGATACAATTAGACTTTTTTTTTTTTTAATACAACAAATGTATTGAGCATGCTCAGTGTTAAGCCCTGGGAAGTGGTGGAAAGCAAACCAAACATCTGCAAGACTCCCTGCCCTTAAGCTTAAGATCTTATGGGGATGCAGGCTTGCTCCAACAATGACTGTGCTGTAAGATGACACCTGATAATTGCTAAGATGGTTTTATGAAAATGCAGATGAGGGGTGTGACCTGGTCGGGAAGACCATGGAGAGTTTGTCTGAAAAGGTGATAATTGAGTTGGGATTTAAAGAATGAATAGGATCGACAAATATATGGAAAAATGTTCACCATCTCTAGTAACTAGAGAAATGCAAATCAAAACTACTCTAAGATTTCATCTCATGCCAGTCAGAATGGCAATTATCAAGAATACAAACAAGAATAGGTGTTGGCAAGGATGTGGGGAAAAAGGCACACTCATACATTGCTGGTGGAACTGCAAACTGGTGCATCCACCACGGAAAGCGGTATGGAGATTTCTTAGAAAACTTGGAATGGAACCACCATTTGACCCAGCTATCCCACTCCTCGGTCTATACCCAAAAGTCTTAAAACCTGCATACCATAGTAATGCACCCACATCAATGTTTATAGTGGCTCTTTTCACAATAGCTAATCTGTGGAAGTAACGCAGATGCCCTTCAGTAGATGAGTGAGTGAAGAAGCTGTGGTATATATACACAATAGAATATTACTCAGCATTAAAAAGGAATAAAATTATGGCATTTGCAGGTAAATGGATGGAATTGGAGAATATTATGCTAAGTGAAGTAAGCCAATCCCCCAAAACCAAAGGCTGAATGTTCTGATAAGTGGATGCTGATCCATATTGGGGGGGCATGGGAAAAATGAAGGAACTTTGGGCAAAGGGCAGGAAAGATGGTGGGATGAGATGGAAACATTACCTAAGGTATATGTATGACTGCACATATGATGCGATGCTATCCCGTGTACAATCAGATAAATAAAACGTTATGCTGCAACTGTGTACAAAGAATAAAAATGCATTCTGCAGTCATCTACACCTAACTAAAATAAATAAATTTTATAAAAAAGAATGAATAGGATTTAGTTGTGGCCATAGGGGGACAGAAGCTACTCCAAGCTGAGGGAGCAGGATGCAAAAGAGAGCTGGAAAAAGTCCGCTGGCCCCGGAAGGTAGGTCGGGGCCATTGGTACTGTATTCCCAAGAGTTCCCCGAAATACTCATCTCCATTTCCCATCTACCTGCATGGTTTATTTCTTCATTCTTGGGCAACAGGGCTGGTTAACGATGCTCAGTCTTTGTTTGGGGTCTCATTTAATGCTTCACAATATTCAATTTCCCCTTTGCATGGTGTGAAAGGCGCAGAGTCATTAGGGTACAAATGACACCACTTAATAACCACAGCCCTTGGCTTGTGTTACTAATGGTAATAAGCATAGCCACCTAAAGTAGGAAAAAATGATGGATGATTCCACGGATCACTGGGCCAATCAGATGATAAATTAAAAGCGTTGGAAATGAAGAAATGAGCAACAGCCTAATGGAGAAGCACATCTACCAAAGTCATCTGTGGAATATGGCTCACATCCATGACGTCCATCTCCGGGAGGGCTTGGGTGTGTTTGTGAAAAGAATATTCATTTCAAGTAGGATTGGGGTCTGCAATTTCTGGGTACTGCTAAGTAGCCAGGGGAGTCTTAATGTAAGTGAACTCCAATATTTTGATGGAAGAGCAACTAGAAAAGTATAGATGTCAGGTCCATGGATTGACCCACTGGCAAGGGAGAAAAAGGTTCAAACATAATTCCTTTTTGGAAGAGATGCATAGGGAGCTTTAGCAGGGCATGGACTAGGCTGGGCCTAGGGGGTTGACCAAGGCATAATGTGTACAGAGAGGCATTCTCAGGGCCATGTAATGCAGGGTCAGCACCTGAAAGCAAACGCTGCCTTGCACTTGACACCCTAATTGCCTCTCTTAGCCATCCCTGCAGGACCAGGACTGGGTGAGCTATCCCTTTTAAAGGAAGGGAAACAGAAAGGAGGCTGCTAGAAAGGAAGTCTCTACTTGGTAGCAGGATGGTGAATGGGGATGATTTAGGAGGATTTTTCCCAGGGTCAGACATAGGAACATCCTGAGGGAGGAAGAAGGGCAAGGCAGCATGGTCCGGATGGAGAGCCTGGACCTCCGGTCCTGGGTGGCTGGGTGACACTGTCTGTCTTGGTCCTGCATCCTGGTCACCAGAAGTTCAAATGAATTAAACACCGAACCAAAGCCAGAGCATCCTGTGGAGGTCTACCTAGTCCACAATCAAGCCAGAGTGTATGTTCTCGTCCTCTTCTATTCTAAAGCAAAAGCTGAAGAGAATCTAGTGAATTGTCTCTGGTGTTTGTATTTATTAGCAGTGTTCTATGGTGTTGGATTTGGATGGTTGAACAGAATTGAAGTGGACCCTCAATGGATCCCAATTCCAACGTGTGAATGAGGCCTGGGCAGGAGGATGTGGTGCCGCCTCTTCTGGAGATGCTCAGTCTCTCAGACCCGAAGAGGAATATGAGTTGTACCATTTTTTTTTTTCTTTTTGCAGTACTAGGGGTGGAACCCAGGGCCTACTGCATGCTAGATAAGTGCTCTGTCATTGAGCTACACCCCAGGCTTTTGTATAATCTCAAGAGAGATGCTTGAAAGTGCATTGGGCATAGAAGAGGGGGTAACCTGTTTGAGATGGGGTAAGGGTGAAAATCAGAGAAAGTTATTGAGAAGAAGTGACATTTATTCTGGGACTTGAAGGTGGAGTAGAAGTTTGTCACCCAGCCAAATAGAAGGATACAGAAATAATCTGAGGAAATATTGCTCTGTGCAGAGAGTTGAGGGGTTAATAAAACCCAAGATCCTACTGCCCCTCAATTGTACAAGAGGAAAACTTCCAAAATACATGTCAAACTCATTCTTGCTTTGAATTTTTTTTAATAGAACAGAATGGAAAGCAAGATTATTATTTTTTTAAGAGAGAATTTTAATATTTATTTTTTAGTTTTTGGCAGACACAACATCTTTATATGTGGTGCTGAGGATCAAACCCGGGCCACACACATGCCCGGCGAGCGTGCTACCGCTTGAGCCACAGCCCCCAGCCCCTTGCTTTGAATTTTTTAGAGAAAAAAAATAAGGGCAAGAGATGCTGCATCTTTGCTTGGAAGATTCTAGTTCCTTCCTGATGTTGTAACTGCCTTGCTTTGAGGTGGCGCTGGTTTTGTTTATTTGCAGATTAACAACAATATCACTGTCAATGATGGATGAAGTTTTCATCTGGAATTGTCAAATGTGAGAATTTGTGGGAAAGTGTTAAAACAAATTGTAAGGAGTCCTAAGATCCTTCAAGGCCTTGTAGGTTCTTGAGTGGGTGCCCATCTTTGAAGGGAATGATGGTCAGACCGAACAATATTTGGAAAGGACAGTTTGGAGGGCTCAGGTGAGTTTTCCTTTAGGGTTAGAAAAAGAGGGCTCGCTTACAGGGATTTGGGAGCATTTTAGTACTGAAGGGAATTGAGATCTGTTGATGATGTCACTTAGACCTCACTGTCATTTGGACAAATGTCAGGGTGATGGTGCAGATTTATAGGTGGCCCAAGAGGCAGAGTCTGGGACAAGTTGTCTGGGAACCGTGGAATGATCTAAAGCACAGAGTAGAAATACAGAGAGATCCTGTTTGTGTAAGAAGCATTTGTGACCAAAGCGCTCCTGTAGGAGGCTGGCTGTGTGCCCCACCCCCTCCAAGCTAGCTAACGGGGGTGGGGGTGGGGGGGTGGAGGGGTTTCTATTGATCTTCCCACTTGGAGAAGGAGGATGGGGAGGGTTACAGGCTCTGAACCTAAGAGCATAAAACATGAATCACCACCTTCCCTTAGGTTGTAGGTGAGCACTGCAGGTGAGCACAGAGGACATGGCAGAGGTGGCGAGTCCAGAGTGACAGAGGATGTTGCTCATCACTGTCACAGTAGCTGACATATGACTAGGAATCAGCAGGTGCGTCACCAAGCAAAGCACCTTATATACATCATCTCATTTCATGGCATCCACCCCATGAGTTGAGTGGGAGTTTGTCAGGCTGTCAATCAGGGGTACATGAAAATATCCCTCCTTTTTTTCCTTGAGTCTGTGGCTCATGAAGGAGAGTTGAAAGAAGAGTGAAGCTGAGTGATATTAGTGGCTGCCAACTCACCTGTCCCAAGGTTAGACAGTGGGTTAGGAAGGCTCGGGCTCCATGACCATCTCTGTACAATGATAGCGCTCAGTGCACTTAGTTGTCCTAAGAGAGTGGCCTGGGATCAGGAGAGTCATGGAGCCCGGGAGAGGAGTGAAGTCTGGAGGATGCTGGGCACCAGGCTACAGGAATCATTCCCTCTTGAAGGATTCTCCCAGGAACATGGGCATTTAGAGACTAATGGCTCCTTGCTGTGGGGTGTCCTATACATTGTGGGATGTTTAACGGCAACTCTGGCCTCTGCTCTCCAGATGCTTCCAGACATGGCCAAATGTCCCCTTCTTGCTAACTGCCTTCAGGTGAGAACTACAGGGTGTAGGAATGTGTCACCCATCTCCATTCTTTCCATTGGTCAGTGGGCGTTTGACGGAGGCATCTTCATCTCCACATCATGAGGGAGTTGGCCATAGGAGATTTGGTTCTGCTCTCCAGGACTAGGAAGAGTGTGTGGCACATGGCCCAGTGGGTACTGAATAACAGAACACACTTGGTTTCTGACTTCAAAATGCTTCTATGATTAGATTAGCTTTTCTCAAAATATGATGGCTGCCTGCATCCAAGTCACGTGTGCTGCTCTAAGGAAGTGACGTTTGGCCTCACCCTAGCCCTCTCTGTTGAGACCAGCAGGCTGTCCATTCCAGTGATTCTGGGGTTCTGAAGTTCTAGAACCTTTGAGTTCAAACAGGGCTTCACTTAACACACATACTGGCTTCCTGGTGACTCATGGCTAGGAACAAGAAAGATGAGCCACTTGCTTGGCTAAGAGCCCCCTGAGAGGGTGAGATGATTGACATCTGGGTAGGGCCTTGTTTAATGCCTGGCATTAATACCATGCCATGCTGCAGAGCCACAGAGCACAGGACAGCTCCTTCCTCTCTAGGGCCCTTGATGAGGAACCGGATCTCAGCTGTGGCGCTGCACAAGCACCAATTAGATTTCTTCTTCGTGCATAAAGAAACCTTTGGGATATTGTTTTACAATTAATTAAAACCACTCACTGTCTCTACGTGGCCTCTCTGGGACCCAGCAGCTGACTGCCCTCTGCTCATGGTTGGAGGGGCTGATCTCCATGATGGTGGGGTCAGAGGATGTGTGACAAGTTAGAACCAGTGGGTTACTACAGCAACTCGCAGCCCAAGGAATTATTAGCCTGATCTTAATGCGGTGTGAGTGGAGATATCAGAAGCAGGACTGTGTGCCGGAGATGCAGCCGGCATTTCCAGGCAGGAAAGAGCAGGAGGGGGTGTGACCCTATGGCAGGTGGAGATGCATATCCTTGAACTAGGAAATGCAGATCAGTGTTCTGCCAAGTTCTCCCCTCAAAAAAAATGTATATTCCCAGTAATAAAACTTTATTTGGTTTTTAACTACAACCAGGTAAATAATTACATATGGACACCAGTGTAGAAACAATACTCTCTGAAAAATTACACTCATACACAGCTAAACTAATCGTTCTTTTTGTTTTTTAAAAATTATGAGCACATGGCAACCTCTGGGAAGTATATAATTTTCCTAGGGCAGCTGTAACAAAGTACCACCAAACTGGGTGGCTGAGAAGAGCAAGAATTTATCCCCAGCTCTTTTATTTTTTTAATTTGAGACAGGGTTTCATTTCATTGCTTTGGTCTGCACCAAGTTGCTGAGGCTGGTCTCCAGCTTAAGATCCTCCTGCCTTAGCTTCCTGAGTTGCTGGGATTAGAGGTGTGCACCACCATGCCTGGCAAGAATGTACTATTGCGCAGTTCTGGGGACAGAGGTTGAAATCAAAACAGCAGGGTTGGGCCCTCTTGGAAGCTTATCTAGAGTCTTTCTCAGGTTTCTACCCTAGTGTCTGGCAGCTGCTGACAGTGCCCAATGGACCTTGTGGACAGGTCACTCCAGAGTTTGCATGGTCCACCTTCACCTGGTGGTTTCCCTCTGCCTCTGTTTCTCTCTTCTTACAAGGACACCAGTCATTGTTGGATCAAGAGGTCCCCCTACTCCAGTCTGATCTCCTATAGCTGTCTGCAATGGGACAACATCATGATACATTTGTAACAACTGTTTCCAAGTAAGGTTACATTTGAGGTTTAGGGAAGGACATGGATTTTGGAGGGACACTAATGCAGTACAGCAGTAGCAGCTTTTGAAGTTGGTTTTTCATTTCTTGTGTTTTGGATTTTTAAACCTTTTTATTATAAAATAAAACAGATATCAGGTCAAGAAATAGAACTTTGCCAGCCACCCCAAAGCCCCCATCTTAACCCTTGCCCTTCCCCGAATGCCACCACCTGATCCTGACGCTGACAGTGAGCACTGCCTTACATGTCTTTAGTTTTCACCCAATTTTACATCCCTTGGCACCATAATTTTGTCTGCTATTCACACACACATACACACCCATCTATACCTTTAAGTCCTTTTAAATCTACAAGTTCTTCTTCAATTTTATTATTGTCCTCTGTAAGCACTACTGAAGACTGACCTGCGGAGTCTGCCACCTATGGACTGTGTGGATGTCAGCTAGCCAGCAAGAGTCCTACATAGTTCCTCCAAGTTGGTAGGAGTTTTGATCAGATTAAAATGTTCCTATGGCCAAGCCCATTGGTGCTCTTAGGTCCTCTTCTGGGAAGGCACACAAGAGTTGACTGGCTCTCTTTTCCTAAGACCAGCTCAGTGCTAGATGCATTGATTTTTCTGGGGGTGTGAAAGTACTCTCCTAATTCAAACACTTTGTGTTCATTTATTAGCTGTCATCATTTGATCAGGAAGTGACATCCCTCCAACTGCTATTTCATTACCAGTGATAAACAGTTCACATTGGAAAGAAGAATTGACTCTTTATGTCATAAGGCACAATAATGCCTTTAATAACAATCAAAGGAATGGAATTAAGTTTGATAGTCTCTTATTTGCTCTTTAAAAGCAAGAGTTGGAGCAAAATGTCCATCAGGAGAGGGATGGTGAGGAAGCACAGCTTATTCCTGTCAGATCACCTCACCCATTTCTTCCTAACATAATAAGCAGAGCAACTCCATATTTAGTGTGGTCACATCTATGTAAAATTTATATTAATGTAAATAACAGGTTATATCATAACCCTGGCTTTATCTGAGAAGTAGGGTCAGAGCTTATTTTCATTTTCTCCATTTTCATTTCTCTGTATTAAGAAAAATTGACCACAATGAGCACACGTTTGTTGTGTACAAAGTTGTGGTCGGGGGCTCGCGAGAAGGCACGGGCTTCCTTTGGCAGTGAGGCAGGTGACAGGGCTGGGTAGGGCAAAGCCCACGGGGCAGGCTGGTCCAGACTCTTTTGCAGGGAGTCGTGTGAGTAAGTCCAAAATAAAACCAGCTTCCTGCTACACGAAGGCCAGTCGAGGCTCAGCCATCAGGACCGACAGCCTCAGGTGCCAAGGCTCCCTTTCAGGATGGCCACTGTGGGATGCCACCCATCAGCACCGCAGAGATAGTGACTCTAGGAAGAAACTCTCCACCCCCTCCTGCCACCTCCTCCTTTAACTTACTCTCTTCAGGCCACCAGAATCTAAACTTGGCCTGATTTAATTGCAGAAGGACATCTCCAACTACCGCCTATTAGTTGGTGGCCTTTGCTCTAATGTCCTGGGTGCACCATCTCCACCCTGTCCCTGGCTGGTTGAGGGCCTCCTCATCTCTCTACAGGATTCTTTTCCTAGGCTCCTACCTGGTCCATGAGTTCCCTGCTTTTCCACTCTCAATCTGTCCCTCTCTGCTGCCCCCAGTCTTGATTTCAGATAGACACCGTCTTCTTGTCTTTCAGGTCTCGAATGCTAAGGACAATGGGAGTGATCTGATGGCTGAAACTGACCAGTCCGCACATCAGCGGGGCATATGCCCTCGGGGGTTTTCCATGGAGTGGTCCACTTGCTCCTCATTGTGACCCTGTGACCAACATACCAGAATCATTCTCACTTCACATACATAAACAGTGAGGTTCAGGGAGGTTACCCTGCCTGTGGTCATAGGCTCAGTAGGCAGAAGAGTTAGGCTTTCAACCTGGACTGTTTATGAAATATTTACAGATGGAATGACATTTTATCTGAGATTTACCTTAAAATACTCCAGAAAAACACCGAAGACAGGAAGTCAACAAAGGAGCACTGATCACAGTAGTGTGTTGGGGACATGCGTAGCAAAAAGGGAAGGAGTGGTGCCAACGTTCTATTCTCACTGCTTTCGGGTATGTTTGGAATTTTCCCAAAAGTTTATGAAATGTGAGCTCTGGGCTTTTTTTTTTTTTCCACAGATGATGATGATGATGATGATAATAATAATAATAATAATAATAATAACCCAGCAATTCTAGCACCCAAAGGCTCGACCATGGTAAAGGGTTGCCAGGAACTCAGCATATGTTTGAGGGTGATGTCACAGATGAATGGTTTGGGTTCCCCTGCAACTTGGGGTTAGAGAAGTTGAAAGCATGACTCCTGTCTCCCCAGATAGAAGAAGATATCCCTTCCACCAACAGCCCACCTCTGCAGAGCTAGAACCTTCCACCTCCTAGGAGCCAGGTGACATGCACAGGTGAACACAGGAAGCTCCTGTCCTAGAGGATGCCACCAGCTGGCAGAGGAGAAGAGGAGGTTGGGACAGGAGGGGTGCAGGCCATGGAGGCAGCTGACAGAGCAGGGAACATGCTAGATCCCAAGTCTGAATGCAGAGGCCTGTGAGCCCAGGGGGGGAAATGACTGCATTTAGAGATGGATGGCATCTGCGGTGGGTTTCCATAGTTTGTGGGGCTCTCTTTTGTGGGCAGCAGGGAGCTGGCCATGATGGGTGTGTGTCTCAGGAAGCCAGCTCCGAGGGCAACGTTGACAGGCAGGCTCTGGGGGACAGAAACTGGGAAACCGGTGAGAACTGGGATGAGGGACACCGGAGAGGTGGAGCTGGCGAGATTTGAGGTTGGTGACAGGTGTGTCACTGCTAAGGCCCATTTCATCTTTAAGATCATTTTAGGTGGTTTGGAAGTCAGATAATTCCCCAAAGAGCGGATGGATCCTCTAAAATGACCTACGCTTTGAAAGATTCTCCACCAAGGAGAGATGAAATTTGATATATCCTCATCCATTTTAATTAGCGTGGGAGACAGGTGGTCTCGCTAGCCCCGGAACCTTCCTTATGCTCTCTCTGTCAGTGTCTCTGTGACTCTAAAGCCTAATTTTTAATCTCTCTGTGAGGCATAGAAGGGAAACAGAAAAGTGCTAACCTTTTCCTTCCAGCATCTTTTGTGCCTGCCCATCAGCTGAGACTTCTTTCTAAGCACCAAGGAATGTCCATCAGCCTAGAGGTTGTGTTGCCATGGTAACGGGACCAACCTGGGTCCAGGATAGAGGTAATAAAATTAAAGGGTTCAGGAAAGGCATCATTTTCCAGCCACTTGGCATCACTCTGAGAGGCTGGCATGTCAGGCACCTCCAGGCCGCAGCTCCTCCCACTCTAAACTGGGGTTCATCAGGTGGCTGGGTTGGACTGATCCCTGAGGTGTGGTTGTTGGACAGCAGCCAGACTCTTGGGGATCTGGGGGATGGGATCTAAGAAGCTCCTCACAGTAGGCCAGAGTTTAGTGGAAGTCATAGGAGAGGTAAGTGGCAGTCACCCATGCTGACATGAAGCTGAAGTCACATCCATCCTGAGTGTTTGACATGTTCATCAGTCTTTAAAAGGTCTTTAAAACACCTTGCAAACTCTTAAATATTCTCTGACCTGGGAATTTTGTTTCTGAAAATATATCCCAAAGGAATAATCCTCTGTCTGGAACTTTTTTTTTTAAAGAGATTTATATTCAAAATATTTGCAGTTATCCCAATAAAAATGAAAAAGTAACCTAGATGTTCAGCAACAGGGGACTTGTTGATTAAATGCAGACATCATCATTGGTTAAAATATCATGTAGCCACTCTAGTGTAAAATGCTTACAAGGGTGTATAAGAGGAGAAAAAAGCAGTTTAAAAATATTACACAAATAATTATAATCTCTAGAAAAGATCACATCCCTAAACAAAACAAAAGCAAAAAACAAATTCCCATGAGCACACACAGAAAATACTGGAAGACAACAAACTATTCATTAGGGTATTGTCAGTGATAGGAATGTAAGTGCTTTCTTAAGTTTTCTTTGAAGGACATAGTTTTAATTGTCTTTATTGAGCATATGCTACCTTTTGTGTTATTAGAAGAAAACAACTAAAAAATAAGTGCTCCGACCTGTACTTAGTCACGTTCCCAGGTGAACGAGTCAACGGTCTCATTAGGCACAGATAGCACACGCCACATTTGGGGGATTCTCCTGGGTGCTAGGGCAGCTGTATGCATTGTGCAAAACACAAAAGCAAATGATGGTATTTTTGCCCCCAGGTACTTGACAGATTAGGTCTGTTAGCTTCTAGATGGCTCCAAAATTGAACACTCTCAATGGACTTTGACTAAAGCCAGATGGTCCATATGAACGCACAGCAGACAGGCCTTTGTGCAATGCAGAGTCTATAATTAGCCTCGTCTTTCTTCATTACTGCGGCTTCCAGGCAGGCTTTAACGAAGCCGGCCCTGGTGAAGGCAGCTTGGGAGAAGCCGGCCCTGGTGAAGGCAGCTTTGGTTTCTCTCTGCACATGTGCAGTGGGGTAGGAGAAACCTGCCCCCGTGAAGGTCCCATCTGTTGGAATTATTTTCCTTTCCTACAATCTGCCCAGAGTTGTGGCTCAAAGAATAGACAGGTACATGTGCCCCTCAGCCGCAGCTGTTTAAAGAAACGGAAACATCTAGAATAACAGTGTTGATGAGAATAGCTATTTGAGCTCTGCCTACTATAGACAGGAACAATAGATTTTGTGCACTAAGGACTTAAAACCTGCCGGCAGCCTTTGGTCAGCTGGTCTACCCAAGGGAGGTGTGTTGTTGTTTCTGTCTTACAAATGAGGAAATGGAGGATCCTAGAACTTAATATGCTCAAGGTCACGTGGCTGAGAAGTAGAGAGCTAAGATTTAAAGGTGGGGATCAGAGCAATTCAATGCTAATCTGTTGTGCCTACTACGATTTGGTCATTTTGTGTTGCTAATAAGTCTCAGAAGTGTGAGACATTGTTGCCATCCCTAAAGATGAGAAAACAAGCCAAGATAAGTTAAGTAACTTTCCCAAAGCCACACAGGGGGAAGGCAGCAAAACTGGGGTTCAATCTCAGCTGATGTTCCTGCGACCCCACAGTCTGCTTCCCTCCTCCTACAGCACAGTACTCTGGTCACCTAAAGATGGCTTAGAATATCAGCCAAATATTTCATTTCTGACACTTAACACTGGACCTGGAAGAATGGGTGAGCAAATATAATGATTGAAATGAGGGAATGACACATAAATGCCAAGAAACTCAGAGCAAGGCGGAGAGAAGGTCTGAGATATATCCATCCATGCCAAACTACATAATGAACCATTACAGACAGCTCTGAATGCTATGTACCAGATGTCTATTTATACCTTATCAATGCAGAGGTCAGAATACATGTTTCATCCTCTGAGTGATTGGTCTTGTCCTGGAAATGAGGTACTGGCTTACAGGGACCCGTGCTTTGCTGGCAGGTGTCTTTGAATCCCAAATAGTCACCAGGAGAAAGAGCAGTGGGCGCAACCCTGGAAAGATAGTCTCCATTCTGATTGGGAAGCATGAGAATTTTTTTTTCCTTCGGGGTCTATGCCACCTCTAGGATGGAAATCCAAAATATTCTGGTAAATCCATCTTCCAGAAGGACACTGCCCTCTACAATCTTAGATCAGGGTTTCCGTGGTTGGCATGGTGACATTTTGGGCTGATTATTTCCTGGTTGTGGGGGCTGTGCTAGGTATTGTGGGACGTTTAGCTACTACTCACAGGATGCCGGTAGTATTCTTCCAGTGGTGAAAACTAAAACTGTCTCCAGATGTTTCCAATTGTCCACTGAAGGACCAAGTTGCTTCCTGCTGAGAACCACTGTCTCTGCGGTAGACATTAAGAATGGGAGGTCTGGAGAGGAGCCAAGCCGGGCATCAGCTGGCAAATGCAGGAAGGACCAGTCCTGTAAAGTGCCTCATTTGGAGCTTTCCTTAAACGATGCTCATCTGCCCTGGTTCTGCAGTTGCAGGGGGTAAAAGGGGGCAGTGATCCTAAATAGCTGCATTTGCTGGGAGGACTCTGTGTTCCGCTCCTGGAAAGATGACTGCTCTTGAGGTTAAATGACTTGCTTGAGGTCACACCACTAGTAAGCGGCAGTTAGTTTGGGAATATAAGACATTCCTGAGTCCAAATTGCTGTTTTGCACCATTGACACATGGAAGTGACATGGGGACCTCCCTTAACCTGATTCTCTGAAGTTGGCAGAATCGGTAATTAGAGAATGGGAGACACGGGGCTGGGGATGCAAGATTCCTCCTTCCCCAATGAATTCTCTTTCCCTCAAAAATCTTGTTTTATCACCACTGCCATTGCCACTCTGACCTGTGGGGACGCTGCTGTCCTTCACCATCTGGCTTATGTTCAGCATTGCAATATTTACTTAAGTATTGAACGAATGGAGAATTGGTTATAATATGGAAATAAGACTTAACAAAAAGTTCAGCCATTAACCTTCACCCTTAATCCACTGTCTTTCCATTAAGACAATGACAGCATCTTTTAGTTCCGGGTGAACCCTGTAGTGATTGGAGAATAGAGAATACAAAGGAGGAAATGGGCAGTGAGAGGCGAGTGATTTGCCTGTGGGTGCACAGCCCATAGGAGACAAGGCTTGGATTAAAATCCAGTTTTGCCTTACTTGAAAAGTCTGGCTCCTTCCACTATATTTGGAAGGCTGAAGTCAATGTAGGGGCTCAAAACTCAGGCAGGCTGCGTCTTCAGGACTTAGAAGCAAGCCATGGTTATTCTTTCTTAAGTAACGGTGACATGTAGGAGGAGGAGAACTGGACCTACTTCTCGAAAGACTAATAACAGAGCTAAGACTTTGACACTGAGACATTCTGGGCTTTGCAAATCACTCCACTTTCTGGCCTCAGTGATTTTATCTGAGACGGGGCGACAGGTCTACCTGACTCACAGGTACAGGGGTTTAAGAGTCCTTGGCTTGTGTATCTCATTGGTTGTTTTAAAGATCTGGTGAGAATTTGTTGCTTCCTCTGTGGGTTCTAGAGCCTTTATCCTTACTATCCTGGGACTGAGAGAGCCACAGGGACCTTTCTAGAAATGACTGCATTTGGGGGAGCTTTCATGAGCAACCAGGAGTGCAGCTAACAGCCATAGTGTCTGAAGAGAATGATCCAGAAACACCAGCCCAACCAATATGGATGCATCTGCTCAGCAAACATCTACAGAGCTACGCCACCTCCCTGCCCTTACACTCTTGCTGTTGGGGGACAAGGGAGGGACCACACAGAGCAGAGCAGTGGGGGCTACTGCAGGGAGGTAAAGTAGCCACCATGGCCAACACAAGCAGATAGTTCCAACTCTGCCTGGGAGTGGGAGAGTCAGTTACTGCTCCCACTGCTCCTGCTCAGAGCAGAGATCCACAGAATCCCTCCAGCGTTCCAGGACACTAAGCATACCTTATTCCCTCACCTCAAGGAATCCTGGGAGATGCTTTGAAATTTGGGTATCCTGGAGCCACTGACCTGGAGGACCCAGACTCCTTGAGGTCACATGGCTCCCTCTTCTCCCACTCCACCCTGCCCCCTGACTCAGATGACAGTTAGAATTTAGTGAGTCTGGGCAGGTACTGGCCCTGCTGCAGAGCGAGTTTAATAGTGACATGGGAGGCTTTGGAGTTCCGACCCCAGCCTCCCCCCATCCAACCTGGATGGTCTCCAGGATTTACTCAAACTCTGAGCCTCATTTTCCTCAGCTGTAAAGTGGCGGCGCTGCTTACCTCACGGAATGGCTGTGAGGATACAATGAGAGATGTGGGCAAAGACAGCGAGCACATAGTAGGTACTCAATCAATACTCCTCAATGTCACGGCCAAGGTGAAAATTATGAATCTTAAGCAGCAGGATGACTGGGGCTTTCTGGTACTAGACAAGGACTTAATGAAAGACCTGGTGGATAAAAATGCTTTTGCCTCGGTTTTCCCCTTGAATGCTGCAGGGATGGGTTTGGAGCAGAAAGTGGGTATGAAAAGAGAAGTAAGGCAAGATGCACAGAGCTTCAGGTGCCCCCGAGTGCTTCAGGCCTCAAGAGGTGGGAGAAAGGAAGCTTTCACTTGAAGGGATGCACGAGGATGATGGCTGAGTGGAGCGATGCCAACTCCAGTGGGAACTAGGTACCCGGTTGCCTTAGACCTGGGTTCAAAGCCCGCCTCCATCACTGACCAGTCATGTGACCTTGGGCATGCCATGCATCCTCTGTCCTACAGGTACTTATCTGCAGAATGGCAGCCATCATTCTCAGCAGCTTACAGCTGTGGGGGTCTAGCACGAGGCCCACGTGAATGTGCCTTGCGTGGCATCTTGGCGTAGTCCAGGACCTTACAAAGGTCCTGTGGTGTGCTGGGACCAGCTCCTATGGGTTCATGAAAGCTGACCATGCACATTTTCCCTCTCCTTCCAATTCTTGAGTTTAGTGAAGCCAGCTTGGCAGCTTAAGATGAGCCATGGTGGAGATAGTTACATCACGGAAATGGCCATGATACAAACCAGCAACTGATACAAATGAGCACGAGACAGGATATTGCTGCTTGAACCTAACCTGTTTGGGTGGGCAGCAGATTCCAAAAGTGGTAATGGCTAATGCACCCAAGCTGCCCAGGCCATTCTGTGCCCACAGTGCCCTCCACGCACAACCCGTGAGAGGCTGGGCCTCTTCGCCCCAGGACTCCCAACTGCAAGTGACTGTTGCTTCATCCAGATACTACTACAGTACAAGACACATGTTAAGGAACATACTAGTAACACATTTAAAAGAAATCTCTGCACTACTTCCATATAAGAAAATAAATCAGTATTGTGTGCCATAAGCAGCTGAATATAAAGAGTAAAATGAAAAACAATTTTATTTCATTCTAGATAGAGAATCTGTGCCTCTGATCCTGACCTGAGCTCCACTTTCTTTAAGAGGGACAGTGTTCAAAAGATATTAGGGCACATTAACAGCAGTATCATAGGCTGAGACTTGACTCCTGATAGTATGAGGAGGATTGAGAGAGAGAAATGCAAAGGAAGTAAGTTTTCATGAAGCTAGTCTATATTTGAGCCCCACCCAAGTCATCACACATGTAGGGAGAGCTTTCTTTGGGAAACATACCTTAGGTGATGCTAGAAAACTTGAAGGCAGAGGAAAAATTACTTTTTAATTGAGTATGTGTCACTGAACTGAATGCAAAGTTCATATTAACTCATAAGCTAGAATGAGTGGTGTGTTGGACGTGGCTTGTATTAGTTCATGTAGTTAAACTTTCAGGAACTTACCAAGTCAGGCAATAGCACATGGGTAGCTTGAAATTGGCCACATGGGAATCTTTACACCATGGATATTGGAAGATGCTACAAAATGCCCTACCCTTAAGAACTGGTTTTTAAAGTATTTCCTGGCAGACCACTGGCTAAAACCTCATGCCATTTGGGCTTATTGAAATGCTTTCAGCTACCACCTTTAGAGTTCTGGGATGCCCATTCTTTCCTCCTGCCTTAGAGAATTGTGTGGATGTACTAAGCAACTTCCTCAAGTCTGATGGTCTCATTTCCATTATTGCATCTTAAAGGAGAGTGATAGAAACTACTGCTGAGAAATGTGCTGTAATTGATTATTGTATATAAAATAGACTAAGCAGCCTTCCTTCCAGCCTACACTGTTTAATGAGCTATTTTAGTGCTGGCCCTGCTAAGTGTTTGAAATTTACAATGCTCTGGAAACTCATCAATTTCTGAGGGTGTAATGACTATTAAGAAAAAAAAAAAAAAAAACCACAACTCAAGATATGAGACAACTGAGTGCAGCGATTTTTACACCCCTGGTATTCTCTCAAAGCACTGCTGTGTATCTTTGTTCTAGAATCCTAAACTTTTTGATCTTTACCCCCCAGGAAGCAAGAGAAGGATGAGGCCCAGGTTGTTGGATGTAGGGAAAGGGCAGTGCACTGGGATTATGCTCTTGTGAGACTGTTTTTAGCCCATAACTGTGGCCATGGTGTGATGGTAAATGTGTAATGACAGGGTCTCTGGTGGAGCCCTGATCTGTGGCGCTTGCTGATTTATCAGTCTGTGATATGACTCCTCCCATCCCTGCAGATTTTAAGCTAGGTTAGGAATCACTGAGGTGTGGCAGTAAGGGGACACACAATTGACTCTCAGGAGCAGATGCATTCTGAGTCTGGCACAGTACTGCACCTCTAGTCCTCCCAGCGTTTCAGAGAACTGTAAGTACTCAGTCCCACAGACAGATGTAGGCAGGTCTTTTCCCAGAGTTACCCTGGAGAGGTGGTGATGAATTCCAATGAGCCTGCAAGTTCCCTTACCATGCCTTGTGGGTGGAGCCTGTAGGAGCCAGGAGCAGGCAGCACAGAAAGCTCAGGGCAGGAAGCAGAAGAGGCAGGAGGTCCAGAGCTGAGCAATCCCAGTGGGTGCAGATGGGAAGATTTTGCAGCTGCATTCCAAGGGTAGGGAAAGGGTCCAGAGACACAGGAGCCAACCCACCCCTCTCCAGGTTTCTCCTTCACCTTCCTCCATGTTTTCCTTGATGCTCATCCCTTTCTAATCTAAAGTGAAAAACAATTTACTTATCATTCTAATTCTAATTGCTTATCACTTTCCTCCCCCTACCTACAACACAGAGGAGAATGGAAGCTGTAGTGAACAGAATTTTTTGGTCAGTTTTGTTTACAAGTGTTATTTATTCCACGGGCCTAAAGCAGAGTTTGACAAATAGTTGGAATTTAGTGAATGACCACTGAAGCCAGTAGGCAAGGGGACACAAGACAGGAGCTCAGAGCAGAAGTTCCCACCTTGTAGTACACACTAGGGCCACCAGGGTAGCACATTAAAGCAGAAGGCTGTGAGGCCCCTTTCTGAGTTCTTAGATCAAGGTGCAGCTCAGGAGTTGACCCCAGTGGCCCACACTAGAGAAGCCCTGTCTCAGCAGTCATGGGTGTGAGCAACAGTGACCCAGTCCTGAGAAGAGAGGGATTGGCCCTTCACAACCAGGCAACGGCAGCAGGCTCAGTGGACCCGCCAAGAGCACCTGGTCAGACAGGTGCGAGTTAAGTTGTGGTCTTCTCTTTGGGTGGGTTCAGATCCACTTCAAGTTGTGATTTTTTTCATGTGCTTTTCACCAGTACCAAATAGACTCGATAACGAAATATGTGACCCACCCACCTGTTCAGAACAATGCTTTGTATTTTTAGAATTGCAACTTTCCCCAATTCTTAAACCTTCAATGATTTAACAACTTCTTTCAAAACATTATGATTCTATCTCAAGTATTTGGGGGAAAATCCTCTTAAGTAATTTCTACCTCTCCTTAAATCTCGTTTGAATCCTCACTTACCAAGGCATCATGGTTAGATGGAGGCTCAGATTGTCTCCTGTTTTCATGTAACCCTGGGCATCTGTTATGGTTTGAATGTGAGGTGGTCCCCCCAAAGCTCATGTGAGAGACAATGCAAGAATGTTCAGGAGTGAAGCGATTAGATTATGAGTGCTATAACCTAATCAGTGGATTAATCCATTTGATGGATTAATCATTTGAGTGGGTTTTGGGGTAGTAACTGTAGGCAGGTAAAGTGTGGTTGGAGGACAGATAGTTTATGCCATAGATGGGCCTGTAATTCTGGCCAGTGTAACATCACTGCTGGTACTGATACTCCTGAGCGATGGCTGTGTACCACATTCCATGTCTGAACCCTTTCCCACGGTTCTGACTTTTCTTTCTCATCTTCATTCTCTCCCCATCTCTCTGCATCTTTCTCTCAGAGATTTGGGATAAGTATACATTCTTCCGTAATCACTGCTGGATAGAGAGTAAAAGAATTATTGGTTATAAGCTCCTGCTTATCACAATGTGTTAAAAACCCTTGGTGTCCCAAAGAGGCTGCTCACTTCTAACTTCCCAATTCTGCAGAAAAATCTATTACCTGCACTGCCAGTTTATTTCATTATCCATAATAAACAATAATGACATTTCTTAACTGCACTTCATAAAAATCTCAATTATCACTTTAGAATTATGTCAGATCAGATAAAGAGCCATCTCATAAAATAAAGAAATAGAAATTCCACTCCTTGAATGGATGTTTTGCTATTTTTTCAGATGCCATATACTGTGGATGATTTTGCTGGTTTCAGAAAAAAACAAGTGGAATCAGAACCAAGTGGAACAAATGGCATTGGTTGAGGCAAAAAAAGAGAGAGGGAGGGAGGAAAGACCGCTTGGTGAAACATTCCAGGGGCCCCCCGAAGGCCTGGGAGCCACTATGCCTTTCTCTTTCCACTGACAGGGGAGGCAGGTCCATTAAGCTGTCATGAAATTGTTCCTTAGCCTACAAGGTTATCCACCGTGGACCTGGCCCACATCTTACTCATCTCCTTCCATCCTTCAGTGCAGGACCTAGGCATAAATTGACACCTCCTACTTGTCAATGAAATAATTAGGTGCTTTTCCATTTTAAGGTTGAACAATAAATCTATTCTGTCTCCTTCTCTGCTTTAATATCTAGTTTTCCAGGATGGTCATGGTGTAATATTTTACATGCCACTGTATTAGTTTCCTATTGCTGCTATAACAAAGTGCCATAAACTTAGTGGCTTACACCACTATGAATTTATTATCTTACAGTTCTAGAGGTCAGAATCCAAAGTGGCTCTTACCAGCCTAAAATCAAGGTTTCAGCCAGGCTCTTTTTCTCCTGGATGCTCTAGAAGAGAATCTATTTCCTTGAATTCTGCCTGAGGCTCTTGGTCTCTTCCTTCATCTTCAAAGTCAGCAGCATCTCCAAATTTTTACTCAAACTCTGGCCTCATGCTTCCAAACTCTCTCAGGGATCCATCTAATTCCTTTGGACACTCCTGGATAATTCAGGATCAGGTCACTATCTCAAGATCTGTGACTTCATCCCATCTGAAAAACCCTTGTTGTCACGTAAGCTAACATAGTCACAGGTGCTTAGGATTTAAAGACAGATATGTTTGGAAACCATCAATCTGTCTACCATAGCCATTATTCACCTGTTTACTTCAGGCCCCAAATCAAGAGTTTTTCTTGATTTTCTTCTTCTCCTCTATCTTTGCTTCCAGTCTACCATCAGATCTGGCAGCTCAACATCAAGAGGACAGCCTGAATTCGCCCACTTCTCACCTTCTCTTTGACCATGGTTGTACACTGCCGACATCTTGTGCCTGCATGACTTCAGAAACCTCCTAGTTATTCTCCCTGCTTCTACTCTTATTCCCCCCTTTCCAGAACACTCTATTTTACACAAAGGAATCAGAGTGACCTTTGAAAACAAGAAAACCAGTCTATGTCAACTCATTGCTCAAGGACTCCAAGGGTCCTTCCCATCATGGTCAGAAAACTCTCAGGTTCCTCACTGTACCCTCTCCCCATGCCACGCACCCTCTGCCCACTTCTCTGACTTCACCTCATTTATTTCCCCAAAGCAGCCACCTCACACTTGCTGACCCCTCATCCAGCTTGGCTGAAGTCTGCTGCTGCTTCCTTCAGCTTCCTGTCCATGAATCAGGCTTTCCTTGACTCCCCTATCTGGAATATCTGCCCTCTCCATCCCCCTCATCTCATTCTCTAGCCCATTTTATTTTGTCTTAGCACTTGACATTAAGTGATATTATTTGGCGATTTTCCTACTTATCCCAATGCAAATATAAGTTTGACAAGGGCAGCGTCTACCAATTCCTCCACATCCTAAATAGCAAATGGCACCTAATACCAATTCCTCCACATCCTAAATAGCAAATGGCACCTGTAGGTGTTTAATAAGTATCTGCCTGAATGAGTCAATTTCTGACATCATCAGTCCTCAGAATAGCCCAAAAGGTACATCAGGCAGGTATGGGTTTGGGTCTAGCTTTGTCATTGTTAGCTCAAGGAACCTTGGGCAAGTTATTTAACCATTCAAAGCAACAGTTTGTCAATTGAAAATGGGGAACTCGGATGTGTTCGGGTTTACTATAGGCAGATCAGGGAAACTCCAAGGTGTGAGAGTTGAAGTGTTCTGTCACATTAATCTCCCTTTCTTCTCTTGGTCACTGACATTGCTAACTCGGGAACTTGGCTTAGGAAGACTCCACCTCCCAGGCTCCCTGCAGTTAGGTGGGGCCAGGTGACCAGCCTGAGCCAGTGAGATCTGTGTGGGACACTATTCCCACAACTGGAACCACACAACACTGTCCCATTTGTGTCGAGTTCTAACACACTGAGTCATGGTGCTCCTTCTCCTGGGAGCTGGCTCAGCACTGCTGGTGAACAAAGACCCCCTTTTGTATTTTCCCTTTGGATTTCTGGGAATCCCTGGGGGTGAGCAGGAATGCAGGTTTGTGGGCAGAGCCGAGAGATGGGGAAACTCAGGGGTTCTGGGACAGCATAAATAATGGATGCCACACTTCAGGGACTGCTTTCTTGGTGGGAGGCCCCATTCCTTCCTCAGGCACCCTCAGAAGCAGAACCTGGGGTTCCAAATGGTGGACTTCTCTTCTTGGAAATGTGAATTATTGAATTGCTAGCATTTGACAATCTGATGGCAGAGACAGAGTTATAAGTTTGCCAAGAAGTCAACTTTCCAAACATTGCCCATGGGACATGAGTGCCACATGACATTTTATTCAGTGAGATACTACCCAGAAATGAGTCTTCATAGTCAAATAAATAGAAAAATGCTATACATTCTGTCAACATGAACTCTTCAGGAAAGAAACATGTTTGACTAGTATTATCTAGTGTTCCTTTAAACTTTGTATTTCAAGCCTTATGGTTAATATTCCCTACCTCCTCCTTCCTACCATGCAAAAAATAAAAAAATCCCACAAAAATATAAACACTGCACTAAATGCCCAGGTATGAATGGATGAATAAAAACCCAAGAAATGATAATATACAATGACCCCCCCTTGGCCAACTAGGTGGAAAAGACAATCCCAAACGGTCCCAGTAATGATATCCATTTTTCACATTAGGTCAGAAGTTGAAAGTCCATAGTTATTTAGGTGTGGACTTTGGGTTCTTCCCTTAATAGGGAACCTAAACGTATTACTACTAACTCTACCATGTGCTAGAAGCAGTCACTAAAACCAATATATTTCTTTTAGCTTTGTGATTTTCATATCCCTTCGGGGGTTTGCATTATCTGAGAACCAAGCACTATGATTTCCTGCTAGGATACCAGTGTACAGCATTCTCCATTTGCATGAATAAATTATTTGCCTCCATAAAATCACTTTTTAAAAAGTATGATGAAAGGTACTTTCTTGCATGCAATTTCTTTATAAAACTGGGTTATGACTCACATAACTGATGCACTTTACACATCAGCAAATGTATAATTTGACCCCTAAACCCTCCTCTCTCCTTCCCTGAAGTATTTTTTAATGTCTTGCTAGCCTCACTTTTCTGAGGAATGCACATTGGAAAATCTGATGTAAAAGTTAACTTTCTGCAAGCTGCTGCTGTTTGTTTCCTAGGGGTCAAAATCTCTGATCTTGGCTGAGTTAGTTCTCCTCTCTGGGTCTCAGATTCCTTATAAGAAAATGAGTGATTGAAATACCTACAGCCCAGAACCTTTCAACTCTGACATTCTGTCATCCTGTGGATACGCTAAGCTGCCTAACGCTCACCTACCCATGTTATTGACGCTCACCTTATTGGTTGCTCATAACCAGTGTGAGTATGAGGCAATGCAATGGAAGGATGAAGCCATTGGCCCTGGAGTAGAATGACCTGGATTTAAACTGCAGCTCTACCACTGATTGGCTGTGTGCTCCCGAGCATGTGATCTCTGTCACCTCACCTGTAAAATGGGTATGATGCTGTTATCATCTAGAAGTCTGATGTTTAAAGGAAATTTGGAATTAAGATTCTTATTACAGTGCCTAGTACATCATAGGCACTCAATAGATTATGTTGACTATTATATGCTGGATTGAGTCAGGGTCAAGCCAGGGAGAATACAGTGTTAGAAGACACCTTTCCTCACCTGCTTCTTCTAGAAGGACAGATACTCTGGGAAGGATAGAGAAAAGGAGTACCCATCTGCATGCCCCTTGGACAACTCTGCAATATTGGGGTAGCCAAGAGGAGATGCTTGTGTCCTGGGAGCAAGAACAAAGGATTTTCTCCACCAATCAAGGTTTCAACACCCTGGGATCCGAAGTGTCCAAGCACTGAAGGGCAATCCATGATTTCAGAGGGCTTTACTGAGTGCTAGAAATTCATCCTGAGATGTAAGTGAGGCAAGACTCCTGAGCCCGCCTTGAATGTTGGATCAGGTTTGGGGGCATGTTACTGAATTTGATTCAGCAAGGTGTCGTCTGTATGTCACCTTCCTGAGAGCCCATCTCATCTATTACAATAGAGATCAAAAGATCAGGGTCAGAGCAAACTCTTGGCCTTCCATAGTATGGTGAGAGGCCCAACAGATGGATAAAAAGAGGGGGCCACTTTTTCCCACTGTGTGGGAAAAAGCTGAGCAATGACCCCCAAAGAACGCTGGTAGTGATGACAATGTGAAAACCTAATGGCTGTCACTGAGGCTGTGCATGGTCAGAGAAGATTGGCAACATGGCTGGACACGGAATTTGGCTCATTTCAAGAATGATGAAGAATATGGACTGGTGGGGAGTGGGCATTCATTCCAAGGAGGATAAGGAATTTGGGCTACGGCAGGAGTGGGAGGTTCATTTGGAAATAAGGCACCTTTTCTGAAAAGGCATGCAGAAAGCAGCAAGATCCATCATCTGACGGAGACTGTTTTGTTGCATAGTTTTAGAATCACTGTCCTGCCTGCAAATGCCAGTCTGCCATTTACCAGTGGGGTGGTCTCAGACCATTTGCATACTCTTCCTTCGTTATAAAATGGGGACGATTATCTTTTCTTCTCCTAGCATCTCATGAATAGTAAAGCATGGAGCAAGGGCAGCTTTTGTTTCTGTCTGTGAGGGGTCTCTCCTACTAAGAGTCCCCATCTGACTTCTTATCTCCTTCTGTCTCCATTTAGAAAATGTCAGCAGTTTGAGAAATGTTGACTATTTAGGGGGAAATGGGGCTCTTTTCTTCTACTTGAAATTGAGTTCTGTATTTTAAATGTTCTCTGGAACACATCGTGATTTGCTGGAGCCGAGCATTGCCACGAAGACTTCTCATATGAAGTATTAAACACTGGAGGCCGCTCGGCATGTCTTGAAGCTCCTTAGGGAATTGTACAAATGTATGTACTTTAAAACACACGTACAGAGAGCTGGGGAAACTCCTGTTCCCACCGGTGCTGAAAAATATTGCAGATCTTTCCCTCACGATGATCCCTGCCTGGAAGAGAGGACCTCATTGTTCGAGCAGCACTGAGTCAAGAGTCTAATTACTGAAGGAGAAAGAGAGGAATTTCTGGAGACAAAGAAAGATGTCACGTTCCATTCATCCCGAACGCAGAGCGCACATGAAGAGCATTCAAAGTACGTCAGTATCACGCGGCATAAAAATAACAGAGCGTCCTATCACAGCCATCTAGATGCCTGTGACACTCATTTGCAAAAACATTTCTTGCTTTCCTGACTCTTCAATTGATTTATGGTATTTTACACAATTATCCTTATCACTGATTTTGGTGAGTAACATGAAACATGTCATTTTTAAAAGAGGGTTGCTTTCAAATCTGATTTCTTTGGTCATAATGATTTCTTTAAACACAAGTCCCTTTCCAGGACACACGTGGAGAGAGTGTGTCCCCACACGGAGCCTGCAAAGGAACAGGATGTGGCTGTACCTGGGTGGCAAACAAAGCTTCGTCAGAGGTCTGGTTAGGGAGGATGTGCTTCTGGAAGAATCCTTGGGAATGGGTGGGGCTGGGAAGGTGACCTCATTTTTTACGCTGAAATCATTTTTTTTTGGAAAATCTGGCTACATTTTCATGTGCTCGATCAACCAGCATATCTTTGAGTATTCTTTCCCCCCCCTTATTTTTAAATGGTGGGTCATGGGCAAGAAAGATCAAATGAACACGTGCCATTGATCATCAAAGGATCTAGTCAATTTCATGGTCAAGGACTTTCAGAACAAGAAGAGGGTGGAATTAAAGAAAGATGATGCTTTTGGCTTTTTATGTTGTTTTTAAAGATTTCTCAAAAAGCCCCATCCTGTGACCCAGCAACAACTCGGCAGGTCTGCAATCCATGTTACTCTTTCAATCTCCTTCTGCCTCGCCTCTAGACTTGACGTCATCCTCGGGGCCAGGGAAAAGCATAATTGATTTCAGACAGGGAGGCTGTGAGAAATGGTTCTGGGTTAGTCTCTCTCCTGCTGAGTTCATTTCATTAAGAGAAGCAGGGAAAACACGTGGACCTGGGAGGCTGAAAGGGTCCCTTTTTCTTACACTGACTCTGGGCAGAGAGAAGCAGCACTTAATGGATGCCTTTAATCCCTTGAACATTCCTTCCCATTAAGGGGGATTATTAGCCTGGATTAGGTGGATCCAATTCAGATTCAGATCTTGGGAGGAGCAGTCAATCCTATAACCAGTGCCAGGACTGGTAAGGTGAGAGGCAGACAGGGGGGCAAGATTCAAGGAAGTGCTGCTCTCACGGCTGTGTGAACTTCACAATGAGCACCTTCTTCAATTGTGCACCTGGGTCCTTGCTGGCCTCACTCTGGTCTTTCCTGGCAATAATCATGGGTTGGTGGTAGGGAAGGCCCATCAGCCTCTGACTTTGAGCCTGCTATGAGTTAGATTGCCAGCAACACCGTCTTCACAAGTGCCTTTGAGAGGCCCACACGGATCACACAGGTTTATATGTCTGAGTCTCTCATATGGAGAGGGATGTATGTTTGAAAAGCATTGTTTGGAAAGGGACATCTGGCTCTCTCCCTGCCCAGGGATTAGGTGTCTGCTGTCACCAGGTTGTAAGGAAAGGATGGAGTTGCTGGATAGAAGGGAATGAGGCGGAAGGTTCTGGAGGCTGGGTTGAGGGCATATGGAAAGAAGGGGAAGCAGATGGAAGCTTAAACAAAGTTGATCTATCCTCACCTTCTAGGATTTTTTTTGGGGGTGGGGGGCATCTTATGGGACACAGTGAAGGTGCTATAAGCTTGAAGCTAGGGTCATCCTGGGTGAACCAGAGACCCTGTCCACAGCTACCAGGAAGACCACAAGATCATGAGCCCCAGGAAAAGGGGACAACTGAAGGAAGGGTTTCAGATTTCTGCAGACTGCAGGATTGACTAGGGGGCGTCTCCAAGGCCAGGGGAACCCTCGCTGCCATCTCACCTGTCTTATGTTCAGATGGAGACAATGGGGTTCAGAGAGGTTGAGTCAGCTGCTCAACATCCCACAGCTGGTAAGAGGCAGTGGAGATCCCACTCTGGAGTGTCTAGCTTCAGAGCTGCATAAACAGATTTCCTTACCTGTACTAGGGGAAGAGAGGGTGGTAAGGCAGGCCCCAAACCCTGAGGGACTCCTCCAGGCAGAGGAGAAGGCCAGCTTGACAAACGGGTTCTCTGGTGGGCAGTGGGTGGGCTACTCAGCTCTTTAGCCGGCCTGGGGCAGTGCTCATGGAATCCACATTTTTTTCCCCTCAGTAAAAGCAGATTGTTTGCACTTTGGTACATGCAGCTTCTACAAACATTTTCCTGGGTAGAAACTCTGAGCAAGAAGGGGCCTTGGGAGATGTCCTTTGAAAAGACATTGATTCTTTGAAAGCCCAAATGGGAGCAGAACAGGCCGGGCAAGGGAGGCGGCTTGCTTGGTTTGTTAGAATCAACCCTCCATGGGACAAGGATTTTGGGATCTGAGGTTATGCTGCTGTTGGCTCTCCACATGGGCTTGGGCTCCTGTTAGTGCTGCAGATGAGCACCCGGTTGCCCCTCTCCCCAGAACTGCCCTATGGAAGCTGAGGTCCAGGAGATCTTGCAGAATCTAGGTCCTGCCGTTGTGGGAAGCAGTATGGGTGGGAGAACTTTCCAAACCCCTCCACGGTGGCCAGGAACTGCTGGCTTTGGGAGGCCACCACATATGTGCCATGGTTCTCAGGATTTAGCACACGCAGAAATCAACCAAGAGTGAGAATTAGTGCATCTGGGTTGAAGCCCTGGACTCTGCATTATAAAGCTCCCCAGGAACTCCAGCTCAATGTGTTCACAGGCCACGCACTGCAAGGGACACTTTTGGTGACAATCACATAGGCTAGGAGGCCAAACGAAGCTGGGCCTAACTTGTGGGAAGGGGACTCGCCCCACTGCACTCGGTTTCTTCATCCACAGTGGGAGGGGTTTTGGGGCCGCAAGCTGTGTGAGCATTTCTCAGCAGCACGCAGCTCAGGGACTGGCACCTCATAAGAGTGTCATCGCCTTTAACACTCCCTTTCCCCATGCCCTATTCTCAAGGCTGCTTCTCTGCCACAAAATGACGTCCTTTCTGTCACCTGCCGCATCTCCCCTCTCCTCCTCATGTTCCCAGCTGTGACAAGCTGCCAGCACCTGCCTGTCTTTTCATCACAAAGAATTAATCTCTCATTCTGTGGCTGAGGCAGGAGAAGAATGCCCTCCTGTAGCCATTAATAAGCAGCACATTTCCACAGTGGCCTGGGCTCCTGGGTGAGTTCAATTGAAACGTGTCCAGCTCTGCTGTCTTGATGGACCTGGCCTGGGTAATTACTGTAATTCTGTGGCTCTGAGTAGCTCAGCTTGAACCTACAGCCTTTGAACTCCAAGACCTAATAAGAGCCACAGGCATATATGTACACCAAGACACACGTGTGCACTCACACATGAACATATAAGCACTCGGGGAAAGCCCTTCATTTATCTAACATGTATTCCACATGGAAAGTAACAACTTGTCTCAAAATGGGCTAATCTGAAAAATATACACAATTTCCTGGTAATTATTTACTTGAGCTGGATGTGTATATAAAAATTATATACACACTCTCTCTATATGCACACACTATATATATAATACTAGTATATTATACCATATACTATATATATATATACACACTACATAGTGTGTGTGTATATATACACATATATAGTGTGTGTATAATATATATGTGTGTGTGTATATATATAACTCTATAGTTTTTGATACTGGGGACTGAACACAGGGACTCTGTACTCTAAGATATACCCCCAGCTCTTTTTATTTTGGGACAGGGTCTTGCTAAGTTGCCCAGGCTGGCCTTGAACTTGCAATACTCTTGCCTCAACCTCCCAAGTAGCTGTGTGTGCCACCATGCCTACTTCTTCAAGTAGGATTTAAGGTGACCTATAAAAACACAAATGTTTGAAAGTCTCAAATGAAGTAGTCAAATGAGAACAAAGAGGAACTCTTAATAGAGGTTGGAAACTAAGTAACGGGCAGGTAGACCCATACAAAGGAGCCTGTGTCTATTTCCAGCGAGTCCACATCTGGCCCCCACGACCAGTGCAAAGGAGAGCAGAGTGCACTGCAGGACTAGTGCTCCTCCCAAGACCAGAGCAAGCCAGTTTCTCAAGAAAGAATGGTTCTCTCCCCACTGAATGCATTTCCTCCCTGGTCCTCATAAGGGGAAGCTCTGCACTAGAGCACGTTTTCAAACTCTGTGAGAGAGGCAGGAGATTCTTGTCATTGTAATTTGTTTTTTTGTTTTGTTTTGGTGCAAGATAGGGAAGCATCCACACGCTGCTCACTAAAAGTAGTTCTGTGAGGAGCTGGAGCAATACTATCTTGATTTATAGCGTTCTTGGGCTCCGACTTGCTCCACTAGGAAAGAGTGGGAAGCCAGGCTTGCTTCCCCACTGAATCTCCTGATACTATTGCTCATCAGTCAGAACCCTTCTTACCTCTAAGATTCAACCTCAGAATCTTCCCTAACACAGATAGCCACTGTCAGCCTGCTGAAATTGACATGAGATAAAACTGATTGTCACCTCTGACCTAGAGCAATGGATACCTGTGCTCACATCTGATGAATTCACTGCATGTATGTGTGTATGCATGCACACTCCATGTACATATATTCACATTATGCTCTCATACACTTATGTACATATGTACATACAGAGGCATTATGTGTACACATATTTTCAGGCTCACCACTACCAATGGTGGCTGTATCTTGGAGTCCCCACGATAGCACTTTGAAGGTCTCCTCCACTTCTTCTACCTGTTTTCCTAGGCTACGGACTATCACCTCTGCAGTTCTCTCCACATTTTGAACCCCAGCTCAGATTAGGAACAGCCAGGGCTTGCAGAGGCTAGCATTTGTGAAAAGCAAAAGTTCCTAGGAACCCAATGAGGCCTTGCTTGACCAAGCGCAGGTTTGGACAGCTCAGTGCCGTCCCAACAGAGGTTCCTGGCGGTATCTGGATAAGGCATGCCTGATTTCTTAGTGCCATGTCTCCTGCTTTTTGAATTCTCACTTTCTTAACTCTTGCTCAGCCCACCCCAGGGGAGGAGATTTAAAAAGTGACCTATAGTGTGTAAATTCTTCCTCTGTCACAGCCCCTTTCCTCGATCTCATGTAACCAATTCACAAAAGTTTATGCTACCTGAGAGCCATGGCTTGCAAAAACTGGGATCCGAGAAGCAACTCACATTCCGGCAAGCACCCTACCTGGCTCATCCTGCCAGCCCCCGCCAGCCCTGAGCATGGGGAGGGAGCTCTGCAGTTCCAGACTCCGCCTCTCATTAATCTTAAGTAGGCTGTCTGGCAAGACTGTTGCCAACACTTCCCATTCCAGCCCCAGCCTCTGTTTCTGATAATTGGAGGATGCTTTGTTTCAACTCATCAGCCTGGTCCCCTTTCCAATCAAAACAGCATCCCTGCTAGGTACAACACCCATCACTGAAGGGCCTGTCGTGCTTTGCAAATCAGGAAGCACAGGGGCTTTCTGTTCTCTGCCACGTTTCAGGCAAAACATCACAACACATGCGTGTGTGCAATCACAGATACACACACCTGCCTTAAAACTCCAGAGGGACTTTTAGTCTTTCATTAATAACTAATTAGTTTCAATGTCCTTCCCTTTCCCCCTGGCACAACCTCTACTAGGAGAGAAAAGATGGATGCCTTAGGATTGTGAACCTAGCCAAGGATCTCTTGAATAAACAAGAAATTCCATACTGAGGAATGATGGATGTTTCCTGCCTCCTGAGCAACTTGATTTTAACCAATAGCCATGTTAAGCTCGCGGGAGAATAGACAGTAACTGGGAGCCCATTTTGTGCAGCATTCCAAACCCTGGGATAAATAAGGGAAGGTTCCTGTGTCCATGAGCTCAGGGTTGGAAGGAAGAGAAAAACAGGTGTAGTAAGAATTCTGTCTGATCAGCTTGGGAGGGCCCAGGCCTCTCCTTCCCCCTTTAAACCCGTATCTTCAGGGATAGAGCTGAATGCTGAGAATAATTGGCAAAGGAGGCTTTCCATCGTCCTATAGCACCGGTCAGCGCGGTGCACCCTGGGAAGCACTGACTCTCCCACAGGCCCTGGGACCTGACATCCAGGAGTTGGTCACGGTGAGACAATGAGAGCAGGGACAGGACAGGTGACAGAAAGACTCCCTCGTTGGCCATTTGTCTAACAGAGGGAAGGGGGGTGGAATAACAGCAATGTCTGGGGATGAGAGGAGAGGACAAGATTTAAGAGAGGGAGGGACTGAACAGGACCTGCATTTGAATGTGTGTCTGCAGAGAAGGAGAGATTCCAGCCTTGGTTTCCGGGTGGAGGGTAGTGCCCTTAATTGGAAGGTAGTGAGAATAACCTTACCCCATGTCTGAGTCAGTGCTTAGCTTAGTGGGCTCCCTGGAGTTCACCTTTTCCTGGACTGAGACACTGTTGGATAATGAGCACACAGGCCAGCTGATGTGGTGTGCGACATGAAGAAACCTGCTTGTTTCCTGAGCCAATTAGCACTTAGTTTCTTAATGCTTTTGCTTGGTGTCCCCAGAGCTCTCCCATCCACATACTTATTGGACACAAAATTCTTCAAAGTGTGTCTTCCATGGAGAAGAGTCAGGATTATGTCTCTTGTTCTTTATTTTCCTATTTCCCTGCCTAGTTGGGTGCCAAGTAATTGACAGTTTCCTAAAGTGATAGGAAGGAGCAGCCCCATCAGAACTTCTGTATCTGGCTTCAACTGATTCCTATCCCTGGGACTCCCCCAAGCACAGAGACCAAGGAAGTCTGGGTATTCAGAAGCATTCCAACCCATATATCTCCTTATCAAAGGGAGAACAAATCATCTACCTGCTTCACTAGTCTTTAGTATAATTTGATGATAATCTCTCCTACTTTCTGAGAGATTCACTTTGACCAGAAAGGTTAGATGGCTTGATGGAAGGTCCCTAGACTAAACAGAACACAAATCTCTGCTCTACCCTGTAATTTTTTGACCCTCCGTTTTCTTATCTCTAGCTTTAGTGGAGGCTAGAAACAGATCAAAACATAACAAAAACGTTGGTTAGTTCTCAGCAGGATTGAGAAGCGCCTTCTTAATTACACTGATCTGAAGTTGAACAGGGATCTTTGGGACTGTATGAGGATGAATTTAATTATGCCTGTTAAATTTGAAGCGGGACCTGGGTCTCTTTAGCCATTTCTATTTCCCAGTATTAAAGGTGATGTGATTAAAGGTAATGCTTTAATAGAAGGTAATATCACAGACATTATAAAGCACAGATAAAATGTCTTTCCACACAGTAGCAGCATCTTTCTTCTCTTCCAGTTTTTCTCCCCTCTGTTCCCACTTGCCTCTCATCTTACTCCTAACTCTGAAGATGAGTTTAGATTTCCTTTAATACCTCCCCCTTCCCCTCTCGCATCCTTCCAAACTGGTCCTTAAATAATGAGTCTTCCAGGAGGACTAGCAAATCTCGGTTACATTTCAGAGTCTCCATCAGGCCAAGGAGACAAATGGCTGCACAATATCTCTTATCTAAATCCTTCAAGTGCTGGTGGGTGAATAATAAACTTTGATTCTCTGTGTAATACACAAAGATGATTTTTTATCAAAGCAAAGCCTGCGAGGGCTTTCGCGCAGCGTGGCTGACTGTGAAAAATGACGAATATCACTGTGGGTGCAGTCACCACTCATCAGAGGGGAGGGCACTCTTTGCACAGGATGCCAACAACAAAGTGGGAAAAGGACAGAGGTTGCTTTGAAGCTGTGCCTGCTTTCAGAAAGAGCAAAACCCAAGATGGCATAGGAAGGATTCTTGAGCAGCAGATGAAAAAAACCAGACCAACGTCACTGTACATTCTTTTGAAAGCCTCGTTCTTCTTTGTTGACATTTCAACATGTAATTAAAATAACAAAATCCTCATTTAGGAAACACTTTCACATATGTTCTGGAAGCTCAGAACAACCCTATGCAGAGAGTTGTAATATTCTGATTTTATAGAAGGGGAGGCACAGGTCTTATGGGCTTCCTTGTTATGCAGGGGTTAAGTGGCAGGAGGACTTGAACTTTGACCTCCTGAACCCAAGCCCCTTGCCCTTCCTGCTGTGCCAGGAATCTGATCATAGGGTTCTTGGGGAGCAGAATTTCCAAGGGTACTTCTGGGCTTAAGGACCATTGAATGCACTTAACCCACAACTGACCTCTGGGGACAGCAGATGTTATCATACCATGCCCTTGGCCTGTCAGCACAGCTGCCATTTCTTAGTCTGAGGGTTTTCTTTTGCAGGCTAGAGGGCCAGGGCACTAGAGATCCTCACCTGGGAACAGCCACCAGCCAACCCCTATTGGGAGTTCACCTTCTAGTTCTCTGTCCTCAGTGAGGATGACTGAGGTAGTTCTGTGCTGCCTCTCACAGGGCCCAATGGGACCCACCTCCAGTTGCCCACAGAAGCCAGCTTGACAAGGTCCCCTTCCTGTCAACACTCCCATCCCTCCCACAGTGTTCGAGAGCCCCAAACACGCATCTTGCACTTGAATTCCTGTCACGGAGTTTGCTTCTGGTCTGTGAGATCCTCCTTCTAGCCCCATGTCTTCTTTCCAACCTCACTGCCCCGCCGGCTCACGCATTCCTAGAGGCTTGGTCTCACAATTTACTCAGCGAGGGAATGTCAGCAACATGGTCTCTGTCCCTGGACCTTTACCTCTGCGACTTTTACCCAAGTTCTACACCTGATCTGGTCTTCCTTTAGTGTTCTGCTAAAATCCAGCTCTTCTCTGAGGTCTTCCCTGCTGAGTCCTACATGGACCCACTCACCAGGACTTTCAGGACATTTACCCCACATTAAACAATGTCATACACTGCCAGTCCCTTAATTCTTCTTTCATCTGTGCCATCTATTTCCCCTGAATGGGTTCTAAGCCTCTGTGGATCAGCATCATGGTCACAGCCAGTGTTGGGCTAGTGAATATTTCACAACTGACTCTCTGACCCATAAATGTACATATGTAAGCTGCTGATAAATTTTACTGACAGAGATTGTGTGGTGTACAGCTTACAATGATGATATACAACATTTTTATTTTTGAGTCTGCATAGATTATTTATTCTCAGAGAAGACTTGTTGATTTCTGCCAAACCTTTTGATCTACAGCCAACTTATGGGTACCATTCAATCATTGACAAATGGAGTCACATCCCAATCTAATTACCCTAGAAACTTGTATAATTAAACCTTACAGGTTTAATTATACAATTAATGGTGAAACCATCTCTCATCCTCAAACATGTTCTCTGCCAACAATGGCCACTTTCAGTGTCAGCACTAGATGGGACGGATTTGAAGGTTTAATTTTCATTATTCATGTTTTCTCTATTTACTTTAAGAGTATTAGACAATCAACAAACTAATAAACCACGCCCTGATTGTCCTATTTGCCATGTCCATGGTATTTGCCAAATACACTTGCCCAGGCTGATTCAGGCTGCCCAGTATGGTCACTGAACATGCAGCATGCAAATGACCTCAGGGGCACAGATGGCCAAATGTGGTAAATAATTGAAAGTGATGAGTTTTAAAGACTAATCACCTTTGAGTTAAAAAAAAAAAAAAACTTAATAAGTTTATATGCTTTAATAGCTTGGCTGAATGACTGGCTCACAAAGTTTATGAATACTTTACAATCGGCTCTTATGAGCGGCCTGAGCCAGCTCCAGCACACAGCAGACTCTGTTTTGTAATCCAATGTCCACTGTGGGTCTGGGCTGCAGTAACAGCTGTCTCAGTGCTTACTGTGTGAGTGAGTGGCTTGAGTTTTCAAAAGGGCAAATGACCAAAGAGCTGCAGAAAATAATGCAGCCTTCAGATACTTCCTCAGTCAACTTCATGGCTGAAGAGTGGCCTCTCTGCAGATGGGGAGCCTTGGCATCCTCATGAGGGTCAAAGACATGGTCCTAGGTTTTTGCCTCATCTATACTCCATTCCGAAATCTGCAGCATTCTTCATATACTGATTTGGTTTCTGAGTAGGATCTCAAACTTGGCCTTCTGATCTGATGCCCAGCACTGTCTTGGGCGACGCCTGGCCTGCTTCTCACTGACCATGTTTTCTTCCAGCCATGGTTGGGGGTAACCAATGCAGTGTGTAATGTCCCCATAGCAGCTGCTCTCAGCAGGGAGTCAGGGGAGGCTGAACTGGGTTGAAGGGCAGAGGAACTGCAGGCCTGGAGATATTCAGAATCTCAGTAGTGTGGGTTCAATTCCTGACTCCTCCTTGGAGCAGATGTGTGATCCTGGACAAGCCACTCAACCTCTCTGTGCCTCCTTACTCCTTACCTTACCTCCTTACCAACCAGTTGAATTGGTCGTGGTGAACTGTCCGAGAATCCATGCAGAGTGCTCAGCACTGAGCAGCTCAAGAAATCTTTACCTCCTTACTGCAGAGAAGCAAGGAGCAGAAGGAGGTAAGGTTTAGGAGTGTAGAATTTCTTGAGAAAGAACCATCACCACCTAATTTTTAAACAATTGTTTAAATATTTTCTTTTATATCTTACTGTGTGACTTTGGTCAAGTTACAGCACTTCTCTGCACACACCCAATTTTTTTTTTTTGGGGGGGGGTGAGAAATATGAACCTCCATGTGCAATGGGGATAAATAATATCACCTAATTCCTGTGGTTATTGTGAGGATCGAAGGAAATATGGTCCATATAAATGCTTGGGACAGGGTCCAGGATGCGGTCAGTGTTCCATGTGTGCTGATCACCGTCGTCAACACCCTTTGTCTTTGTCCTTCCCTGCTTGCTCAATCTACTCTCCTCTTCCTGTTTGAAGCCTTCGAAAGACCACAGCTGTCAGCCAGTGACCGCCTGCCCTTCTGCGGGTTTAGCAGGTGGCGGTGGCTCTTTCTGAACGCCAGCAGCTCCTATGATCTAGGCTTTCCACTTGACGATTAGTCACCAAGAGGCCTGTGATGGCTTTTCTATTGCTGTGTTGAAGCTGCTGTTCCAATCCTCCGTTGCTCCTCTGTGCTTCCAGACCGCTCTCCCTAAGCTGGCACTAAAATCATCCAGAGTGGAAATCATAGCCGTGGGCGTCTGCTTTTGACAGGACCTAAACTGTCCAGCTCAGAGGCAAACATGGTGCTTGGCACCACTCAGAACAGCTTCCAAGGGAGACGGGAGGAGGAGAGCGGATGTGTATGAGGTTTCAGGCACCTGAGCTTGTAATAAAATAAGTGGTATGGATATAAAACTGAACTTGATGAGTGCCCCTGCTTTTAGGAAGCTTTTTTGGTGAGAAATATGAACTTCCATGTTGGCAGTGGGAAGTGTTGGGAATACAAACGGAGGGACTTGAACTGGCGGGTGGGTGTTGGAGAAATGAGAGCTAAACAGAGACCTAAAGAATTATGCAGAAATGGACCTGGAGCAATCCTGAAGCCTGCAGATACTGAGAAAGGTTCTACCTGGATATTGCTTTTTTTTTTTTTTTAAGTCTCACGATAAATCTTCTAGAATGTTCTAAGATAGACCTCTCTAGTTATTAGACATAACCAGGTATATTGTACCAGGTGGCCAAGGAGGCACATTACCAGGGTTTTGTCCACAAGAGACTAGAGAAAGTGAGCTCTATGCCTGATGGAATCCACCATCCAAGAGATCATATTGTTAGCCAGAGAACTTGCACCTGGGGCACCTGCTCTGTAAGCTCATTGTGGGCAGCTCTTCCAGCTCTGCATCTTCAGGGATGCTATGGTGGGGCATTTACACCAGGGAAGTTGGTAAAGGCCAGGGCCGGTTGGTAACGCTGTACACCATGTGCACCTCCTCTCAGGAGTGATAATCTTTATAGCTCCCTACATCTTATTTCACTCAAGACCCTTCACTCCACCATACTGGGCACCTCTTGTACACTACCTTAAGACTTCTGGGCCCCCTTCACACTCCAGCTGCTGCTATTGGGGCTAATTGCACAAAGACTTGACCACTTCATGTGGGTGAGAACCGACAGTTCTTGGCTGCAGCTGTCTGCACCTTTGCTTCCCTTGGAGGCTCGTCTGATGTGAGAATGGGATATTTTGACGTTGCATGGACACTCTGCAAACAAGAGGTGGGGCCACCCTTGGCCAGTGGGGAGTGACAGCCAATGACCAACGCCCCCCTCTTTCTGAGGAAGAGCTTCCTGATGCCTTCTGTACAGCTCCCCAGGGACTGGGATCCAGCACCACTCACTCAGCAGGAGCCGCCTTTGACAGCTCATCCTTTCTTCTCTTTCTGAAGGATTTCCTTCTCCTTCACTTTTTCTCTCTGGGATCATTTCTCCAAAAAATTCCTGTGCACCACCTGTACCCCAGACTGTTTTGAGGGGATCCTAGGCCAAGACATCCTCCAACAGAAGCTGTTGACATCTGGCTGTCTGACTGTGGAGTGCACCACAGTGATAAACGGGAAGTAGGCGATGTTGGAGAACCAGGCCAAGTGTGACCTTCTCTTTGAAGCCTGGCCCAGTTCTCCTAGACCCCATCATGCTTTGCTCCTGTGGGAGCTCTTTGAAAGTACTCATCATGTTGAACTATAATTAATTGATAGATTTAAGTATCAAAACTCTCTCCCTCCATACTCTGGACATGAAGAGAGCGGGGCTTTGTCCCTTTTACTGAACAACCAACCTCCAGCACAGAGTAGGTAGTCATAACCTTTGGATGAGCCAACGAGACAATACTTGAAAAGCACCCTAGCACCTTTTGGAAGAGTCCATTGTTCAAGAGTCATTGTTGGGTAGACGGTGGGAAAATGAGTTCTTGAAGTGAGCAAGGGCCATCCAAAGGTCAGGGAGATCCGACAGCACACACAAGGAAAAGCAAAACAATTACACCCATAGTAAATACAAGCCCAAATCTTCCAAATCCAATAACATATTTGGAATGTCGAGAGAAGCTGTGGAAACTGATCCTGTTTTAATGAGGCATGTTTCTCCAGCCTGCAGGCCTGTGATAAGCTTGCAAATGCTTTAGAGGAAGCACCAGCAGAGTGATGAAAGTTAAAGAGAGCTGGGAAATTTTGCAAAGCACGGGGGGGGGGGGGGGGGGGGGGACACACCACCAACATGACAAACCACCAACATGACAAACCACCAACATGACAAACCTAAATGGTACCTTGTTCTGCAAACCGTGCATAATGATGCAGGAAGCCTGCCAACCTGGGAATCACAGGAACCCAGAGGACTCTGAAAAATGGCAGCCTAATGGAAACCCGAAGCAGGAAAAGACCACTCCCTGTGTGGACCTAGACCCAGAATCGGTCTCGGCGGGAGTTTGCAGGGAGACTCCATATTGGCTCAGGGCTTTCTCCTGGGAACAGCTGAAGAAAACTCCTTGTCTAATTTTTAAGGACAAAAAAGTAAGGTTAGACTCTTGACAAAAAGAATAACTTCAGGCATCTCCCCTCAGCTGTCACTTCTTCTTTCTTGATTTTTGCCTTAAATTCTTTTCTACTTTAAGGTCAATCATGTGGCACTAACAAATTTAACAGTGTCTTTTCCTCTCTCCTTTTTTAGTGCTAGGGAAATTATCTCCAGATTTGGAGCACCTAAGGTTTTTAATTGTCCTTACAAGTTGCCAACCAGAGGCATACAGATGAAGCCCATTGGTAGGTAGGGGATAATTAAAAAGGTCTTTTACAACCCCGTAGAATTGAAATTCTGTTATGTGCCATTAGTCTTTCTGAAGAGCCTCTCTCCTTATTGAGTTTGCAATGCTGTGTTTTAATCATTTGTTTACATTTCTGCTTTACTGTCATTTTCCTGGAGGGTGCTTTGATTTTCTGCCTCTTTAGGCCCTGCCCCAGGCTTAGAAGACAGATGCTGAGGGAAGACGAGTTGGTTTACAAATGAATGAAGAAAGTTAAGTGCAGGCATATGTGAACTAAAAAAGAATAATTTCTTCAATTAAAAAAAAAAAAAGAAATGGATCACCCAAGGAATCCATATGCTGCCCAGATTATATCACATTTCTTTATCCTGAATTCTTATGAAGTAGAAAGAACAGGAAGAGTGATCTAAGTCTCTCCCTGTGGAATTTGGGAAATGTTACAGATCGAATGATTGTTTTCTTCCTAATCTATATGCTGAAGCTCCGATCCCCATTGAGAGTGGTGGTATTTAGAGATGGGGCCTCAGGAGGTAATTGAGGGTGTGATGAGGTCCTAAGATGGTGCCCTTACACTGGTATTACTGTCCTTATAAGAGGAGACAACAGAGATGTCACTCTCTCTCCCTACCATGGGAAGCCAAGGTGAGACGGTAGCCCTTCAGAGAGCCAGAAAAAGAGCCCTCACCAGGAATCAAATCAGTCTCCACCTTGATCTTGGACTTGTGGCCTCCTTATGAGTGGGGAAATACATTTCTAATGTGTAAGCCGCCCAGTCCAGGGTATTTTGTTATGGCAGCCTGAGCAGGAAGGAAATCAAGCAATAAGCCATAAACATTAAAACTAAAAGCTATTAAAAAACAAAGCAGAATATAAATGAATTAAACCTCAGAACAGATAAACCACATCGATAAACCATTAGTGCCTTTAATGAAAAAGGAGAGTAAATCAATAACATCAGGAATAAAAGAGTGGCATGGTAAAAAAAAATATATATAATAAACACCTGTGGGGTATTTTTGATGGGGAAAGAGTTATTCTGTTATATACTAGTAGTCTTTAAGTAAATTGCTATTGCGATATTATGTTTTAAACTATAAAATGCCCAAGCTGACCGCCAAAGAACCAGAATTGTGAGGACTAGATATACTGGCTGTCTCCAATTTCTCTGAGACATGTGGACCTGTGTGTGGTGTGTGTTTCTATCTTTGTATATGCCAGTTCCTCCAGTGTTTGGCTTATAATAGGTCTCCAATAAAGAATAGAACTACTGTTATTCATAGTGTCTATTAAAAGAGCTTCGTATATTGATTTACACTCTCACAGAAACTCATGCTCAGAGACACTGTATCATATATGCTAACTACTTACTGCAAGTACATTTCCAAAATTATTTTAAGAAGCAAATGCATTTTTAAGCCTGGGACTGCAAATGAAAATAAAGCAACAAAGAGCAAATCAAAGACAGAGCTCAAACGGCCTGGGAGAAGATGGGTTTCCTATGAGCTCTCTGATAGACCTGTTGGATTTCATTCACGCTTTACAGATGACGACAATCTAGTGAGGGTAAGTTTCTTGCCAAAATCTCATTACTAACAGGCAAGTCAGAAACTAAACTCAGGAGATGTCTATTTAAAACAGAGATGCTAGCCAGGCACGGTGGCACACGCCTGTAAACCCAGGGGCTTGGGAAGCTGAGGCAGGAGGATCGTGAGTTCAAAACCAGCCTCAGCAACTGTGAAGTGGTAAGCAACTCAGTGAGACCCTCTCTCTGAATAAAACACAAAATAGGGCTGGGGATGTGGCTCAGTGGTTGACAGCTCCTGGGGATGAATCCCCAGTATCTGCCTCCCCACCCCGCACCCCCGCCAAAAAAACCCCAGCCAACCAAACAGATACTGGGCTGGGGAGCAGCTCAGTGGTAAAGCACATGCCTAGTATGTATGAGACCCTGGGTTTGGTCCCTAGTACTGTAAACAAAACAAAACAAAACAAAAATCAAAATGTCACACATTTAAAGGCATTAAATTGCAAGAGAATGAGGCATGGCATTTTTGTCTTTTGATGTCCTTATTATTTATTAATTTTCTGCTTTTCTTCTTTTTTGGCCGGCTTTTCCAGCAAGGGCCACCCTTATGTGGCTTGTTGGGGGTTCTTAAACTTTTCCACTGAATACAATTTTATTTGGCATTTTGGTTTAAAATGCCCTTTGAAAGCATTTATCAGGTTAAGAATAAGAAATGTAGTGACTGAATAAAAAATAGCTGTTGAATTTCATCAAATGCCTTCGCATCTATTGAGATAATTATATCATGTTTTGATGGAAATGTGACAAATGATATAAATAACCTGATCCCCTATTGTCCCTCTCTGTGCACAGGTGAGGTTAATTGCTGAGAAATGAAGAGTATCATGCATTTCTCACTTCATCCGTGGCCTCTGCTTTTTTTTTTTTTTTTTTTTTTGCTGAGTAGAACATAAAGAAAAAGGAATAAGATGATATTGTGTATGCTTTCTGCCTTACAATAGAAAAAAATGTAGAAAATCACACATACATGGTCAGTCCTCCATATCTGTGGGGTCCCCATCTGCAGATCAACCAATCGTGGACTGAAAATATTTGGGGAAAAAATGGCATCTATACTGAACATGTACCAAATTTTTTCTTGTCGTCATTCCCTAAATAATACAGCACAACAGCTATTTAGGCAGCAATTAGGTTGGATTAGGCATTCTACATAATGTAGTGATGTAGAATACATTGCAGGCGTGCTCGGCTTCATACAGTTACTAGGCCATTTTATGTAAGAAATTGGGGTAGCAGGAAGTTTGGCATCTGCAGGGGGTCCTGAAACCAATCTCTCTTGGATACCGAGGGACAACAGTACACAAGAAATTTGGAGGTTTTAAATAGAGCATTTCCAAAGACCTTGAATAACTGCTGTTTACACTATAAAAACACAGGATCAGAGTTAGAGAAACTGAGAAAGAGTCTGGACTAAAATGTGGCTGACAATTTTCCAAATCACTTCTGCAGCCACTTCCTCAGCAAGCCTTAAATGAGGGGGGCATTGTCCTGCAGAGGGAAAGGACAGACACATCAGGGAGAAATGCTCCTAAGACAGGTAGCTCCTGCTCAGTCACTTAGATGGGCTGCGCACTGGTCAGGTTACTGTCCGGTTGGGGTGGGGATGGCCAAGGTGGGTCATTTGATGCAGCACGTGGAGCTGAGAGAGGGCTGATGCCAGGTTGGATCCCTGGAAAAGACTGAGGCCGACGGCCAATGGATGCCAGGGGCGGGGCAGGCAGGAGGGACGGCCTGCAGGCCGTGGAGTCTGCACATCGTGTCTAAAGGGAAAACATTCCCCTAGCTCTGACAGGAGAATAGCAAGCAGGTTCTGGCGCCAGCATCTGCCAGAATTGGTCTTTTAAATGATTCTGTGACTGTAGAGGAATAAAAAGAGAAAATGTATTGATGTTCGTAAACAGAAGGTGAACTACGGGGTTCCACTTCTGCACTTCAGTGTCGCATCAGTTCCATCTCCAACCCCTCTGGATCCCGCTTTCCTGGGCGCTCTCCCACTCCCACCCCAACTTTACCTTGCAAACCTGACACCTCCACAGCCATGAGCTTCTGAGCAAGTCCAGCCCCCCGCCCCCAACTGTGCTCTATGGGCAGAGCTGGTCCAAAGCAGTCACCTGTTCTAATTGGTGGTGACCCCGTGGTCTGCCTTAGCCTTCCCAACAAACCCTCAGTTTGCCCACACAGCTCCCAAGCAACCTGGGCACTCAGTTATAGCTGTGGGAAGAAAGAAGAGATGGACAAGAATCAGCCAGGAACAGGGTACATGAGAGAAGTGACGGGTGGAGCATTATGAGTGATCCTTCTGCCCTTTTGACTATTTCCTAAATATTCTGTATTGTGGTCTTATGATAGTTATATAATGCATTATTTTAATTGCAAAAAAAAACTATGGTGGGCAAAAGGCAAATAAGCACATAATCGGATCACTTACACAAACAAAATGCACACAGACACATATACACAAACACAACACCTATACTAAGACACACATACAAACATACAAAATCAAACGACAAAGACACAACATCTACACAAAAACACACATTCACAAACACTATATGCACACACATACACAAATGCAACATATGCACACACACATATACATACCAACAACAGAAACACAACACACACCTACAAGCACACAGTCTCTCAAATAAGAAACCAGGCTCAGACTCCTGGTTTGACTAGTCTGTCCAATCTCCTTTCTCAGTCTGTCTTTGTAAAAATCTGCACGATGGCCAGGCAACACCTGCCCTGTTATCTCGGTGGCTTACTGTGGCTTTGACACCCCACAGGAACAGGTATAGGATGCTGTGCAAACAGAAGGTGCACAGGGCACCCAGCTGTCACCTCTGCAGTTTCCAGCACAGCCAGGCATGCCGCAGCTTGGGAGGTAAAGTGCTTGTCTGCAGCGTGTTCAACCACCAGGCAGCGGCAGTGTGCGGAGACTGGCACTCGGCTGCCGGCACTTGTAGTCAGTGGCTGAGTGAAGTGGCTCAGTGCTGGCCTTGGGGTCAGGGGATCTGCGCCACCACTTATAGCCTCTCCTCATCTCGGCCTTCTCCTCTGAAATGCCTGCTTGACTCCTCCAGCCACAGAGGGCTGAGGCGATCATGGAAATAAGTGCAAAGCTCCACGTCCCCAGACTCACCCCCCTGGTGTTTGTTGAGCAAACTCGCTGCATCATGATGCATGTGAGCCCTGCTAGGGAAGCTAGGGAAATGACACGTTTTGGAAGAGAAATGGAAAGGAAGGAACAAATGAAAGTGGTATCCAGCACCCGCTCTGTGGCGTTTCGATCCAGCATGAGTTGGCAGCTTTCACATTCCCTGTAACCAACTTTGGAGCAGGAAGGAAGGTCAAGGGTTATTCCCATTTTACAGTTGCAGAAAAACTAAGGCTTGCATTGCAAAGCCAACTGTGTATAACCAGAGAAGTCAGGCTGATGAACCAGAGTCTTGAAGACTGGACGTTCCCTTGGAACCAGGATGCTTCCAACCAGGGAGATGGGCCACCAGGGAGAAGGACTTAGGACAGTGATCTCGGAGTGGGTGGAGACCTGGCTTGTGAGCACAGCCTCAGGGAGAACCAGTCCAAGAGTCAAATTCTGGCTCCATCACTTCTTGGCTGTGCGACCTCACCCAGTCACTCGCTCCTCTCCCTGAGCCTCCATTTCCTCATCTGTAAGATGGGAAGTCCTGTCAAGAGGGGCTAAGGCTCATCAAGGGCTGGGCAGTGGGCCTGGTTCAGGGCCAAGGTCAAACCATCGCCACTCCTGCTACTCTGTCATTCATCCAGGGCTCCGTGGGCAGCTGCTCATTTAGAGTTTATTAAATGACTAACCAGAGCGTGGCACTTCTCTGGCTGCAGCTCCATAAACAAGCTCACAGCTTAGTAGTCAGGCGGGCTGGAGGAGGAGAGCCCAGACACCAGCCTGTGGGGATCCTGGTGCTGCCACGAGCTTCTGCTCCACAAAGTGGCTCCACAGATGCCTTTGGCGAGGACGGGGAGCGTAAGGAGACAGCACCCGGGAGCTGGCTTCTTCATGGTGGTGGCACAACAGACAGGAAACCAGCCCCTGGAGGCCTGACTGCAGGATGGCAGGAAGGTGCCCCCCGGCTCCCTTTCCAGGGGACAGTGTTGCTCACTGCTGCTGCTTGCCCCGAGAGCTTCCAGGAGGCACCGCTGAGCATTTGCACAACAGCCCCGTGGAGGAGGGGCTGCCACCATCTCTATTTCTCAGAGGAGAAAAGCAAGCCCAGAGTATTTTTCAGGGGTTCACAGCTGTGACTGGAGGAAGGAGAACCCGCCCTTCTAAACCTGGTCCTGAATTTTATCTCTTCCTCCCTTCGTCACTCACAGAACATTATTGCTTTTTGATCATATGTCAGTCACTCATACTTTGTTAAGGATTGAATGGTGCCCCCCCACCCCATCCCCAAATTCATATGAAGTCCTAAGGTCTGACCTTCTTTGGAAATAGGGTCTTTATAGATGTAATTAGTTAAGATGAGGCCACGGTGAGGTAAGGTGGGACCTCACCCAGCATGACTGCTGTCCACATAAAAAGGGGAATTTGGGAGACAGATGCACCCAGCTATGCCATGTGAAATGAAGGCAGGGGTTGGGATAATGTGTCTACAAACCAAGAGACGCCAGAGATTGCCAGAACTACCAGAAACTAAGAGAGGCAAGGGCAGATTCCCCCTCAGAGCCCTCAGAAGGAACCAGCCCTGTTGACACCTTGATCTTTGCACTTCTGGACTCCAGACCAGGGAGACTGACTATTGGCAGCTGTTCAGGCCATTCAGCCTGTGGTGCTCGGTGACAGCAGCCCCAGCAAGCTAATGCCCAGCTGCCCCGGGACATAGGTCAGTCGTTCCCACTTTATAGGTGAGGGACAGAAAAATGATGTGCTAGAAGCCCAACAGGAAGTAGGCGGGGCAAGAGAACTGATCTGTGGGCTCCAGTACTTGTATCATCTGATCAGAGGTGGCTGAGGAGTGTTCTGCCATTTGCAAGAGTTGAACATGTGGACTCAATGAGTTGTACCACACTTGCAAAATCAATAACAGGGAACATGGTAGAATCTTAATATTTACCGGAAAAAAACTGATGTTCAGAGAAGAATGGATTCCAGAAGGTGGGCGTGTAGGCAAGGTTCACAGCAGGGTTACCTGTGAGGAGGTGACCTTTAGTCCTACGTTTTCTGGTGCAAATGCATGTTCTGGTATTCAAACAACACTTCTCTGCAGTGTGGATCTTTTATCCAGTTTAGTACACAGGTCAGAGTCTGTGATTCACGTATCAGTACAGAGACCTTGGAAAATACTTTAAAATGGTCCACTGTTGCCTTCTTGCAAATAAGATATACGAGGTGACTTCTCCATCCCCTTCAAAGGTAAATAACATTTCTAGCCTTTGGATGACTCAGACTGCTGGCCTGGGTCTTCTGGAAACACAGCCAACAGCAAGTGGCCTGCATCAGTGCTGTCCCTGGCTCACAAGGAAATCCTGTTTTGTGATATACTTTTAGCCAAGTGACAGGCGCGAAGGCAGGAATGATCATTTTCTTCATAACAGGAGTGGACTCAGAGCTGAGCTCACACACTCCTAGCAAGGAGCACTGAGTTGTGGATAAACCTAATCCTGCCATCTCCTGTGGTCTCTGGGGAAGATGGGATTGTTTGGAGCCAGTCTCAATGGGAGGTGCCACACCAGGTGGATGGGAACGCATATCCTGAGGCTCCAGAAGTCTTTTATAGGCCAGGTCCTATGTTCTCCTTGTTTGGCACCTTGCCAGAAGGGTCCCTGACCACAAAGATCTCAACTCTGGGGAGGACACACTTGCAGTGCACTGTGACAACAACAGCTGACACTGAGCACTGGCTGCCTGTCTAGCAACAGGAGAAGCAACTTCTCTACATTAGGTCACTGGGTTTGATTCCTCCAAGGAGGAAGCGAAAGAAGCTGCCATCATACTCTCCACTTCTCACCAGTAACTGCGCGTGTACCTGTTAGTGAGGGAGTCCAGCCCAGGGTGTCTGAAAGCAGAAGTTCTTAACTCAGCCTGGGGTGCTGGCAAGAAGGAGGGGTGCTTTCACAGAAGAGCCAACATCATCAGGCCCAAATCTTGGACAGTGACCAGGAATTTCGTAGGATGGGGGAAGGGCACTGCAGGCCGAGTCAGCAGCAGGGACAAAGGCAAAGAGGCACAGACCACAAATGCCCAGTGAGGCTGTGGCGGTGGGTGTGTCTGGGGAACTGTGGGGAGCTCTGATCCCATCTCCAGTGCTCTCTTCTCATGGCTGGACACCCGCCTCTCCTTCAGTCTGTGGTCAGCCTGATGAACTTTCCTCTGTGCTTAAATGTGCCTCCCTGTCTCTTTCCAGATCCTAGACTTCTGCCCAGGCTGTGGCCCAGGCCTAGGTCTCACCCTACCCATTTCTCTTCCCACAGTCTTCTCCCTGCTATGTAACAACTGTTCACTCTGGCCACTGGCTGCCCCTAGAGTGCACACCCAGGCCTTCTTAGTCACCAGTGGCTGGTAGGTGGGGAGCAGGTGCTTTGGAAATATGTGTTGAGTGAAGGATGTATTAGTTTTCAGTTGCCGCTATAACAAACTACCACAAGTTTAATGGACTAAAATTTTTTTTTTCCTCTCACAGTTCTACAGGTCAGAAGGTTGACATAGGCTGGCAGCAGGATGTAGGCAGGGCTGTATTCCTTCAGGAGACTCTAGGGAAAAACCCCCTGCCTGCCTGTCCAGCTCCTATAGGCTCCTCTCCTTCTCCAGCTCTCACATCACCTTCCTCCCTTCTCTGACTCTGGCCCCTACCTCCCCCTTGCTAAGACCCTTGTGACTGCATTGGGCCCATTTGGATGCTCTAATGTCCACATCTCAAATTTCTTAACTACTTGCATCTGCAAGGTCCCTATTTCCACACAAGGTGACATAGTCAAAGGGATTGAACATCTTTAAAGAGTCACAGCTGAGCCTATTACAGATCCACAGGTGAATAAGCTGAGCCAGACCTGGGCTTGCGTTGGGTCTGCTGGGTGCCTCAGAGCAGGGCTGGAGCAGGTCCACACAGGGCTCAGGCCACGGTGGTGCTGATGCATTTGAGTGACAGGAAACATGGTGTGGGGCCCATGGGGAGGATATGGCGGAAATCAGGAACGTGTGGGGACAAGGTGATGGTGTTGAACTGAAGAATTTAGGATTCCACTTGAGAAAAGGAAGGCATGCAGGAGAGAGACAGAGAAGAATAGGGACATAGAGTAAGACATAGTCACTTCTGGGGTTTCAGTTTTCTCATCTAAATACTGAGAGAATGGACCAGATGCCAGGTCACATGGCTAGGATGTTAGTGAAGATTGGGGCCAGATTTCCCAGGTGGTGCTACTGCCCTACCTTCCAAATCCCCTCTATCCCAATGTTAAATAGCCCTTTAATTGTGTCCTTTCTCAAAATATAGGGTATATGTCTGTGTGTTTGTGTGTGTGTGTGTGTGTGTGTGTTTTGTGCGTGCATACGTAAGATGTCTGTGTGTTAGGTTTAAATTAACTCACATCCCATGCAATCCCCCACTTAAAATGCAACACAGTGCTTTCTGGCATATTCGCAATTTGTAACCATCATCACTATTATTTTTAGAACATTTTTATCCCTCCAAAAAGCACTCCCATGCTGATAGCCGTCTCTCCATTCCTCCTACCCCGGCTTCAGGCAGACCTTGAGCAATGCGGCATCTTCTGGCTGATTCCCAGGCATTTGGACTGTCTGAGGCCATGCAGGAGCTGCTGCTGGCTGTCAGCCTGTCCCTCCCACCCACTCATTCCCTTTCTGACCCTTTGCATTCAGACTCCTGCCCTCATCCTTCTACTGAAATAGCTTTCCAAAAGGTCAGCAGTGAACTCTGAACAGATCTGGAGGCGTCTCCTCCAGGGACTTCCTGACTCTGGAGCAGCAGTCAGTGATAATGACCTGTCAGATGGTCGTGATGGTCCTTCTATCAAACGTCTGTCTGCAGATGCCTGTCCTCTTCCCACAGGGTGAAGGGTGGGGACATGAGGGTTCTGGACATTCCCCCCACCGTGGGGGAAGTTAATGTCCCTGTCTCAGTCTCGGTGCCACATCCTCACTGTGTGACCCTGCGTAGCGCATTTTCTCAGTCTCGCTGAGGTTGGCTTTGAACCCGCGATCCTCCTGCCTTAGCCTCCCCCAAGCTGCTAGGATTATAGATATATTATGGCCTCCATCTCCTCCTCTGTGTCACCGGGGCTGTGACAGTAGCCACCATGAGGGGCGATTGTGCACAGGAAATCAGCTAATTAATGTTCAGGGCTCAGCAAGGCACTCGGTTCATATAAACATACCGAGCTGAGTGTTTACTAGTGTAATTATTTCAGTCATTCTTTTGTTCACCGGGTTTACTCATTGCCAGTTTTTTCAATGTATTAGACTTCCCTGGGGTTCAAATACCCACCAAATCAATTGTAATCTGGGACTTTAGGTAAGTAAACCTTTCTAAAGTCTGTTTCATGATCTACAAGATGAGGATTAACATACTTTGGTCTTTGGTGAATATAAATCAGTGAATACTTGAAGTCCTTAGAGCAGAGCCTGACATATAATGAATCCTCCAGAAATATTACCAGTAACAATGGCTGACCCCCTTCTTGGACCTCCATGAGGCTGTGGATTGGAGGTACCTCTGGTCATCTCTACCTGTTCCAGCATCACCTTAAACCCAACTCCCATCTAAGCTCTTCAATTTCATGTCAGCTTCTATCCTGGTTAACTAAAATGAATCAGTTGACCCCCATCCCTGGGCTCCCAGGTTCAAAGATCCTTGGTCATGTCTGACTCTTTTTTCGGGGGTGGATGAGGAGTGCTGGGGATTGAACTCAGGGGCACTCAGCCACTGAGCCACAATCCCCAGCCCTATTTTTGTATTTATTTAGAGACAGGGTCTCACTGAGGCTGGTTTGAACCCACGATCCTCCCGCCTCAGCCTCCCCTAAACTGCTAGGATTATAGATATCTCTGACTCTTGATTCTCTTTTGTCCCTTATGTTAAAATTTCCTCTTTTGAAAGTCTCAGATTTGCTTATTTGCTTCCATTCCATGGTCCCCACTGTTGTTAGGGGCTTACCTATTCCTGCCTCAAATGCTACCATGGCATCCTGGCTGGATGAGCTGTCCCTAGCCCCTCCTCCAGGTCACTGTGCGCAGGGTACAACACACTGCTTCTTTGGGTGCTGCTTGGACAATCCTCCCCCACCTCCAACTGTGCCTTGGAAGGAGCCTCTACCCCCTTAAAGAAGCCAGGGGCCACCTACAAGATCAAGGTCGGCTCCATGCTTCTCCTTGAGTCTTCACCTCTCAGTTGGGTTGGGCTCCATCCTCTCTGAAGTTCCCAGTTTGGCACTGGAGTTGAAGCCTATGGCTACTCTAAGACTGATGATCACCTCTCCCCACTACAGCCTATCTTCTGGGTCAGTCCACCCTCCTCCTCCCTGTGTTCCACACGGGTCTCTTTTTATCAAGTTAGTGGGACAGAGAAGAGGACCTACCAAGCTTGGCTTCACATGTTTTCCCATTCATTTCTTTTGGATAAACCTATATCTGTTTAGGATTTGTGATGATTTAGAATGAATGACAAATATAATTCAGTCATAACTGTTAACATGGAGGTAAAAAATACAGACACCACATAATAAGAGATTAGGGACACTTACATCAAATAAACAATTGCATTTAGGCAGTGACTTTTGATACAGCCAAGGCCAAGAGAGGAATGCAGGGAAGGGCCCATTAACATAATCCACTGAGGGCAATCATGGGGAATGCTGGGGAGAGGGGCGATTTTCTACCTTCAAACAGAAGGAAGCCATCAGCTCAGAGATCAGGTCCAGTAGAACTTTCTCCAGCAGTAGGAATGTTCTTCCACAGCTGTTCCGTCCAGTAAGGTAATCACCAGTCATGTGTGGCTTTTAAGCACTTGAAATGTGGCTACTGTCACTGAGGGATTGCATTTTAAAACAGTCTTTTTTCTTTTGGTGGTGCTGGGATTGAACCCAGAACATGCTAGACAAGCATCTACCACCGAGCCACATTTCCAATCCAAGGAACTGCATTTCAATAAAATTAAATTAAGTTAAAATAGCCACATGGGACTAGTTATCATTATTGGAGCTAGGCTTTTATGTAGTATCATTATTGGAGATGGGCTATAGCCATAGACTTTTATGTAAATAATACTGTTAGTACAGATAATGTCTTCAATAGTGGATTTTAAAAATCAGTAAGATCTCCTTGCAGCCCTTGCTGTACTGCTGAGTGGCACACAGGTGAAGACAACTGTAATCAGAGGCCATAGAAATACAGTCTGGGCACCCATCTGTATGATGGTATGTGGGACCAGATGGGCCTCAGGGAACTGAGAAGTGAAGTTAATGGTGCGTGCTGCATAGGTCACATTCTCTAATAGCAGTCCCCTCACCCAGAAGGTTAACTCCAAGTCCTCTGCCCCATAGCTAGGGTGTCTGTGATTTGATTCCATCCATCAAACTGACCCTATTTCCTCTCACTGTTTATCCCAGATCTTTCTATCTATCCCACTTCCTTCTACTTGCCGCGGTGATTTTGTTTATACTGTCTCTCCTGTTCATAATATCTTTTTTCTTTTTTTGTGACTCCAACTTTTGCTACGGTTCAGATACTAGGTGTCTGTTAAAAGCTCATGTGAGAAACAAGCCACGAAAACTTGGGTGTGAAAGAATTGGGTTAAGAGAGCTTTAACCTAATTGGTGCATTAATCCTCTGATAGGAACTAATTGGGTGGTAGCTATAGGCAGTTGGGTGGGGCTGGAGGAGGTAGGTGATGGGGGGTGTGCCTTTGGGGTGAGGGACGGACTCTCTCTCTCTGCTTCTTGGTGTGATGTTCCAAGATGTTCACCACAGACACACTTCTGCACCAAAATTCTGCTTCACCTGAGGCCCCAAGAAATGGAGTAGGCCATTCTATGGACTAAGACTTCTGAAACTGTGAGCCCCCAAATTATCCTTTCTTCCTTATAATTGTTCTCATCAGATTTTTTGGTCATAGCAGTGAAAAAGCTGACTAAAATAAAAGTTGGTACTGAGTAGTAGGATCATTATTACTATGACTAACCTGACCATGTGGTTCAGAAAATACACTTTCTTCTCAGCAGCACATGGATCCTTCTCTAAAATAGACCATATATTATCCCACAAAGCAAATCTTAGCAAATATAAAAAAGCTTGTGGAGCTTTTTAGAATTTTGGGGGGAAATTTTGGAAAGTTTAGTGATGCAAGCTGGGCTTTAGATTGTTTGGGATGGGATCTCAGATGATCAAACTACCTATAGGAGGGTGGACAGTAAAGACTGGGTTCATGAGATTCCAGAGGAAAAGAAGAACTCTATTGAAAATTGGACTAGAGGCCATTTGTGCTATATCCTGGCTGAGAAATTGTAGGCATTTTTCCAATGTCCTGAGACTCTATGAGGCTGAATTTAAAGGTGTTGGGCTTCTTAATCTGGCAGAAAAAATTTCTAGACATAATAGCATTCAGGTAGTGGCAAGGATTTTGCTGACAGTTTTAAAGCCAAGTTTATTGTGATAATCAGGAGCAGAAAGCAGAGCTAAAAGATTTGAAAAACTTACAATTTTACCAGAGAACTGGGAGTAATGCTGGGTCTAAGGAAGATGTGGTTGTTAAAAAAAAAAAAAAAATTACAATCATACAAGTAATGCTAATTGCTTTACCCAGAAACAACAGGAAAGATGACTTGAGGGCACCTCGGGAATTGGCAAGACCACACCCAACTCAGGCTCAAGGATATAAAAGTTCCTTTAAGATGAGGCCATGGGGGCGCCCTCCTTGCGTTAGGGGGTCTTAGGAAATTGTTTCACCATGCTTGGTCATCGAGGCACTCAGAGGCTGCTGCAGCCATGGTCCCTGGAGCCTTGGCTACTGCTCAAGATGGTGAAAGACCTTGATGTTAACCACATCATGCTGGTTCCGTAGGGATGCAGGATGCTGGAATTGGGGGTTCATGGAGGCTTCCACTGAAATTTCATAGGAAGGCCTAGGAGGCCAGGTACAATGCAGTAGGGTCAGAGTCCCTCAAGCTGCCCCTGAGAGGGCAGTGTGTGGAGAAGTGAGAAGAAAGCCGAAGCAGCAGTGGACACCCCTGAGATGAGGAAATGCCAGTAACATGGGATGTCTGTAAGGAAAGTTGCAGGAATAGAGAAGAAACAAGCCAACAGAGAGGCCAGGTGGTCTGCACCCAACAAAGTCCTAGAGGCAGAGCTACACAAGCCCTTTACAGAGAACATCATGATGCCACGTGTCCCAGACGCTGGATGTAGAACTACAGGACTTGTTCACCCAGCTGGATTTGGGTCTTTATTTGGTCCTATCCCTCTTTCTGTGCCTTATTTCTTCCTTTTGGAATGGAAATAGTTACAACATGCCTTCATAGAGTGGATATATGTGACTTGCCCTGGATATTCCCAGGGGCTCATGTGAGTTTGCCTTAAATCTCGGTGGAGACTTAGACTTTGGAGAGAGATGGAACTGTTAAGGCTATGGGCACTCTTGGAAATGGACTAAAAGTATTTTGCATTGTGAGAAATGCATGAGATTTTGGGGGGCAGAGGTGGAATGTTAGTATTTATCTACAAGGTGTGGGACAAAGATTAGATGCAGAAGGACTGGGGTATGAAAGCCTTAACCTAATTGATGCTTTACTCCTTTGATGGGGATTTACTGTGTAGTAACTGTAGGCAGATGGGGTGTGGCTGGAGGAAGTGGGACCCTGGGGGAGTGCCTTTGGGGTTTATATTGTCCTTATGGAGCAGGGCTCTCTCTCTGCTTCATCGTGGGATGTTCCCAGCTGCTTCCTCGGCCACACATTTCTGCTCTGATGTTCTACCTCACCTCAGGCCCTGACAAATGGAGTAAGCTGTAAGACCTCTGACACCATGAGCCCCCAAATAACTTTTTCTCCTATAAAATAATTCTTGTCAGATCTTTTGGTCACAGAGGTAAAAAAGATGACTAAAAATCAACCGAGTAATGTCTAGCCTTCCAATCACAGTGAAGCCCCACCTCATTCTTAAAACCATCTCTGAACATTCTTATCATCGTTCTCATTTTCAAACCCATTTGTGTTGAAATCAACACCCCATGATTGACGACTAAACTATTAAACAATTAGAGATTAGCTTTGTCTTAAAAACTAAGTTGTAAACTCAAGGGTGGAAAACATGTTTTCTACAACTTCTGTAGACTTGACATCCTGAAACAGTATTAGCACAGAGTAGGTGCTCAACAAAACTTTTGCCTCTGGATTGATCAATAGTTCTTTTCATCCGTTTCCCCCCTCTAAACTGTCTGTGAAGTTAATTTTGTTCCAACTTAATATACGGCTGCGTGTTTCATATCTGGAAGCAAATCTGAGGCTGCAGTATAACCACTCTGCTCTGTGTATTAAGCTTACAATAAAGCCAAAGATAGATGACTAAAAAGAAACTTTAATCGTCTCTGATATTATTAAATCTTCTACTTGGAGGTCTCAGAGAGCCCAAGGAAATTTTCTTTTAATCCCTATGGACTTTCTATTCCACAGATGGAGTAACAGAGCTGGTCTGAAAAGCAATTTGGTGCAATCATTGACCAAAGGGAAGGGGGAAATCATTACAGTCTCCTTCCAAGGTTCGCAAGCAATAAGCATGCTCTATTCTCTTTGATCCCAGCAGAGCTGCGTGGGCTTGATAAATATCCATGTGTGGCTCCACCGTGGCTCTGAACAGATGACTGTAAATATTGTAGAAAAGAACCTTCAGAATGTTGAGCAGCAGCTGTGGATGCTTTTGTGGGCCAACTGGCAGCTGCCATCTTGCTCCCTCCTGGGCGGGACTGCCCTGCTGGAAAAAGCTAGGATCCCTTTGTTTGCTGGTAACTAAATGAACCACCATAGCTTCTTTCAAAGCAGTGATTCTCAAATGGGGGTTGTTTCATCCCTGAGCCCTTGTCCCATCAGGGAACATTTGACAATGTCTGGAGCATTTTTGTATCGCCTTGGCTGGCAGACAGCAGGTACCCCCGGCATCTAGTGGATAGAAGCCAGGGATGCTGCTGGCCCTCTTGCCGAGCACAGGGCACCCCCCCAACCCTGGCCAACAAAGGATCATTCCGACTCAAATATCAATCACGCCCAGGTTAAGAAAATATGACTTTTTAACTTGCCTTTAAGTAATAATTCCTTTTATAGTATAGCTTGCTCATTCATTCACTTATTCATTCATTCATTAAACATTTATTATTAAGTATAGAAAATACCCGACGAGTCATATTTCTGAGTGTTGGGGGATTCCTTAATTATTCATGCAGGATGTACTTAGCATCTACTCTGCCAGGTACAGGGGTCTGGAGAAACATAGTGTGGGTGTCTCCTCACATGGGGATCATGGTCTAGTGGAAGGGGGCAAGAACCTAAACGAGTTAGCAACTAAATGCACAAGGTAACTTCAAACAGTGATAAGGACAATGGAGAGTACAAACAGGGGGAAGGGGGAAAGAATGACCAGCGCAGAAGTGACTTCTTTTAAGAGGTGAGGTTAGAGAAGGACGCTCTGTGAAGGTCCTATGGAGGCTGAGATGTTGAAGAAGGGAAGGAAACCAATTGGCAAACACCAGGAGGAGGAAACAGCAGGTTCAGAGGCTCCAGCCAGGAAGGCCTGGGCGGGTTCAAGGACCAGGATCCTCACACTGCTGAAGCTTGGGTGGGGGAGGGAGGTGGAGATGGGCAGGGATCAGAGGAGGCGGGGCCTTGTGACCTTGGTAAGGATTATAGACTATTTCAGGCTCAAAAGGGAGCCTTGGGGTGGGGTGTTTATGAGGGTGGAACATGATCTGGTTTAGGTATGTTCAGCCCACGTAGATAGCTGGTCAGAGAATGCCCTGGAGAGGGGCAAGATGCAAGGAGGGGCCAGTCAGGAGGCTCCTTGTAGGAGGGAGTCCAGGTTAGACAGCAGCACTGAGTGGAGATGGAGGAAGGTGTGGATCCAAGGGTTCCAGACTGCCTTGCACGCAGCCCACAGCTCAGTGATGCAAGCTCCAGCCGGGTCCCAAGGGTCCTGCTCTGCATCCTCAGCTCACTGGTGCTCCGCTGGTCCTGACTGAGGAATGGCAGGCATGGAGTGCCTTTGTCGTCAGCAGTGAAGACTGTGATGAGTCCTGCTGACCCTGCTAAGGAGAGCTGGGCAATCTGCCATGAGCTTCCTGATCTGTGCTTCAGTGTGCCGGTCCCACTCCTTAGCTAGATGGGGGTCTTCCCTGCATATCTGACTTCTGGACTTGCCCAGGTTCCTGGCCAGCAATCTCAGCCTCTTCCCTGGTGGATGATGCTCTTGGGACCAAGGCATAGAACTTCTTGACGTTGACCCTTTAGCAGCCTCCCTTGGTACTCAGAGTAAAGCACGGTTCCTATCTGGTCCTTCCTTGATGACCTATTTCAGGCTCTTTGCACCACGTAGTTCTTGGCTCACAAGACACCTGTGGAATCCTCCAGGACAGTTCTCGCTCACCTCTTGGCTCTTGAGGGTCTCTCTGCTTTAAATGTTCTTCCTTTAGTTTTGTGCCACCTTCACATCCTAGCTCAAAGGGCATCACTCCAAGATGCTTCCTTCTCAATGGGCCTCATTTCAAACCAACAAGGAGATGAAAAAATCTTATTTTTTCAATGCATAAAGCTCAGATATACTTACAGAAGGCGTGTGTGTGTGTGTGTGTGTGTAGAGAGAGAGAATGTGAAAATCTCATGTGGAAACCAAGTCTCCCACTCCACCAGTTCACCAACATATATCCTGACTTATCTCCTTCCAAGAACTCATTACAATTGGCCATCCCCCTGCCTGTGTTTGTCCACCTCCATGATGTGTTTTCTGCCCCTTTCCACTGTCCTGAATACAAGGTCCATGAAGTCCAGGGTACTTGACCATCTGGTTGCCATTGTGTCTCTGGCATCTGCACAGTACTGGGCACACTGCAGTCATTTAATAAGTATTTGGTGATTTAATTACCACTGTGACCTAGGAAAGATTTCAGGTACCAGCATGAGAACCCACGGTGCCAAGAGGAGTCCCTCTTGGATTTCAATCCTCACTTAATGCCACTAGACTTGCTGGGGCCCTTTGGGCACTGAGTTTAGGCGTAAGTCCCTTCTCTGCCCCAGGGATGAACTAACCTCCTCCCTCTCATCTTAACCATTTCCGATGTTCTCTCCTCCCTGACACCGGGAACCCTGTACCCATGCAGCTCAGTCCTTCCCCGTTCCACTGAGATGACATGGTGAACATATGGATGTCTGACTCATTCAATTAAAAACATTTTCAAGAAGATCATTACAACAGGCTAACCACTTTGGTAATTACACAGCAGAAAGCATGCATTATTAACTGGTTTAATTTAGCAATAAATTGAATCATAGTGAGCACCTGCATTAGAAAAAACACTGGAAGGAAGTGAAGCAAATGTTAACGACATTATCCTTCTCTGGAATGTGGACCTGCGGTTGGTTTTCTCCTTATGGTTTTGGTTAATTTTGGAATTTCCTGTAATCAGGATGTATTTCTTTTATCAAAAGAAATAAGGTCTTTTTATCAAAGAAATGGACAACAAATACATGAAAAAAAATGAATGTTCAACATCTCTAGCCATCAGAGAAATGCAGTCAACAAGACATTAAGATTTTCTCTCACGCCTGTCAGAATGGCAATCATCAAGAAGACGAATAATAATAAATACTGGAAGGATGTGGGGATAAAGGTAGACTCATACATTGTTGGTAGGACTGCAAATTAGTACAGTCACTCTGAAAAGCAGTATGAAGATTCCTGAAATAGCTAAGAATGGAACCACCATATGACCCAGTTATTCCACTCTTCAGTATGTATCCAAAGGAACCCACATCATCATACTATAGTGATACAGTCATATCAATGTTTATAGCAGCGTAATTCACAATAGCCAAGTTATGGAACCAGCCCAGGTGCCTGTCAGTAGATGAAGGGGTAAAGAGAATATGGTCTATATACACAATAAAGTTTTATTCAGCTGTAAAGAAGAATGAAATTGTGGTATTTGCCAGTAGATGCATGGACCTGGAGAACAACATGCTAAGTGAAGTAAGTCAGACCCAGAAAGTCAAGGATCAGATGTTTTCTCCCATTTGTGGAAGGTAGACCAAAAGGCGGGTCAGGGAGCAGGGAGAAATCCTAGGAAAACAGAAGGGAGATCAGTGAAGTATAGGAAGGAGATTGATATGAAGGGAAGGAGGACTGGAAAAGAGTAGAACAGTAGAATGAAATTAACCAAACTGTCCAATGTAAATATGAGAACAGTACACCAAATTTCGCCTTTATGTACATCTATAATGCACTAATTTAAAAATACTAAAAACTGCATGTAACTAGCAGATGTTGAATCAAGATGACAAGTATCTTATACTATTTTAAGTATATATATATGTATATATACACTTAAAATTTTATGTGATAAAACAGTTGCATAAAGATTATGTATAAGGGCTGGGGCTCAGCGGTAGAGCACTCACCTAGCACGTGCTGGGCTCGATCCTCAGCACCACATAAAAATAAATAAAGGTATCATGTCCAACTACAGCTAAAAAATATATGTATTAAAAATATTATGTATATATTAATATGTGTGTATATAAAAAGATTATGTGTTTATATAAATAGAGATAGATAGATATAGATATATGGAAGGTAGACCAGTAGGAGGGAGAAGGGGAGAGAAAGTAGGGATCTCAGGGACTAAAATGGAGTAAATTAAATTCCATGCATGTATAATTATGTCAAAATGAACTTAACTATTATATATAACTCTAGTACACCAATAAAAGGGAAAAAAAAAACTTTTGTTGGCTGGATTTGAGACCATGAATGATACTTCAGTGCTGGAGAGATATGTGGACATATTTCTGGTCCACAGAACCAAGGCTAGTAGTCATCTTTGCTTACACAGTTCTCCCCACATAGCCTTTTGGGGAGATTTCTGTGCTTAGAGAAGCCACTGCCTTTGAGTCAACTTAGTCCAACAGGCAAGTACAACAGTTTCTTCCCAGAAACATACCCATTCTGTCCCATGGAATGTAGTGTGTGCTACAGATGGTAAAAACATCTGTGACTACTAAAAGTATAACAGCACTTCTATAAGGCACCTCTCCCGTGAGAAATGCAAAACACAGACGAAAAACACACCCCACATATTTTAAAATACTTTTCAGGGGCTTCTTGGCTCCCTGAAGCCAAGGTTACAGACACCTGAGTTAGATAGATCTTAATGAAACGCCTCCTGAAATCCAGACCACACCTGTCCTTGGTCCTAACAGGGAACAGCCATAACTAAACCTTCTTTGTCCACAACGGTTGTTGAGACCCAGTCTCCTCTTGCAAGTCTTAGATGAACCAAGACAACCAGTTCATGACTCGGCACCCTGAAAGTTTATGCTCAGGGCTCTAAATTTTTTCATGGTCAAGGATGCTCTCAAGTAGTAGAATTTCTGGCCGTTGTGTTAATGAAAAGATTCAATCCAACAGCAGACCTAGCAATTCAGCGAGAATTACAGCGTCCATCATGACTGCTAACAATGTCTCCCAGGGGCTTAAAACATCTGGGCTCAGCACACAAAGCATTTCAGCTCTGAGCTCTTGTCTGCCCTGACCTTGATCTCTTACATACCCACAAGGTGTACGTGATGCTGTTAACAGTGCACACACACTCTTGTCACCCAGGTGAACTGTACACACCCATGCAAATTCAGCAGCCTACCAGGGAAGAAAGGGTTCATGGCACTGGTGGTGAGCTGAGGCACACAGTCTGAGAAATGCTAAGGAACTTACATCGAAAGCACTATTCTATGAGACAATGACTTTCAAGATACTGAATTCCAACAAACCAACCTAGGGAAATATCACCAGTAAAAAAATTGTATCTGGTTGCCCAAACTCGCCTGGACCAAAAAGAGGAGGCTGTTTGCTGAAGGAGGGCACCATTCTTACCTCCTCCAGGGCCCACAAGGAGTCCACCACTGGCTTGATCTTCTTCTGGTTGTACAGGCCTATGAGTCTGTCCACCACGCCTCGAACAAGGCCTGCTCGGCCCTGTTTGAAGAGCAGGTGTAAGAGGGAGAACCCCGCGATGACTTTGTTCTCTTCATACAGCTTGATGGGGTTCACTTTCTCCACCTGCCACCACTGAAAGAGAAGCGGGCCCTGGGTTAGGAGACCGAACATCAGCCCACATCTGCCCCCACCCCATGCTGTCAGCTTCCATGGGGGCAGCGGAGGGCTGATCCCAGCTGCCACAGGAAGCTCTCACTGAGCCTTTTTTAAAGCACCAGTTTCATCAGGGTGTGCTGGGAGTGCACAGGATACAGCAGATGGCAGTGCTCATGCTAAGCTCAGGGGATCTAGGCGGGAGAGCCCAAACCAACTACAGGTTTGAAAGAACGAACAAGGCTCGTCATAGGAGAAAATGCCCGTTTATTGAAGAACAGCTCTGCATATTTATAGAGCCAGGGGTGGTTTGACAGTTATGACGGTTTAATGGTTGAACGGTTTGGTGGTTGGCATGAGATGCTTTCTGATTGGTGGGTAAGGATCATGTGAGCCAGCAGGGCTAGTCTGATTGGTGGGTAAGGATCATGTGAGCCGGCAGGGCTCACCATTGGACGGCTCTTCTTGGGGGATGGGGAAGTTAGTCTTTGGAGCTGGGGCGATTCCCAACAAAGTTGAACGTCTGAAACCCTGAAATCTAAAAAAGCTCCAATGTCTGAAAATTTCAGTGTGCCAACAGGATGTCACCCTTGGAAAAAGTCTTACCTCATGTAACAAGTCTCAGTCAAAATGCAGGTGCACTAACACTAAAACATTAAATATTCTTTGGACCCTGTATATCAAGTGTACATGACACATAAATGAATTTTGGGTACAGACTTGGGTCTTATCAACAAGTGGTCTCATAATGTTATAAGCAAATATTCCAACACTAAAAAAGATATCCAAAATCTGCAACATTTCTGGCCCCAAGCATTCTGGATACAGATACTCAACCTGTACTGGGCCACATACGGTCCAAACGTTAGGAACGTGGTTGGAACCATTGGCTCTGGAGTCGAGTCCTGGCTCCTTAGCTTACTCCCTGTTATGCTCTGGGCTTTGTTTTCTCCACTGACTATAGTGGCGGAATCTGTCCTCTGAGGTTTCCCAGAAGCATAAGGTATAAAACACTTGGCTTAGGCAGTGGCACTGCAGCTACCTGGGTTGGTGAAGCAGAAGTTGAAGAGGTATTGGGGGGCATGGTGGGGGTGACCTTGTGATTTCAGGTGTAGCTTTCGTAAGGGGGGAGAATGGCAGGGCTACACCAGACAGGTGGGCAGAAATTTGTTACAGAAAGAAGAGCAAGTGGGGGCAGGAGGTAACTTACACAGAAGGAAGAATGTAAAGGGCAGTGAAGCTGAAGGGTTGGGACTTTCATAGTGGTTTTCAACTAGGGGCAGTTTTGTCCCCTACAGGGATGTTGAGTAATGTTGGGGGGATATTTTTTGGTTGTGTTAGTGGGTTGACGGGGTGTTGCTGGCATCTAATGGGTAGAAGCCAGGGCCACTGCTAAACACCCTGTGGTGCTCAGGACAGCTCCATGGCAAAGATGATCCAGCCCTAAAAACCAACAGCACTGATGTGGAGAAGCCTGGACTGAAGACCTGGGTGTCTCTTTTCCAGGCTCTCGGCTCCCCATGAGACATCAACACAAGCACATCGTCCTTAACAACCTGCAGAAATGGCCATCCAGCCACTCTGTGCTGACTTAATTGCTATGCCTTTGGTGCCAGTTGTAGGTTAGAAATTCAAACTTCTAGTTTCTGGAGGGTTTTAAGAGGTAAAATGTTTACTGTAGGTTTCAGTATAGAATGCAAAAAGAAATGTGATGGGCATTCATAAGATTTCATGATATTTGTTATCAAGGTGCTTATTTGTATTCTGCCTGTTTCCAAAAAGAATTGAAGAGGCTTACAAAAGTAAAGGATTTTTATTTTTATTTTATTTCACTTCTTTTTTTTTTTTTTTTTTTTAGTACCAGGCATTAAACCCAGGAGTTCTTAACCACTGAGCCACAACCCCAGTCCTTTTTATTTGTTGAGATAGGGGTTTGCCAAGTTGCTGAGACTGGCTTTGAACTTGAGATCCTAAAATTCTGGCCTCCCAAATTGCTGGGATTTTAGGTGTGTGCCACTGTGCCCAGACAGATTTTGATTTTTTTTTTTTTTAAGTTGGGAGACTCATGTTAGGTTGAAACCAGGACTGAGGTTCATATACAAAATTCTTGACCAAAAACTGTACCGCCCTTCAGCAAGGGCAAGGACCAGCTCTAGAAGAGTCACATATTGACGACGAATGTCTTTTTAGAAAGCAAAGGTAGAAAAATGATTAATAACTTGATGCATGCCTCAAGGAATATTTATGGAATGGATGCTTGCAGAATCTACAACTGCTCCACACTGGTGGTTAAGAGTTCTTGGGCTGAATGCCACTTACTAGTTGTGTGACTTTAGTGGAGTCACCTAGCCTATCTGTGCTGGGTTTCCTCTCTGAACCTCGTGGCGCTGTGATGAGGAGTGACTGTGTTCATGTATGTCAGGTGCCTAGAATGGTACCTGACATATGCTAGGTGCCCTAGAAGCACAACTTTTATTACCTTAATTTGAAAGGGATGTTTTGATTTAGAGAATAAGAGCTGTGAGTTTGGAGTCAGATTGTGCTCTAGATTTGTTCCTCGTCTTGTGAGTATCATCACTTTATGGCCCGAAAGCAAATGGCATATTTGAGAATGAGTGAAGTTCTAAGAGGGAACATAATTAAGAAAGCAGAGTGAGAAATCCGGGGACAAGTCCAACACCTCTCTTAAATCTATAGAGTTTTTTTTTTTTCTTTTTAAGAACATTTTAGAGCAAAGTTCTCCTTCCATTCTTTATAATACCCTCTTCAAATTACGTCTAACCGACTAGCATCGAACCAGTTCCTCTGAGCACACAGGGCTCAGAGGGTTAGTCTTTGTTCTTAGCCTTCAGCTACAAAGCATAATGTGCAAAAGAATCTACCTCCACCCTAGCCGCCCTAATCACCTAGCTGTGTGTCCGTGAGGGCCTTTGCTGAGTGTGAGCACACTGCAATTATTTTGTTAGTGTCCTGTGTTGTGATTGTGCATTTAGTGGAGAAGGGAAAACGCTTTTCTTACAATTGCATCTAATGTGTGGTAACCCACAGCAGTCGGTCAGCATCACATTAGTTACAGCCACATTAATAAAACAGCTGTGCGTGGTATCAAGTCTGTCTTCAGGGATACGGGAACACGGCATCCCGAAGAGATAGGCCCTACTCCTGCTCCTCCTGCAAATCCTGTAGCCTAGATGATCCCTGACCCCAGATTTTAAAGCCTCAATGGAGAATGAAGCCCTCTAATTTCAATCTCGTAGTTGTAGGGAGCAGGAACCTCCACAAATCAGGGAAGGTTCGGGGTAAAGTTTCTGGCAGCTGGTGCTGGCTCTTTGGGAGCACATGACATCCCTGTAGTGCCACACATAGAACAGACTCTAAGCTTCCCACGGATCTCCCTGACCGCTCTATTCAAAATGCCTCTGCCCCATCCTGCTGTTTTCTCTTCCGTATCCTATTTGAATCCCCTTCTGATGCTGGAGAGCCATCAATCACGTTATTATTATGTCTGTCTTAATTTGACTTTGCCTACCTATTGGCATAGGAGAGCCACCTCTCTATGCACTGTGACTCCTGGATGTTTGGCACAATGTTGCAAACAGTAGGCACCAAGAAAATGCTTATAACAGTAAGTGAAGTCATTGGGCTGTGTAGGAAGCGCACAGCAAGCACTGTGAGAAACAGCAGGTCCCTGCTCTGGGGGTGGAGGGGAGTAAAAATAAAAGAGGCAGCCCAAATTTGCTAATGTCTAGCACTGCATAGCTCTAGACAGGAACACACATCCCTCCAGGCACCCAGTAGGGGCAAATGCCAGAGAGGTGGTTTTTCTCAATGGCAGACAAAATAATTGTGTATTCAGAGCTTGATAAAGTCGGGGGATCCCGCTCAGTAGGATGGAGACACAGAAAAATCTCAGGGTCAGAAAGTGGCCAAACTGAGAGGCTGGTCCTCTTGGGAGCAAATAAAATGCACTAATGCTAAGTTCATTTCTGACTTATGATTAAAAACACAAATGCCTCAGCAGTCTCTGTTGAAATCAAAATAAAGCTTTCTTGAGTTTCCCAGCACTCCTACTCTGACTTCATTCGGATAAAAGGAGCTCAGGCCTTTGTCTTGCCTGGGTGCAGTGAGCAGGGCAGAGATGCAGGCTTTATTGAAAATAAATGATGCAAATAAAGGACAAGCAGGAACAGTCAGCGTCTCCGATGGAGGAGCTCACAACACACAAATCCACCCCACAGCACGGTGCTGTTAGACATGCACAGTTACTTACTGATTTAGCAAAGCTGAAGAAGCTCTTGGTCTCTCCAGTTACCATGTTGGACGAACCTGCAGATGAAAGGGTCCCCAATCAGGCACTTGTTCATGGAAATGGGCATCATTTGTTACACATGGAAGGACCACAGTTGTCTGGTACCCAACTGGCAATGGCTTAAAAAAACGAGTTTAATTCAGCCTTAGAAAAATGAAGGCATAGGAGCTGGGCGTCAGGTTGACTATTTTAACTAGGTGTCATTGGATCAAAGAGGAAATGGAGATTCTTCTCACGGTGACTAGTGACATTGGAAAACTGTGTAACAAAGGGCATCCAAGGCAAGTGTTTTAATGAAATGGTGCACTGCTGACACATCTGCCAGGTTCTGCTCTTTGAGACTGAGAAAGGGACTGTGGAAAGCTGCTCTATGGGTCTGAATGTGATTCCCCAGCAAGGGAAAGGCATGGGGTGCTGACCTGGCCTGGGTACCGAGGTGGTGGAGGGGGATTCAGATGGATGGAGAAAGAAGCACAGAAGAAAGAAGAGGAGGTTAAAAACAGGTTCAGAAGACAAGGAAATGGTGTGACCAATGGGTCAGCCCCAGAGAAGTCTGGGCAGAGTGGTGAATGCCACTTGAGATAATGCAATGAGAACCTAGTTTTGCCAGTTTGTACAAGCAAGGCTCAGATGGCAGGTGGGAGGTGGAGTTAGAGAAGTTACTGTAAGATGCTGAGACTGGGAAGAAAGACCCCCCCCACACCGGTAGGGGAGGAGGAGACTTAACAATATAGGGATACCATAATGGTACCTTTTAGTGGCTCAGACACCATAATGGTACCTCTTCAGTGGCTTTCCTGGCTTGTCCCCAGAGAATTGGAAGTAAGTTTTTCTTAAGAGAATAATTATTTAATGACAAAATAATGTATATATTAAACTTAATTAATCAACCTGGGTAAACTAGTAGCCACTTTACTGCTTCTGCCTTTATGGGCTAACTTCCAGCAGGCATATGGCCCTAGGCTTGCAGTACTTCGTAACCAAGGAATCAGTGCAATGGATTTGATAATTATGACATTCAAGCTGAACTGCACAAAAATGACATCATGGAACTGGGCCAAAAATAGAACTCCTGGGGACTGGGGTTGTGGCTCAGTGGTAGAGCACTTGCCTAGCATGTGTGAGGCCCTGGTTTGATCCTCAGCACCACATAAAAATAAATAAGGGTATTGTGTCCAATATAACTAAAAAATAAATATTAAAAATAAATTCCTGGTAAATGATAAGACGAGGAAACGACCCATCTGCATTGTATTCACCATGTATGTCATAATGTCCTTGGACTCCCAGAAGGCCTCTCACCAATAATAATAATAAATTATGTATCCACTTCCAAGGAAATATGTGGTCATGATAGAAATTATCAAAACACCAGCAAAGGAGTATCTGTCTGTCTCTGAGCTCAATTCTCTTTCTGTTATATGATCTAATGATGACAAAAAGATATTTATATTCCTCAAATATCTTTTTTATAAGCTTCTCAGCTAATGTCAGGGAAATGAGTTTTTATTCTTTTTTTTTTTTTTTCCTGAGTTACCCAGAGTTAAGGTTCAATATCTATTGCACCTGGAGGGCACAGAGCAGTCAAGAATCTCAAACGTCCGGTAACTCCAGTATCCCTTTGCTTAGGAATATGACACCTGGCCTCATGTGAGCCTTTTTTGTAGAGACTGCTGTTTAGATCAGCTTGCGTGCCTGTGACAGGGAAGAGGGGGGCTCTAGAGTCTCCTGTTGGAGGAGACTTGCTCCCAGCTGTTTCCATCAATCTTCTCCACCACCAAGAGCATAGAAATGGAGGTAGACGCAGAGCAGATGGGACTAGACCCGTGCCATCCTTCCATGGCTGCCATCTTGATGGGACATTCAGGTAGTCTGGAGGAAGAAGGGCAGCTCTCTGCAACCCATCACCAATAGAGATGAGTCCCCCAGAGGCCTCCATGTCCTGCCCACTTTTCTCCATCCTGCTATGGGTCCTCCATGCTGACATCTTCTTAATGTCCTTGAAGCCAGTTGGTATTTCCCACTTCCTGTGGGCCAAATCCCTTAAAGGTTCTACTCATCTCAGACTATCTTGGCTTGGTCTTGCTTTATCTCTTCTAAGATAACAGGATTATGGGGCAGTAGGCACAAAGTTTATCATTAAAACAACTAACAGCAGCATCAATAGGAGGAGAAACGAAACACGCCATCCCACGACCCCAACACACCAAGCAGCACATTTCATCTCTCAGAGCCTTGGTCCTGGGCACAAGGGCAGTATCCCTGACACTGACCATGCCCTGCTGCTGTGTACCACTCACCATATAAAATGTAGGTTCCCAGGGGTTTGAGAAGGCTGAGGCCTTTCCCAGTGTTGTCCCCGCACAGGCAATCCAAGACGATGTCCACACCTTCAGCGGAGATTCTAAATGGTGAGAAGACAAAGCAAAAGATGGAGAGCTGTCAGGAACCAAACTGTGGAGGCTTCTCTTTTCTTGGGTCATGTCATTTGACACAGGATCAGGCAGAGAGAGGGACCTACAAGAAGCCTGGGAGGTGGGTTTATCCTCCAAGACAAACTACAGATATCAAACTGAGTTGCTGTGGGGTCACCTCCTGATAAACGCAACCTGAGTTGAAAAAAGCTGGAGTAGAAACGTTATTGAATCCACCTCACCTCCTGGACACCATAGCTGAGCAAGGCCTGTGATCACCAGGCTAGGGGAGCTGAGTCAGCACTGGGAGAGACTATGACACTGCCTCTTGCTAGCCCAGGAGAAGATCCAAATGCAAAATGGGAAGTTCAATTATTACTAAATAATTGAATCGTTTTCATGCCAACGTCAAGTCAAAAGGTCTGAGACCAACCATTGTCAACCAGGAACTCTCTGTGAAAGGGACACTGGAGGTAGCCAAGAATTGGCTGGTGGCTCACATCAAGAACCAGCCTGGAATCCAAGAAGGATGGTGGGCACTGGAGTCAGAGGGCTCCGCTGCTACCAGCTGCCTCACTCAACCTCTTGAGCCTTAGCTTTCTCCTTTTTAAAGTGGAGTTAGTCTGTTTCTAACTAAAGGATGAGACAAGGTGACAAAGCAAATGGGTGGCCCAGGCTTGCTGCAGAGCAGACATTCCATAAGCCAGTTGAAGAGCTCTATTTCTGGAGCAAGGCCCTGTGCTGGGATCTGTCCAAGGTGCTGAGATAGATTCAGGAAGGAAACCAGCATGCACCCAGTTTTCTTGGGGCTACTAATCCAGCAGAGAGGCGCCATCATCTAACTTGCAAGCTTTTACTTGCCCAGTCTCTAGGTATAGCCTAAAACTGACTCTTAGAGGATGAGGGATAAGTAGAGAAGCTCTTCCTTAATGCTGGAAGGCTGCGGGGTAGAGAGAACCCACATTTGTATTCCACCCGACAAGCCACACAGGTTTATCTTTTCTGTTCATTTATTTATACATTCATTGATTCTCCTAATGCATTTAACAAACATTTACTTTGTTTCTGCTGTTAGGAGACACTATTCAGGAGAGGGCTATAGAATAGGCAGATTCCAGAGATTGTTGGGGAGCTATTGATGCCCACGAGACCCCTGTTACGGCTGGCCCTGCTCCGTTCAGACAGGACTAGCCTTTCTTCAGGACTGTGAGTACGTGGGATTATTTGCTATAATATTTGTGTTAGCAGATATCTCAATTTTTCTACCCCAACATGGGCATCATGGCCCGTGTCAACAGCTGAGTCTGTCTCTGTTCCTTATAAATTACCCATTCTATGGAGAGCTCTGATGGGGAGGTAGCAAGAGACCACCCTGATGGAGAGGCTCCAGCAGAGCACCTCGGGGGCTTTGGAAGATGACCCACTGTTGAGTGTTGGTGGATGAGCAAGAATTGCCCAGGTGACTCAGGGAAGGCATCTCTCAAGAGAATATAACAGCTTGGCCTGGGCTAGCAGAAGGCTTTGGGACACCAACCACAGTAATGAGAAGCCAGGACTTTGGCCTTGTGATGAAAGGGCCCAGACACTGGCTGCCACCACTGATGCTAGCTCCGAGGTGGGTGGACAGGAGCGAGGGGGTAGTGTAGCACTGGGCTTAGGATCATGAATTTTGCCTCAGTGTTAAGCGTTGAGTTCTGCCACTTGCTGTGTGACCTCAAGTGATTTACTTAGCTTCTCTGTACCTAAAACCTCCTCATCTGTGAAAGGGGATAATGATAGGCACTTTGTGAAACTTGTAAGAGAAGAGCTGGCACAAGCAGAGCGCAGAGCCTACCTCACAGTGGGCACAGGATCCACAGCAGCTTTTATTACCTTTGGTCAGAATGGCCTGACTTAAAGAGGGTCTTTTGGTTAGGAAAAGGGCAATAAAGAAGAATATTCAAAACCCCAACAAGCCAGCCACAGACCCAAGCAGACTTCCAGGTGGGTGACATCACCAGTCCAGAAACCAGCAGAGCTGAGGCTGGATGCCCTGGACCTTTCTAGGAGAAGAGCATCCACGAGCACTCAGTACAGCCCAGGTCCACTGTCGAGAAATCCCAAGAGTCATCCATTCCTACCTCCTCCCTGCCCAGGACCAGGGCCACAGTTCTCTGTATTTGATGGATGGAGAACTGAGGCTGAGGAGGTCAGGTGACTTACTCCAGGGCTCACTGCAGAGAATTGGGGGTTGGGGGGGGTGGTTAGTTCAACCCATCACATCTGGAAACCAGGAGGGCCCAGAGGCACAGAATGGCTTTGCAGGATGAACTGTGGCCATCCTGGGGTGACTGCCACTGTCATTTCTCAGCCATGCAGGCTCTAGCAGGGACTGAGCAAGGCAGGCTTCATTCCCAGGTCCTGAGGATGGGGGTCCAGGTGCTGTTTTTGCACACAAAGTAGGAAGTTCAGAGCTTCAAGACTGCTAAGTGCTGCATCCCTATTCCGTCACCACGACCTTGACCAATGGACCACACTGAAATGGAACCTTACTGATCTGAACTTAGGTCTGTTTAAAATGTCCCCGGTCCCACACCAGCCTTAGGACTGGCCCTCTGGGGACCCTCTCATGTTAGCCAGCCCCTCAGAGTCCTTCCAAGGCTGTCATCAGGAAAATCGCCAACAGAGCCAAACAGCTCATCAGTGGCACACGGGCCACCCTCACTTCTAATCCCCATTTCCAGGGTGACCAACCACCTGTACATGACAATAATTATGTAGAAGCAGAGCGGTTCGGGACAGAGGCCCACCGCAGGGAATTTTCTGTCTGCTCTCTCTGCTGACATAAAATCTCTGTGGATTTAAAAAGCAAACACAAAAGAGCTCCATCTCGGGGATCCTGGGGCCAAATCCAGCAGCAAGACGTTTTGGAATTGCTGATCAGGCCCCTTGTGTCTGTCCTTCCTTTGTCCCCCTCGCCCCCGGCCCCTCCATGGTGAATGCTGCCTCTTGGCTCTCCACCCACGTGGATCAGGGAGGAATTTCTGTTGAGTGCTGACAAGTTCCCATGGAACCATTGCTGGGGGAGAGGCCCTGGGACCTGCCAAGAGGCGATCCCTTTGTTCTGACTTTGCTTTCCAGTGGGATTCTGGGCTCTGCTCAGCTTTCTGTTTCTGAATCCCCTTCTCTGAGAACTCTTCTGGGCCAAAGCTTTAACTATCCCTGGTACATAGTAGGCTTCTTAGAGGGTGCTGGTGCCTGGTGCATGGTAGGCTGGTGTACAGTAGCTTTCTCAGAGGGCCGGCACAGTGCCTGGTGCATAGATTTCTCACAGGGGGCTGGGCATGGTTTCTGGTTCCCCTCAGGGTGCCAAGCACAGTGCCGGTGCATAGTAGGCATCTCATGTGTTCATTGACAGCCCCCCTATGTGTGGAGCCACACCACCCGGGAATTCTTTCTGGCTCCCCGTCTCCATCTCCACTCGGGCGATGACTAACTTCCAGCAACATGGATTTTAATTCTCACTAACATTTAAGTAAGCACCTACTGGGAGCCAGCATTGGGCCAGGCAGTGGGGGTGGAGCAGAGCAGGAGGTGGGTGTGTTCCTGCCCTTTCTGAGCTCACACCCTTAGCTTCACCTTTGACAGGGACCTGCAGACTCAGGTCATTGGAGCAAGCAGCTGATCCCGGCCACTGGTGTTGGGGTCCTCCATGGACATGTGCTGCTTAGCCTGGGTCTGCTTCATCTGTTTCCCCAACTTCCTTTTTTTGTGTTTGTGTGTGGTGCTTGTGCATGGGAGGCAAGCACCCTAGCAACTGAGCTATGTCCCCAGACCTGTCTCCCCAACTTCCAAAGCCAGTTCATAGTAGCCACTTGGCAAGTGCTTGAAGGGGGTGGGTTTCCACTCGCCCCAGCCCCAGCCCCATCTCCCCTGGGGGTCTCGCTGTCACTGCATTCACCTTGACTGAAGGACTCACCACAGCTTCTGAGGCTCCCATCTAACAACAACCCAAAGGGGTCGAGTCTAGGTCTCGTGCTGTTCTCCATCGTCCTCGTCCCCATGTCTCCTTCTCCTGAGTCTCCATTGGCTCTGCTCCTCCACCCCCCCCCCACCCTGTTGGGTGGTCCCTTCCCCATTCATCCTGCAACCGCAGCTAGATCAGTTTTTGTGTAGATTCATCTTTGGTGACAGTGCTCACCAGCTAAAGTATGCATTTCTGACATAATCTGGCTTGAACCCCGCTGAAGGGCTTTCCAGAGCATGGTCCCAGTAACCTGTGGTTCCCTTTAAAATTTCTCTTAATTTTTAACTGTACACATTTAGAGGTACATGTACACAAATTGTAACGAGCACATCCGGGCCATTAGCCCATCTGTCATTCCTCAAGTTCATCATTGCCATTATCAAACACTCATCATTCCAGGGGTCCTTCCCTGGGAGCAGTTTTGCTCACACCCTGCCATGAGTGATGGCTGGAGAAATCTTGCATTGTCACAGCTTGAGACACAGGCAGGCGTTACTACATCTAGAAAGGAGAGCCAGGTTCAGAATCCTGCAATGCACAGGACAGCATCTGGCGGCAGAACCATCAGCCTAGAACACACATAGTACTGGTTGAGAGAAGCCCTCATCTGGCCGGATCCTGCTGTCCCCACGTCTCACACTGCCTTGTGCTTCCACCCAGGCTGCCTGGCTTCCTCATGGGCTCAGGGGCGAGCCTCCTGCCTTTGGGAGGGTGAGTGTGGGTGGGAGGAGACCACAGGCTCTGGAACCAGAACCACGTGGGGCTCAGTCCTGCCACAGGGAGGGGTGTGGAACTGAGTCACTCAGGATGCATTGGGCACTCTCCTCTGAAAAATATAGTGTCTGCTTTACAAATCTGAGCTCCTCCGTGTTCTTTGGGCTTCCATTTAGATGGTGCTCACCTGTGTTTCCCAAATGCCTTATCTTTTCCCATCAGGTGCTAGCTTTACTGTCTTGCAACTGCCCCTGTAACCATCTGTCCCTACTAGTTTGGATGCCTTGGGTCACAGGGATGTGTGTGTCTGGCTCCTCACAGTGTCATGGGGCCCATTCACAGGCATCAATAATGTGTGAATAAATGAATGAATAAAATAAAGCCTGAAATAATATTGGGCACCACATTTCACCAAAGGAAGTTTGCAATGTTTTATTTTTTTAAAAAAGATGTTTTGAAATAGCTTTATTGAGGCATAACTGACACACCAAACTTGCACACATTGGAGGTGTGCAACTCAGCTGTGACCCAGGCTCACACCTGAGGAGCTACCATCACCCTCAAGGTGACCGATGCATGCTTTCTGCCCTAGAGCTCCCTCGAGGTCCCTGTTAACCAAGGGAAGGTTGGCAGGATAGAGTCCCTACCTCGTGCACCTGGTCCTGAGTCTGTTTCCTGATCTGAAAAGTGAGTAGTTTCTTGCCTTGAGGGATGGTGTAAGGTGCACATAACGTGGTCTAAGCAAACTTGGCAGAACAGGAGGAGACCGACAGCTGCTCTTCTCCATCTTGCCCCACCCGAGCGCCCCTGCCTGGGACCCTCCCCACTTCCCCACCTGCTTGCCCCCCCAAGTGTCCCCAAGGGGCTGTTCATCTTGATCCCCTCTGATCTCTCTTCTTTATTTCTGGAGCCTTTAACGTCAGGTGCACACGGCTCAAGGTGTCTCGCTCTAACTCGCTCACTTGTAGTCACGGCTCTCCTCCCAGACAGACAGAAAGGCAACAGAGGCCAAGGTGAAGTCTGTATCATACATATTTTTTCCTCTTCCCTTTAAAATATTTGGCTTAAGGCTGAGAGTGCCTTCAAAAGAGGTGTACTGCTTGACTGGCTTATAAGAGTTCTCACTGTAGGAAATTCATTATTTTTTTTCTAGTTCATCACACACATAATCATGTAACCATCTCTGTGATCAGAAAATAAAGGGGAGTCGCTCTGCCCACTCTCGTGATGTATGTTAGCAGTTGATATTTTCCATTTTGTTTTACGTGCGCACGCTCAGATTTTTGTGCAAAGCTAGGACACAGGCATAGATGGAACACGGAATACGGCTTTTTTCCCTCAATATGCTACCAGGGTTGTTTTTTCATTGTGTGACAGTCGTCATAATTAGCCATTTTTAGGGGCTGGGGAATACTCAGGCAGGTGGGTATAGCCTAAGCCACGGAGCCGGTTCCCTTCTGCTGGGCGTGGCAGCTGGCTCCGGGTCCCCTCTGCTGCAGACAGCATGCATGGCTCTACAACAGGCAGCTTGGCTCCTGCAGCTTCGTCTCACTCTGGGCTGTTTGGAGGGCAGGATGACCAGGACACAGGCTGCCACCATGGCTGTGGCTTCCCAGTCACTTCCAGTTCAATCCCAGGGTCTCTGCTTAAGATAAGAACGAGTTGCTGGAGTGGCATCTGAAGGAAGGTGGGGAGGTGGCCTCAGGTGCTGTTGCCTCTGCTCTTCTGACACCAGTGGAAATCGCTGATCCTGGTGCTAGAGGAGCAGGTCGGGGACAGGGAGAGGAGGGGACGGAGCAGCTACATGGCAGATGGGGTCCCTGGCTAGGGGGTGTCACTTCTTCAGGAGAGCTGCCTGGCACTTTTCTTACCCTCCCCACTTCAACTGCCTCCAGCTGCACCGGCCTCCTTTCAGACCCTTGAACTGACCCAGGGCCTCAGCACGTGCCAGTCCCCGGCCAACATCTGGACCCTTCCACTTTCAGCCAAGTCTTGCTCTTCCACTCATGACCCGATTTTTCCCCGTGTGTGTACACCCACTAAGGTTCTGCATTTCTCTACCAGAACACACATCAAAAGTATAAACCAATTCATTCTCTTTCGAGTCTTATTTGGTCACCTCACCCCTGCAACTACATTGCATTCCCTAGGAGGACAGTGACTCTAACGGTTACTGTTGGGTCTCCCTCCTGGGCACAGTCCCTAGCCCATCAGAGGTACTCGGCGCATATTTATCAAGCAGGAGGCACATAAAGAGTGACACAGTACTTAGAAAAAAATCACTTAAGGGAGTGATTGTGGAAGGGATTGGTGGTAGTTTCTCATCTGTTTTGCAGACCGCAGCCTGAGAGGCTCAGGGTAAAAGTGGAAGAACCACCTGAGAGCTATGGTTCTGGGCAGAGGGGGGTCTTTAAAGCAAGCCTGCTTATCTGAGAAATGGGGTGGCGGGTTCTACGTCTGGATTCAAAGGTCTTCTCTCATGACAATATTCTTCTCCTGAAATATCAGGATGACCTTAAGTTAAATACAAATTTCTACATTCGAGACTTAAAAACACACCTGCAGCTTCAGACCACTGGAAGATTTCCTTTCTTAGCAACTCCCCAAGTTTCACCAAGTTGGTCTAAATCCATCCCCTCAAACAACCTATTCTGCGGTCCCCTGGTCTTTCATTTTCCATCTTAATTTGTGATTTGGAGAAAATGGTTCCTTTGTTATGAGATTGGCAAGGCTACTTAATACAGTTGTACCTTACAAAGTAGGGCTGAAAAAAAGCCACACTGAACCTCTCCCGGAGCTGTGCGCAGAGCGGACCCCGAGCCTGAGCACAGATCGCCAAGCAGCAGCCAGAACGAGCCACATGGGTCATCTGCAACCAGGTAGCACCTGGGTTTCCTTAGGATTCTCTGCGTTCACACATATGCGCAAACCACACACACACACACACACACGCACATATATAAGCACACGCACACTCTCTCACATTCACATACGCACAGCCACCATCAGGAGCCACATCAAAGGTGGAAAGTGGATCCAGCTATAAACCTACATTCCCCAGGTGACTGCAGTGGCCAGAAGACTGGTCTCCTTGGCTCCCTCTCATCCTCAACACACCACCAGGGACTGTGCAAAACCTAAATCTGATCACGTCGGTGCGGTAGTCCTTGCTAGTTCTTGGTGGTTTCCCCTTTGGGTGCTCCATTGTCAATATCCATAACAGGATCAGGTGCCCAGACATCCCTGGATTTGCATAGATAAGCTTTTCCCCTTCTGAGGAGCTCCTTAATATGCATGCGCATGGCTACCTCACTATGGTGCCCCCAACCCCATCTTCCTGAGGGCATCCTTAGCACAGGCTCCACTCTTCAGAGAGACACTCCATACATGAACAGCGTGAGGCCCCAAGTCAAATGCCTGGCTTGAACCAGGGCTCCACTCTTTACCCCCTGGGCCAGCCTGCCTGGTGCCCTCTAGATGGTTTCCCAGATTGCTCTCAGGGAGGTGTGGCCAAGGACCTGAGCGTTCCGGCTGGGACTGACCCACAGAAGCCCCTCGTGCATGCCCTCCCAGTGCTCCTTCCATCTGCCAGAAAGAAGCAGAGGACGCGATACCCAAGACAATGGCAGAACCTTAAAGTGAAAAGAGCCCAGTCCCTGAATCTCCTTACAGAAGACGATCCATCCATGAATGGATGAGGAATAAACTCTGATGTGCTAAGGCAGTGGAGTAACACCTGCCTGACTCTTAACACATTCCTCCGCAAGTTCTTTAACAGCTTGGTTTCTTGGGGTAAGATTATGGCTGTGGGAGGGTTGGATGAGCTAATGCGTGTGTAGCACGGGCCTGGAGCTAGCAATACCAAGCCCCCCGTACATGGTTACTATTATCACCGTTATCGGCTATTCTTTAAGCAAATGCTGCTGCTGTTTGAGAGAAGAGCAGCGCTAAGCCTGAGCAAGCAAGTGCCTACCTTTTGACTTCTTGCACGTAGTCTGCATTTCGATCAAAGAGGTGGGTCACGGAGTCTTTGATTGCTTCATGCTTGAAAGTAGATGCCGTTCCAAAGACAGTCACATTGGGTACGGTGGAACACAGCTGAGCCACAGCTTGGCCCTGGAAGTGACATATACACACAGGCAAGTCACACCCAAGGGCTACCATGTTCAATGAGGTATTATAGGTCTCAGGTTGAGGACCTGGTACAAAATGTGGCACGGAACAGATACTCAACAAATCTTCATTATCTTTTCTTTCCCCTTAGGGGCTTATTACATCCAGAGCTGAGATGTCTAGGCAAAGACAGGAAAGGTCAACATGAGTTTTAAGTATTAAAGGGTCAGGGGCAAATTACAAATGCAGTCAGGAGTGGGTGATTTTCCATATCCGCTTCCAATATGGTCAAAATTTAAGTAATTGGACAAAATGCCATGACCATGCATATTCAGAAACCTTCTAGCGAAACCCAATCTGCTGGTAATTAAGATGCATTCTGAAACCGCTGCCTCTTTCCAGCATACCATCTGCCATTTTAAGAAGGGAAAATTATCCTACCAGAGTCATGTGCGGTATTCATTTCTGCCCATCATTTTATTTTCATGTCTTGGTGTTGGTGGATAATTCAGGGTGGCAGGTCAATTTATGGAAATGTTATCTTATCAGCAGTTGCAATTAAAGCAACATGGAGAGACTCACAGGACATCAGAGCTGGCAGGTCATCCCGGTGCCTCCTCCCTGTCATTGTTTTTCAGAGGAGGGAAAGGACACCCAGAAAAATAAAGGTCACCCCATTTTCCAGACGCACATCTGAAATTCAAAGCAAGACCTCCTGACTGCAGTTATTGCCATTTTCCATTATCTCGTGCTGTCTACTGATTCTGACATTTTAAGCTAAGCAGACTTCTAAGTCGCTACCTAAAATAGACATGTCACCGGCATGCTCCTTGGAGGTCAGCGATTTTAGAACATGGGTGTGAACCCAAGACCGTAGGCTGCAACTCTTGTTCCAAGAATAGCTTTGATATTTGTTTATTTTTATTTTTTTATATCCCAGATTGTATAGAACAAAGAAAGTTCTATCCTTGCTAGTGAGGGTAGCTAGCAGCAACTGGCATGGCAACTGTCTACAATTAATTGGCCTCCTGTGAGTCACGGTTACAGCTCCATAGCCACAGGGCTTGAGCTAACCTTGTACTAACTGGGAAAGGAACTTGGAATTAATTCCAGTGTCCCTGAAGTTCCTCTGCCCTCTGTTCTTGGGCAAGCATGACTTTTCTTCATTCAGCTGTTTTTCCAATTTCTATTAAGTAGTAGTCACACTGTGCTAGGGAGAGACGTCCGCATCAGAAATGACCAGCACACCCTCGTCGCTCGTCTCAGGCTGCCCACAGAGTCTTAGACTTGCAGATACAAATACCACTCTGGCGTGTTCCCAAAGCACCATCAGACTCCACTGACCCTAAACATAACCCATGACCCTGTGCAAAGAGGCTGCTCAAGCAAAGTATCCCAACCGGGCAGCTTAAACAACAGAAATTTCTTTTCTCACAATTTGGGGGCTTAAAATCCAAAATCAAGGTGTTGGTAGATTGGTTCCTTCTCAGGGCAGCGTCTCTTCTGGTCTTGCTGAGGGACATCTTCTCCCTCTGTCTCATGACTTCACCTCCCATCTAGGCCATTCACGCTGGATTAGGGCCACCCCAAGGACGGAGATCCTGACATTGTTTGGATCCGAATCATCCTCCAGAGGTCCATGTGTGAAAGACTTCTGTCCCCAAGTGGAACTACTCGAATGTTGTAGAACCTTTAAGGGAGGAGGTTAGTGGGAGTTTTCAGTTTGGGGCAGAATGCCCTTGAAGGGAATATTGGGACCCCCAGGATCTTTCTCCCTGTCTGTTTCCTGGCTGCCATGAGATGAGCCGCTTGGCTCCACCTGGAGCTCCAGGCCTGATGCCCTCTCACCATAGGCCCCAAAGCCACGTGGACAATTTATGATGGACTGGAACCTTGGAAACTGAGCGTTAAAGTCAACCTTTTCTCTCCATGGCTTGATTTCTCTCGGGCATTTGTGATAGTGTCGGAAAGCTGACCAATAGACCCTGTCTCCAAGGAAGGCCACGTTCTGAGCTGCTCAAGGTTGGGCAGGAATTTGGGGTTGAGCCAGGTCAACACAGAACACTCCTCTCACTGCCTCTCTTCTTCTGCGTAGTGGAATGATGGGTTCCACCACTGAAACCGGGAGTCCAGGTGTCATCTGGAACTCCTCCCCTCCCTGCTCATAGCCCGTGAGTCACCCACATATTCTTTCTATCTCTTCTTCTTGGTCCATATTGGTTCTGGCTGGATCAGGGCAGTGCTCTTCTGAAGGACCTGGCTGCCTCCCTGTGTCCTCCTGAGGCCAGAGGGAGGAGCACTTCCCCCAGGACAGTGGCTGCCACAGCCTTCCCTGGCTGCCCGCTGGCCCATCTGTGTGCTCAAGGTGCATGGGGACTGTGCCTCCATTGTCTCTGTCCCCAGGGCCTGGCACAGGACCTGGCACACAGCAGGAGCTTGGAGCAGCTTGCTGAGTGGATGCTTGAGAAACTGGCGGGGTCAGTGTCTAGGGGCAGTTCAGGTTTGAAGAGTTGGGATGAAGCATGGGTTTTAAAATTTACATCATCAGAACTGACACAGGAACTGTACATATTTTTGGAGCGCAGTGTGGCATTCTGACACATGTACATGATGGGTCACCATTAGTCAGGGTAACTGAGTCTTTCACCTAAGACTTGTGTCATTTATTTGCATTGGGAATAAATATACAAAATCCTTTCTGCTAGTTATTTTGAAAGAGTCACTGAATTGTTGCTCTGAATAGTTACCCTGCGCTAGGGGACAGTAGCAGTTACTCCTCTCCAGCTCTACCTCTGTGCCTGTCCTGGCTCCGTTCCTCTCTCCCACATGCCTTCCCAGGTCTGGTGACCACTCTTCTGTCTGGGCTCCTTTGAAATCAACTTTTTAGCTTCCAGTAAAGGTGAGGGCAGGCTTATTTCACTTAACCCAATATTCTCCAGTTCCAAGCCTATTGCTGCAAATGACAGAATGTCCTCTTTTTCGCGGCTTAATAACATTCCATCTTGCACATGGAGCGCATCTTCCTTCTCCATTCACCCATGAGCAGCACCTGGGTTGGGTCCTGGGCTGGGTGCTCAGGAACAGTGCTTAGGTGAGTGTGAGCGCAGCGTCTCCTCCAGGTGCTGCTTCCAGGTCCTTCGGTACAGACTCAGCCACAGAACTGCTGGGTCATGTGGCAGGTCTCTTTCCAGCTCTTTGAGGAACCTCCATACTGTTTTCCGAGGTGGCGACAGTGATTTACATTCCCACCAACAGAGGAGGAGGACTTCCCTTCTGAAGTGCAGATTTAATTAACATGGGCCGCCCTCTCTGCCTGGAGCACAGCTTTGCCATGTCCATTTGAAAGATGCGGTAAAAACAAACAAACCAGGGCCGCCATAAGTAATCTGGTCCACGTACACACAGCCACGCACTCCTACCAGCGGGGTACTTCCAGGAAATGCCCATGGAGAGTCTCATCACTGGGTGACAGTCATGTGCACATTGAAGAGAGCACTTCACAAACATAGATGCCACTCACTGATCCTGGGCTGTGTCAAGAAGAGCCATAAACAGGAGATGTGGGGGGCTGCCCCCCGGCAACACAGCCTAGCACTAAATGGTAAATGTTATTTCACTAAAGTTCAGGAGAGTAAATATACACGCCAGAACACGGCCACGGGTGGCTATCCTCATGGTGGCTAACGACACACCAGACCCAAGCGAACAACATGTTGTGCGTGATGTCTTGATGGCGATGTGGTCAACAGGTGGCAAGAATCTTTCAGTTCCATTTCAGTCTGAGGGGACCCCCATCTGGTTGTTGACTGAAATGTCATTAAGCAGGTGTGACTCTATTTAAATTAAATATAATAAATATTATGTATTTATAAATATAAGTATAAGAAACATTAAATATATTGTACATATAACACATAAGCATTATGTATACTATGTAATGTGCATATGTAACATATATGATTGTGATTAGAATAAAGCATGATTAGTATTAGTGTTAGAACCATATATGTACAATGAGTATTACATATATATAAATTTAATAGTGTGAAACAATTAGTGGATAGTTATTAACTATAATACAATTCATAGGCTATGAGTATTGAACATAATTTAGTAATTTACATCATGAGAGAGAGAGTGGTGCTGGAAGACAAGAACTCAGCACGCCAATTTGCAGGCTCCCACTTCTCCATCAACTCACTGAGGTGACAAGAGGCCCTTAGTAGACCCTCAGTGATTTTTTTTTTTTTCAAAGTAAATAACGCTCAGCATTCTGTATTTAAAGTGCTTTCCCTCACAGTTATAGGAAATCTGTACTCTGCCTTCTCCACGTCCCCAGGTAAGTGCAGGATCAGCAGCTCATTTGTCCTCGCTCTCCTGCGTGCCTAGCAAATAGCACGGGCTCAATAAACATTTGTGGAAGACGGAATGAATTTTCAATAAAAAGGATTTTGCAATTCACCTGCGGACCCGGGACATGAAGTGAACAAGACAATCCATGCTCCCGCAGCTGCAGGGAGTGGAGATCCGAGTGGACCTGTTCTAATGGACTTTCCTTCCCCCTTGGTGAGAGTTCTACACCAAGTCCCTCCCTGCTGCCCCTCTCTATGGCCAGCGACACAGCAGTAATAGCAGCCGTGGTTCCCCTGTCCTCACATGGCCGGGTATTGTACCAAGGGGCGTCATGAGATCCTTAAACCACCTTTAGACAAAGTTTCTTGATTTCCCATTTACACTTAAAAATGGGGATTCAGAGAGGGGAAGGGACTTGGGTAAAGCCAGAGACCCGGGACTCCGAGGCTTCTCTGCTGTTAGTCTAGCGAAGCTCTGGATGGCTGACATGGGGACTCCAGTCTGAGAGACCTGGCCTCCATTAAGGCCCCCTGGAGCCCCTATCTGGACAGCTCTGCCTCGGGCTCTGCAGGTGGACAGATTTTCAGCTGGATTTCAATCAGCCTTGTGGCTATTCCAGGGCTATGGGGCTGTCCCCAACTAGCACAGACAGCAGGAATCCAGGGACAGCAGTAATAAGGGAGATGTTTTGGGTCCCCGAGATATGGCTCTTGACAACAGACTGGCAGTTCAGAGCCACATCCTATTCCAGAAAAGCCAGGTGCAGTAGACAAATGATTATAGAAATAACTGTATTTCTATAAAAGGCAGTTGTATTTCTATAAAACTGTGTGGTGCACATTAAGGACTGAATGAGTGACGGTTTTTGGCTGTAACTGTTGGAACTGGGACAAAGCCTGGCTGAAATTCTGGTTACCCAGTAAATGGGAATTTAAGATAGATGATCCTGTTGATGTGCTGAGATTCAGGATTCAGCATCAGAGACTCAACTAATCAGGAGACAGGATAGATGGCTCTAGGGTCTCTATAATGTAGGTATCACGCACCTCTCAGCCTCTTCTCATCATATGCAAAAACTTTAGCTTTGATCACAGGGAAAAACACCCAGTTCTTTCAAAGTGTCACCTGCCACAGTCTGGCTGGGCACAAATCACGAGCCACTGAAGCAGGAACAAACATTATTTCTGAACTCCACCAGCACCCTCCACACAAGCTCCAGGGAAATCCTCCCGAAAGTCACGCCACCCTATGATTGACCACAGGATCTTTACACATGCTGCTGTTCTTATCTATGATGCTCTAGGAACCAGATTGCCTTTATTTTCTTTTGTGTTATTTGTTGCTGCAAATCTGTTGACCTCATGTGACACTCAGTGTAACAAATGAGTGCTGAGAATAAGACACTAGAGGTGTGTGGCTAAGGTAGTAGGAGGAGGAGATGAAGAGTGCGACTAGAATTTTTCAGTTGCTCAAAATATAAGAATGGATAATTATTTTGTTTTTAATGCAAAAGAGCAACAGACACATTGTCTGGGGAGACTTGGTAGCTGCTGTCTCTCTCTCTCTATTCATTACATAAATCAGGGCATCTCTATGTGGAGGGCCAGGACCAGAATCCTCCCTATCCAGGGGCTTGTGGGAATGCAGTTCCCCAGATCTACCCAGACCTGTGGAGTCAGACACTCTCAAGTGTCAGAGGTGGGGGATGGGGGTGCAGCCTGATTTTTAATGAGCTCTCTGGGGGACCCCAGTGCAGCCACAGGAGTCTTCCTGACTGCCGCGCTCTGTGGGAATCCGACGACAGGGCCTCGAGCAGCTCATCAGATGGTTGGTTTAAAGACTGGGCAGGGCCATGTTAGAGTCTGTAAACAAGTCTGGATGGCGCCTGGCATTTTGCCAGAGGGAGTGGTTTGTGAAGTAACGCCAGCGAGCCATTAAGTGTGGAGATTCCTTATTGGTTGACTGATCTATCTAGTTTATGCTAATTAAGATAAGCTGTGTGGAATGTATATATACCCCTCCTGTCCTACAATAAAGGGCTCCCACTCCTGCTGTATCAATCTACGCAAGTTGTTCGTCACCCCCCCGCTTATCTTGCTGCAGCTGGACTGCGGCAGAGCCTGATTATCAGGACATAGTCATAAGCTCCCTGGGGGACTCTGCAGCAGGCTGAGACCCCTGCTCCATGAGGTCTCCTTCCTGCTGTCCTCTAACACTCCCCTTCCTCTTTGCCTGACTGTGGTGACATCACGGCCCGTGGGTTCGGTGTGTGGGATCCTGGAGATGTGGGGTGACTACCGTGGCCTTGTGTGACTCAGAGACACAGGAGGAGAAAACCAGGCCCCTCTCTGCTGGCAGGGCCTTCAGCTGCTGTGCTGGGAGCTGCTCAGCCAGCGGCCACAGCCCCTGGACACAGGTTTGCCAGCCAGTCCCAGCTCTGTCACTTGACTGCTGATGTGACTATTTAAACAGAGCTCCCTGCAGAGGCTCTGGGTTAAGAAGCAAGTGGGCCAAGCAGTGAAGAGTGGAGGTGGGTTCACTCCACCTCACCTGTGCAGAGCTCACTGTGCACCGGGCAGGGTTCCATGTGCTGCACGAATCACTTGATTCTCACACAGCAACAAGATCTGAAACCATGTTGTCTGGCTGCGGCTTCCACAATCTTAACCACTGTCCCAGCAATGGGTCCAGAGGCTACTTGAAGAGAAGGAAGAGGGACATCTCGCACTGGCTAGTTACTCCTTGTCAAGCACTGTGTGGGCCACTTGCCACACAGTTCATGCTCCCTGCCCATCATCAGGCTCCGATACAAGGGCACTCCCTCAAGGTCATCCCACCAGTCACTGGAAAAACCAAAACCGGAGGTGATGGGATTTCAACCCCAGCCTCCTTGGTGCTAAGCCCCTAGCCTCCATGCAAACAATGAAGCAGCCTGAGATGGTGGTCATGCCGGCTGGAGGCCCAGCTCCGTCCCTGGGGCCATGTTGGACTCACTGCTGGCTGACGTTGGGCAGGATGAGCCTGGCAGAGCCTCAGATTCCTGCTCTTTAGGTCAGGGATGATAATGGCTCCTCCACGAGGTCAAGTGTGGGTCACATGTGATGTGATCTACCCAAGGTCAACCCAGACAGGTGCTCAATAAGCTGGCATCTTCCTGGTGCCCTCCTGAGAGACCTGGAAGAGCTGACATCTTGCCCCATCTATTCCCAAGGGCCAATTACTGTTTGAGCAATAAGGAGAGGCAGCCCTAAGATGGGTGAAGTCCCCTCTTTCAGAACTAAACCAAACAGGGTAGCTATGAAGGGATCCTGGACACACAGGAGCAGAAACACTGCCCTGAGCCTGTTTCGGTGACCTCGGTGTGTTCCATGAGTGCCTTCCATGAGCAGGAAAGGCCAGAGCAACCCCCAAGGGTCTCGTCTAAGGCAGCTCAGCATTTGGGAAGGACTTTACTACACCACTCTTGGGCTTTGTGACTTTGAAAAGCTACTTTATCTCTCTGATCCTCAATAACTTCATCTATAAAATGCAGAAAGGGCAGGTGAGGGGTTCACATGCCATAGGCCAGCATGCTTAGTACAGGGCCAGGTACGCAGGAGGTGCTCAGCCAATTTTTATGGTTCTTGCTCTTCTTACTCAAAGACCACTCCATTCAGTGTTGGGATCTTTGGTCTACTAATTCCAGGTTAAGTAGCTTTTCCTCGGGCCCTCTGGGATTTATGCTCATCAACTGCAGGACAGGTAGCTGGGTTGGAAGGGCTCAATCTGAAACCATGGCCACTGCCCCCCCAGCTGGTGCCCTACTACAGTTTTATGTGAATTATTTAAAAGGCCTTGTATCTCCCGGTAGGCAAAGCTGTGAGTCTAACCAGCTGGAGTATGGACAGCCCCTGCTCACCCCCCAGGGTGGGTGTTTTTGTGCAGTGTATGGACGGCCCAGCTGCACATGGCACCTCTACTAAGTAATCCTTGTGTCCCTCATCAGCAATGCTCTCCAAGTGACGGATGGTATGCATGGCCATGAGATGGTCCACAGCCATATAACACTTCCCTCCTAAGAGCTGGGTTCCAGCAAAGGTGTGGCTAGAGTCCTGGCCAGCGTGCAGCCCAGCCCACCAGATGGCTAAGTCCCCTTCTTGGAGCTCTAAATCACAGGGTCAGAGTCACTTGCAGGCTGGCTGCCTTCCACGTGGTGCATCTGGATAGATTTCCTGGGTGACTGCATTTGCATAGTGGGAAGCTGGATTCGCATTTCCAGCCAAATTACAATTTGTACCCACCCAAATTGTGGTTTGGAGCTGTGGTTTTGATAAATGCATCTCTTTCCAAATAAACACCTAAAATAGCAAAACCAAAAATAATCGAACTACTGTTAGGTAGGGTGACCATTTGGTCCATACAATTTATTGTCTAAATTGGGACTCTTTGTGAAACAGGTTGCTATCATTAATCTGCCTTGATTGGTAGGTGTAAACTGGAAATGTTCTGGGTAAAGTGAGTCCTATAGCCACTCTAATAATAAGTCAAGGAAAATAACTTATCTTGTGGCCAAGAGAGAAGAGCATCAGTGGGGCGTGGATTGGGATCCTGTGCATCACTGGAGGTACCTCGACCTGGTTAGCTGGTGGCTGTGTCCACAACACGGGGATAACTCGCCTTGTCTGGGTACCGCGAGTCAGACGGGGGGAGCCGTGTGCAGTCACCGGCTTAAAGCTAGACCTGGGAGCTCGCTTCCCTCCTGCAGCTCTGTGACATCTACGACAGTCCTGCTTCCGAACACAGGGGCAGTGAACCAAACTGCGACTGCGCTTGGCAGACAGCCAGTGCCCGTTCTCAGGCTGACCATTTTTCAGCTCAGCAGTCGGCCTTCATGCCTCCCAGAGCGTCTGTGCTGGCCCAAGGCACCGTCTCACCCAGGGCTCCCGGCAGACTCTGCAGCCTGACCTTGATTTCAACACCTTTGGATGTGAGCAACAATTTCGTGGGAAAGCACCTGCCTGGGTGCACCGACTACTCTACCTGCCATGGCTGCCGTGTTCCCGCCAGCCCTCCAGAGATCAGACACCGGGACTCTCTCTGGGATTTCAAATCCTGAGGCTGAGGTTCTGAACCAGGTGGCTCAGGGCCCGTCACAGCTGGAAGGTGACTCCTGGATCAGACTCATTTCCAGGTCAGTCCTGCAGGGAACCGAGAGGCATCGGCCAGGTCTCCAGACAGGGGTTCCCGCGGGGATGCCTCGTCGAGTTCACCTCATCTTTTCTACCTCTCCATCCTCAGACCTGCTCTCTCTGAAGGGTCACCCGCAGCCCTCCCTATGCCATGAGGAACTTGCAGAGCAAACTGGTTTGCTTTGCCGGCGGACGAGGGCAAGATCATTTCTCTCTTAATGTTGTTTACTAAGCTGTCTCCCCTACTTACACGGTGACACCAAGAATTTGTTTTTAGCCACCTCTCCCTCAGTTACGCCTCAGTGCAGCGTAACACCCACAGGTGTTGAGGAAACATGGAGATGGCCTCAATGGAGGAGGGACAGTCTCTTTGCACTTTTTCCTTCTGTGACCTTTTGGGAAGGCAACGCTCTGTTCCCTTCTTGGCACCCCTGCTGTCCCCTGACGTTCACATGTTACTTGTGACTATTATACGCCACGCCTAGGATAATGTGCCGTGAAGGGAGATCCCTGTGGAGGCACCCCCGGTGACACCGACTAGCCAGATGGATTTGGGAAAGTTGCTTACAAGTGTTCAGAGCGTTAGTTTTGGCAAGGATGCCCTCCTGATGGCGGGCATAAGGAGTAAAGGGGACTATCCTTGCAAGGGGCTCCACACTGCCTGGCCCAGCTGATGTTGACGGGAAGGACTTGGGCTCCTTTCCTACCTCTCCAACAAGATCGTGGACCAGGCAGCCCCCACAGGGGCCAAGAAGGGACAGCCATGAGGAGCTCTGGGAGCTTGGACATGGAGATGCTCAGGACCGGAAATGCTCTTGGGGCATCCACTCTGTCCCCTACCTGGTGCAGGAAGAAGTGCCTGACTCAGCTTCCCCCATAATATTCCCAGAATGAGAACCCAGGAGATGAGGATGAAGAACTAGTTGCCTCCAGGGTACCCTATTGTCGTTTGAGGCAACTCCCAGTGTTTGGCAGGTCTTCCTTGAGTGCAGGTCTATCTTGCTCCTAGGAAACATGGCGCCCAAGGCTGTTACTCTGCTGGCATTCCCAACACCTCCCCTCTTCTCTTTTCCAGTCGGAGCATGTTCAACCCTCCAGCTCTTTGGCAAACAGAACTCTGTCCAGTGGACAATGACCTGGAGGACAATAATTTTTTCACATGTGCCACCGTGGGGCCACCCACCTCTATCAGCACTTCTAGAACCTTCTGTATAACAGTATGTGGGGTAGCATGTATGAATGGATCAAAAAGAAAACAATACTACAAAAGCAGAGGAGATCACGTTGCTGTCCACAACCCCAGTGTCAGTGAACCCAGAGTCCCCAGAGGCATGAAAGTCATCTCACCATTCCTTTGGCTTTGTCGCTTCCCTTTAGAATGGCTTCGTGGCCTGACTGGGCTCTTTTTACACACATAAGGCACATTTCTGATGTGGTTCAGAAAGCAGGTGATCCTCCCTAGACAATCATTTCAATTTAGGTTTCTGCTTTTGCTCACAGAAAGTTGCATCATGTGCTTTAAAAATATATATTTATTTAGCTCTGTCCTGTCCACACTTTGATAGGAAGGCTACCACCAGTTGCACCAAAACCAAATGTTTTGGGGTAAAATATGACGACCTGAGATCTTGGCATGCAAGTGATGGACTAACGTGTCAGAGGCAGGGGGACTGAGGGAGAGGTGGGTGGTTTGGCTTGGTCTCTCCACCTTCTCCCACACATCCTTTGCTTTTAACCACCAGATATCTGCAGGTTGCAATCAATGATAGGACTAAAGTCATCACTCGGTCTCAGCTTCCTGCCTGCTCCCCTCGGGTTCCTGGCAGGACAGACGGCAGTTATTTCCCCCAAGCCCAGTACCAACTCTGAACATATTAGCAACTTCCCTGAAAAGCTTAAACATTGGAGAATGAATGGTCACACTTCACAGTCAAGGATCCAGGCTGGGCTGTACTACGCTCTGCGGAAAAGCATCACTGTGAGAGCTGCACGCGTTCATGCCACTGTGAAGAACAGAATTCTGAAAACTCAGAAGAGGACAAAAATGTCCTCTTGCTCGTGCCGTATTTCGGAAATAAACACTCTACAAAAATTGGCTTGTTTTTTTTTTCCGGTAGTTTTCTAATAGGTATTACTCCAGTGTATCTGGTTATCCTGTACCCTTGATTATTTTTTTTCCCTTTCTGAGTTTATATTGTATTTTGGTGGGCCATGGGAAAGTTTCAATGCCATCATTTCTGAATGGCTACAGAACATTCTATTGTATGGCTAGTTTATAATTCCTCTTAATCAATTCATGTCTTTCAGGAAATCATAATGCTGTATTTCAGCGGACATCTTTGTGCATAGATCTTTGTAGGTTACAGAAGGCAGAGTCTAAATCTGCTTTATGTATGACTGTGTACTCTGTATCCAGCACATTGTTGGACAAACTGCAGACGTGCAGTTAGAGACTGGCTGTTTGACTCTCAGATTTCTTTAGAAGATATTGCGAGGAGTTAGGATTTGTTAGAGTATAGATCTAGAACGTCCCCCAAGGTCCCCTGTATTGAAGGTGTAGTCCTCAATGAAGCAATGTTCAGAGATGTGGCTTTTGGGAAGTCATTGGAGCATGAGGGCTATGACCTTATGGGTGGATTAATCCACTGAGAGCTGAACAGATCATTGGGAGGTGGTGGAAACTGTAAGTGGTGGGGCATGGTTGGGGGGGGCAGGGTAGGTAACTGGGGGTGGGCTCTGGAAGGCTCTTTCTTGTCCCTGTCCCCTTCTGTACCCCCTGCCCCCTGCCGTGGCCATTTGAGGTGAACAACTCTACTCTGCCATACCCTTCCACTATGTTTGGTCTCGTCGTAGGCCCAAAGCAATGGAGCCAGCCAATTATGAACTGAAACCTCTGAATCTATAAATAAATCTTTCTTCCTCTAAGTTGTTTTTGTCAGGTATTTGCCCAAGCAATGAAAAGGTGACTAACATAGGGTTGCACCCTATATTTTATATGGAAGTCCTACGAGTATGAAATTATGAGGTTCAATCCTATGGTACACAGAGAGGTAAGGAGCCCACAGAGGGCTTTTGCTATTTTGAAGAATACATTTTGGTATTGGGAAATCAAACATGTTCACTGGCTTAATGGCTTACAAGCTGTTTTAAATAATGAAACCGTGTCTAAATGTGGCTCACATTTTGATGATAATATACTCATTTATTAATTCTATATACTTAATGTATCCTCCCCCATGTAATTAAGAACCTCATTATCATTACACAGATGCTATCTTCCTGCAACAGGTGAAGTTCGCCAATTTAATTTATCCAACCATTGTCAAGACCTACTCTATTCCAGAGCCTCTTCTATGCGCTGGAAGCACAGAGATGTCTAAGACCCACCCTTAGTTCAAGAAGATCCATTTAGCACAGGAAGATTGGTTGCTAATTGCACGACACTACTACTAGTGCCTGCCATCTAAAGGCAGTTAGTACATACTGTTGAATAGATGATGGGTGGGTGAGTGGAAGGATGGATGGATGTGTGGATGGATGGATAGAAGATTAGGTGGATGAGTGGAAGGATGGATGGATGGATGGTTGAGTGGATGGAATCTGGTTAGAACAATATTATAAAGACAATGTAGACAGCATAGAGGTAAAGGAGCAGGGTAGGCATCCAAGAGGAGACTGTTCATCCACTTAAATTATGCATAGAAATTTTCCAGAGAAAAACAAGGGGAGCTACAAAGACCCTCAGGCTGGAAAATTCAGAGTTACAAGGGGAAGGACAGGAAGGCATGGCTGGAGATGGAAAGGTTGGTGGCGTGCATAACAAGGAGGGATGTTTGTTGTAAACTTTGGCCAATCAGGAAAGACTTGTTCAAGGATTTGGGTTTCCCAAAAAGTGGGTTCTAAGATAAAAATTTAGGTTAAAATTTGCATTTTATTTGGGAATTGATCTTAGGAAGTAAGATGTAGGAGTAGGGTCAGGGCAGAGAAGAGGGGAAAGCCTGTAAATAGCTTGCCCTGGTAAACAGCAGACTCAGTCCTAGTGGGGTCCTCCTGCAAGGCCATATAAAACAAGCCCAATGATTCCCACACAGAGGAGGAGGAAGCTCAGTACTTGATCCCCAGACTCATGCTGCAGGTGCTGTGAGACATAATGTCCTGGGGACATTAACTCCAGGGCACTTCCAGCCTGCCTGAGCATGTGCCAAGTTGCAAACCAGAAACAAAGCTGAGGCAGAGGCTGCAGCTGTCCACTGGCATGAACTGAGGCTATGTGCAGTGATCTAAGGGATAGGGACATGGATGTATCTGCTTCAAAGCCCCTTGGACAATAGGCTAGATCACTGTAAGCAAACTCTGCAACTCAACAAGGAAACGAATCCCAGTCCAATGACTTGATCCCATTGGCAGTCCCTACCTGGTGTGTGCTAAGTCCTAAAGCCAGCAAGGGGCTTCTTTTCTGCTTTTTCTATAGCTTCCTCCTGTCTCTGCTTCAGTGCCACCCACTCAGGGAGGACATCTTTGATAATTCAATCTGCAAGCAGTCTCTCTTTCCCTTTTATTCTGTGATAACAACTTGCTCCCTTCCTTCACTGCATATAATAAATGTATTTGTTACATATGTATGTGTGGGTACATGTCTGTGTGGGTGTTATCTAAACACATGTAATATGCATATATGAATATGTATCTGTTTGCCTTTGGCTATGTGCCTATTTATCCCTGAGAACAGAGACTGCTTGTCTCTGCATTCCAGAGCTGCCTCGCATTGAACAAGTGTTCAAAAAGGTCTACAGGGTTACTGCAGAAAGTTTGCCACCTGCCTCATGCACTTTCTGGCAGAGGATGGTAGGGAAAGGCAGGGGCTATCCCCTCCCTCTCCTCCCAGGCCTCCAGGTCTCATCTGTCTACACCATGGGGTCATGTGGCTGGGAAAGATCCCTGCACAAGGGAGCCCAGTCTTGGAACTGAACACACAGCCTTTTTCTCACCCTGGGGATAGGCTCCTGAGAACAGGGCTCCCTTCAGTTGCTGCTTTTGAGGCTTAACATATTTGCCCTTCTTAATGCATTCCTAACCGGACATGCACCTCTAATTACTTCAGGTCTGGGCTTCCACCCTCACTAGCATAATTAGTCCCTTGGAAGGTTTAGAACTCTTTGTGGGAGAACTCGGGGCTTCGTGGGAAGTAAAGGAGTACCAGATAAAATTTGTATGTGCTAAATCTAACAATCCTATGGGGACCGACCTTCTGTTGGGGTTCTGGAGGTGAGAGACGCAATAGGACCCCTCTGAGCTGGGTGGGTTGGTGCTCCACCCCCAGCTCCATGAGGTGCTCTCCCACAACTCAATTGGCTTCTAAAGGCCAGCAGAAGCCCATATGCCAGCAGGAAAGACAGCTTGTAGCAAGGACACTTCGGTGCTCCAAAAATAGGTGAGTGGTCAGGAGCCATGAGCAGATGGGGAGACCTGTACCTGCTGTCTCCGTCCACATTTTCTGACTTATAATTGTGGTTCAAAACGCTGATTTTGAGAAAGACTCATCCGGGTGTGGATTTTGCCTCCATTCTTTGCCAACCATGTGACTTTGTGAAACTGGTTTTGCTTCAGTCAGTCTCAATTTTTCAAATCTCAAAATGGGTTGATGGCCATCGTCTATCCCTCATAAAGCTGTTGTGAGCATAAATGAAACAATGAATGCAAAGCTCTTAGCGGCGTGCTTGTGAAAAATTGAGCGTGGAAAAACACTGCACGCTTAATTTTACATATATATGGTGCATATAAATTTACCCAGTAAATTTTGAAAATTGCTACTTGGTATCATCTTGAAATTCATTCATCCATCAATTTAACTCTTCCAAGAGTTATGAATATAAATTAGTGGCACTGGGAGTGTGGAAAGTGGAGGGGTGTGGGGAAGCTAGCATTACAGGGGGACTTGGGCTCTCCTGATGGTCCCTGGTCACCTCTCTTACTATCACCCCTGCTCCTCGGGCTTAGCTGGACCGGATGCTTGCAGCTCTGGGCTTTTGTGCCCACGTCCTGGATGCTGGGAAAACTCCTTTATATCCTTCAGAGCTCCGTTAACCTCCAAGCAATCATTTCTCCCTGAATGCTTCTGATGGTTCTATTATTATAGACTTTTCATGTTTCCTTGCTTGTTGGTCTCCTAAAGAGAGCTAGGAGCCACATGAGTGCAGGGGCTGTGTCTTGCCCATCTTTATCTGCAGGGCTCATATGGGACCATGCCAAGTAGGGACACATCCATATAAGTACATTTCAACTGACCCCTAAACTTAGGTCATTCAGCCCCAGAAATAGTTTCTAATGTTTGCCCTAAAAAACAGCAATCAGCTGGATTCGAGGGCCTTTGGTAGCTTCTTTTGAAGGGTGCCACAATATCTTTAAGTGAAGCTAAGACTTATCCCTGCAGGAGGTGAGACTTCTTTTACCACCACATCCCAACACTACCCTAAGCTAGGATCATCTTCTGATAATAACAGCTTCCAGGCTCTTTTGAGAGAGACCAGGATGCAATGGTCTGCCCTCCAGTACCCCAACATGGTAATCAGTGGGTATGAAGATCTGTCACATGCAATGGTCAACAAGCAGGGAATCCAGGTGGGCACCTTCCCAATGGTGGAGTTCTGTATGACAATTTCTACACTTGAAACATGCTATTGCTGCCTATAAGACCATTTGATTTAATGGTTAACTTTTATATCCATGTAGTTTGCTTAAGGTTTAAAGCTGATGTTATTACAAACCCAATTCAACCTGAACATGGACAGAGCAAACAAAATTATAAAAGAAGGATGCTTACGTAGAATATTTGCCTCTTCATATCCATGCTGGACAGTCTAACAAGATCATTTCCAATACTACACTTAAAAACAGCAAGTGAGTACTATGGTCCAGACCCTTTGCTGACTATTGAATACAGGTGAAATGAGTTTTCTCATTTTACAAATGAGTAAACTGAGATGTAGAGAGGTTAAGAAAGGTTACAAATCAGCAAATAGCAGAGCCAGGAACTAAACCCACATCTGCCAAGCACGGAGCCCTGACCTCTGCGCTCTACCACCACAGGAACAAACATGTGGGCTGCTATGTGGCTGTGTATTTTATAGATACTGTTGGTCTGTAGTATTTCTCCTGCCTTGGAAGACTGAATTGGTTCAAGGTGAGGAAGACATGAATGCCATACAGATTCACAGACAAAAAAAAAAGAGAGAACTGAAGATAAACAGTAGCCCAACACTTTTTTTTTTAATTGGTTATTCAAAACATTACAAAACTCTTGACTGGAAAAAAATTTTTTTTAGAATATCCATTCACATGTGACAGACAGGCACCATTTTATAAAACCTTCCTGTCCACCCCACTTTCTACATAATAAGGTAGGTTGCCCCTCTGCAACATAGCTGTGGTTGAAGAGGCACTGGTTGAAGATGCTTCATCCAGTCCCACGTGGATCTCTAAATCCAGGACAGCTCTTCAAGTGAAAGTTTTCACCCAGAAGGTAAAGACAAGCAGCATCACAAAAAAAAATTATAGGACCACCAATGAAGGCAGACAGGGCCCATAGATCAGTGGGTCCACCTCATCTCCCAGAAACAGCATCTGGTCTAATTCATCTTGCAGAAGAAACACAGGATCCACCACCTTCTCCAGAAGCAGCTGGTCTACCTCATATTACAGAATAAATACCAGGTCCACTACCTTCTCCAGAATCATCTGGTCTACCTCATCTTACAGAAGAAACACTGGGTCCACCTCATTTTACAGGAGAAATTGAAGTCCAAGGATGGAAAAGGGCTCATCAGGGGTTGCACAAGGATGACAACAGATGGAAGGATGTAGCCCTGGATGCCTGAATCTCTGAACATAGCCCCTCCTCCAGTCCTTGAGAGAGCCTGGAGAGGACCCTGGAACATAGCCATCTCAAAATCACCTGGCTCCCACACTGGCCTGCTCCAACCTATTCACCCTCCCTAAGATCCTTCACATAGGATCTTATAGAACTGTCGACCATGAGTCAAATCTCTGCTCAAACTCTCTTATGACCCCACATGGCTTTTGATAAGCATGAGGGTGCAGTCATCCACATGGCTGCTCTGTGGTCACATACTAACCCATCACGGTCACTCTTTCTGATCTCCTCTCTCGCCATACTCCATCAGTTCCCCACATGCCCAGGTCCCACATTGGTGTCCATTCTAACTCAGTCCCTTCCCCTTTCACTTCTTTCTCCCCTGACCCTCCCCATGTGTGTGTGGACACCAGTCCCAAGTTTAGCTGCTAAGGAGACTCTGATTCCCGAGACCAGGGACTTAGGTCCTCCTGTGCCACAGCCACAGTTTCCTTTGCTCCTGCCTCCAGGAGCAATCACCACTGCCACAGGAGAAGGCTGGGCCCCTCTGGCAAACCTATGTCACATTTATGAGACTTCAGGCCTCAGGAAGGTGGGAGCAGTTCTGAAGAGTTTCCCCCAAGGCCTGCCCAGGAAGGGAGGCGAGACTTGCTGGACCTGCCCTTGCTGCTGGTTTCCACAGCCAGGCCCCCTGTGACGGCTACTGGCTGCTCTCTTGCTCTTGGTGTTGAAACAGAAAGAGAAGAAGGGAAGAAAAAGAGAAAGGAAAAGAAGGAAAGAAAGAGAAAACAGAAGAGAGGGAGAGAGACAGTAGACAGAAAGTCAAAGGGACAGAAAGAGGTGGAACGAGGAAAGGGGAGGGCAGGTAACGAGGCACAGGAGGTGTGGGGTGGGTAGGGAGCTGTGGGGTGGGGAGAAGCTCCCTGGCTTGGATGAGGGAGGGCTGGGCGGCTTTCATCTCCCCTCCCCATCACACAGTGGCGGGGCCCAAACATGTTTTGAGCAGGGAGAGCGTGAATGGAAAAGGGAATGTGTTGAATCTGTGCTGGGTGAGCTGCAGGAGAAGCCCCGTCAGGTCACCAGCGGTCAGCCTGGGAGACAGGGTGCCCAGGGCTGGGGCCACCACCACGGGTGTCAGTGAGGGCAGAGACCACACGCCTCAAATGTGAAGAGGCCACCACTGGCCATGTCCCACTCACCCTCCTGCCAAGCCGACTCCTCTTGTTAATTAGGCGATAATATTCTGAAAAGCAACTGTGGCCTTTCTAGTGTGTCGCCGGGGAAGTGGATGGGTCCCCGGGGTCATATAAACTCGGTAAAGACTAGTCTATGTGTTTGGAGTTTTTGGCACGTGACCAAGGGGCCAGAACTCTGGAGCTAAATTTTCCTTCAACTTTAACTGTGTTGGCTGTGTTCAAGGAAGGTGCCTTTGGGGAAGGGGCTCGTGAAATCATTTCACGGAGCCTGCAGAGCACGGAGCAGCAGCTGTCAGGGAAGATACAGGAAGGGAGGCGAGACTGGCTGGATCTGCCCTTGCTGCTGGTCTCCACAGCCAGGCCCCCTGTGACGGCTACTGGCTGTTCTTTTGCTTCTGGCTATAAATGTCAAATTATCACTGAGTAATATTTGCTAATCAGATAATGATAACAATGTGCCAGTAATACTAATAGTCCTAACAGCAGCTAACATTTGGATTTTCAACGTGCCGGAGCGCATGCTGGTCCTACTGTAAGACCCCCTCTGTAGAACACCACACACAAGCTATGAGATGGGAATTGCACACATTTCTTTTACAGATTAAAACAACGAGGTCCAAGGAAGTCAAAGTTTTGCCAAGGTCGTTCATTTAGCCCCTTATGACTTTCATTCTTCCCCCTGTGACTTCGTTCTTTTTGCAAATATTTATCCAGCTACAGCAGTTGCTGGGCTTAATGGTCCTGGGCTTAATGATCGAGAGGGAATCGGGGATGAAGAGGTGGTACTGTCCCTGCCTTTGTGGCCCAGGTAGCCTGGTGGTTGATCTCTAGGTGCAATCTCTAAGGGCAGCTGCAGTGCTGTCAAAGATCCTCCCCTCCCCCCCTCCCCTCCCCCCCTCCCCCCCTCCCCCCCTCCCCTCCCCCCCTCCCCCCCCTCCCCCCCTCCCCTCCCCCCCTCCCCTCCCCCCCCCCCATGGTCTCTCAACTCCTGGACAGTCCACACTGTCCTCAATTGTGGGGAAAAAGCCCACCACCAAAGTCCCACAGGATAGAATCTATCCCCACTCACAGGGCTTCTCCAGCAGAGCCCACTGGCTAGCTCAGCCTCGCCCTTCACAACACAGGCCTGCAGCCCTAGAGTTCCAATGTCAGCTCTTCCTTTTAATAACTGTGTGACCTGGAATGAGTTAGTTAACCTTTCTATGTCTCAGTTTCCCCTGTTAGAAGGGGGATGTAGTAGTATCTACCTTATAGAAAATGTGTAGAAATTTTTGGGTTCTATCTATTTTAGCTATTCTCCCCTCAGGGGTTGATGTATTCATTCAGCTAATATTGAATGAATGAATCCTGTCTCAGAGGCCAAATTCAACCTTTATAATATTTATGATGGAGGTAGTTTCTCCAAGCCGTTTGTGATTTGCTAGAAAGGAGTTCAAAGCAACTAGAATAAAGATCAAGTGAGGTTTCTGCAGATTTAGACATAACTTAGAAGTCTTTTTTTTTTTTTAAGATATTATGTATTTTTAACTTGCAGAATGTTGCTGGTGTGGGAAATCCAGTCCCTAGCTGCCGGCATCAGAGGCCTCTGGGAAGTAGGGTGGGCCCTGTTCCACGCCCCATCTCAGGAGCACAACAGACCTGTGGGAAGCCGGGGTTTTGCTTCCCAGGGTGGGCAGGTAGAGAAGGAGGGGGTCAGGCATCCGGAGAGTCCCCAACCTCAGCCCCTCCTGCTGAGGAGATGCAGTTAATTCCTGTCCCTTCGATTATTCATGAAGGACATGATAGTGCCACTTTGTTCTCTTTAAATTTTCAGCAGTTCCATTTCCATCATCGCAGGCCCTTGGGGGCTGAGAGTCTTGCTGTAGTGAAACCTCCCTTATCAGGGGGCTCGAGATGGGGCAGGTGGCAGAAAGGGAGGACAGTGCGGATTTTCTGAGGACACTGCTGGGGGTGGTGCCAAGAGCACTAGTTTAGGAGTCCCCAGCCCTGGTTATGTCCACCTTTGATCTCTAACTAATGCACACTGTGGCCTTGAAAACAACATAGGGGCCCTCGACCTGCCATACTCAATTTCAGGGCGTGCCAAGTGCTGCTCCAGGTTGACAAGTAACACCTAAGGCTGACACCTTTGTCCCCCCCCCACTTCCAGATGGGGACACTGAATCACACTGGTTGGGGAGATGGGGCTCGGATTGAGCCAGGAAGCTGACTCGAGGCTCATGCCCTGCTCTCCTCACTCTCCACCCTCCCCAGCAGGGAGGATTTCACAAGGGTTAAAAGAACAAGGATTTCATGGCCCAGAGCATAGCTAGTGAGTGGTGCTGTGGCTTCCTTCTGTCTCTGTGGTCCCACTCAGGCACCTGCTGGCCAGAGCCCAGAAGGACGTGGACTCCACAGAGCTGGGCCATGGGACGGTGGAGGGTATGGGTGGGACAGGCACAGCAGCCATGAAAGAGCCGGCACACCCATCCAAGATCCAAGATCCAAAAGATCCAAGAAGGATACCAGAATGTTGGCCAGCATGGTCAAGAGCCCCAAAGGCTACTTAATAGATTGAAATTTATAAATTCTCTGGGAATGACTTTCCCCCTGGGATTAATTCAACAACAGGGCCCTCCTGAGCTCAGCAAAAACATTCTTCTAGAACATTAAAAAAAAGGGGGGGGGGGGGGAGGGGGCTATGACAGCTTTTTAATTCATAAATATTTGCTGTACTTATTACATGTCAGGGACCAAGCACAAAGAGAGCAAGGTCCAGATGCTCTGATGGGTGCTTCTAGGTTGGGGGATGGAGTAAAATAAGCACTCCGACACTTAATAACAATAGCTAACACTTCATGTCCGCTCCCAGCCTACGTTAAGTGCCTCCTCAGCATCCGATCATCTAATGTGCACAGAAGCCTCAGAGGAATGATTTCCATTATGTGAATGAGGAAACTGAGAAGTTAAGTAGCTGCCCAAGGTGGCGGGCTCTGGACTGTGGCGGGCTCTGGACAGGGGCTGGCTGCAGGGGTCAAGTTCAGCTGCTGCCCTCAGGAGCGTGGAGGAGTCAGCGGCAGCCAGGTGGAGTTAAAGCAATGCAAGCCCCCGTAACAGGTGATGGCGGGATTCCGAGTCACTGAGGATAATGGAAGTTTCTTTTCTTCTCCTTGCTCATACTAAGTTCACGCAGCAGTGGGGCTGGGACCAGAGAGGGTTCAAGGAGAAAGTGCAACTAACTATTCAGGGTCCCAGGCTGGCGGCAGCTGTGCCCTGGTTGAGCTCAACGCCTGCAGGGATCCGGGGAGAGTGATCGTGGAGGATGGCATGGGAATGGCAGGACTGAAGTGCTGCTCACCGCATGGCCTCTGTCCATGCCCCACTGGCCCAACTCGGCCGCGTGGCCCCAGCTAGATGCAAGGGCTGGGGTAAGGCACAGAGGCAGGGGATGAACTGGGCAGAGCACAGAGCTTGGGGTCAGCCCTCCATCCTTGCCACAGTCCTTATAGAGGCTACCAGTCCTCCCGTACCACCAGTGTAAAGAGGAATAGAAGACGTAGGGAGAGTGGGCGGGCAGGGGGAGACCTACAGGATGTGTGCCATGTGTCCCAAGGAGCCTGAACTGATCCAAGAACAGTGGGAGCCACTGAAGATGATAGCCAAGGGTGACAAAGAGCAAGCTGATGGGCTGGGAGAACCATCCTGGCTACAAGCAAAAGTGGGAAGAATAAAAAAAGAGAGGGTCATGGTCAGGAAGCCAGTTAAGTGGCTGTTGCAGTAACCCAGGTGAAAGAGATTGGGACCATGTAAAAAGCAGGAGCAGAGGACAGAGAGGTAGCACAGGAGAGATGTCCTGTTATCTGGAATTCCATATCGGAAGGTCTACTCCACCCCCCTTAAACTTGTTTAAAAAGCTCAGCCCACCTCCACACTAAGAAGCCCCACCCTCTCACGCATGCCACCCACCTGTACCCTTGTCCAGTTCATCTGCTTATCATCCTTAGGTTGGAGTACAAATGCCACTTGCAGGGAAAGCTGATCTCTGATTCCACACCCCACTGTAGGCTAGGTCATGTTTTGTTATAAACACTCACATCTACTTGCATCTCTTTCCTAGCACATCACAAAGTCATCCATATGACCATGCGATTTAAATGGTCACCTGTGATTTATGGGACTTGTTGAAAGAAAAGAACCCGTCTATTCCCTGTTGAATTCCCAGTGCCTCATGTCTTGAACACAGTAGGCCCTCATTGCTCATGTGCTGACTGAGGGTCTGAACCAATGAATCATAGGACTTGGAAACTCTCGGTAGCAGGTTGGAGAAGAGCTGGCTGGGTAAGTGTTGGTGCCTTTCACGATCACCCGTGGTTTTGTTTTCAACTAAGGACACTCCTACAGTAAAACTGCAGGCAGCTGAGTCTTTTCTGCCAAAACTGTGCACCACTTCTATGTGCCTAAACCCTTCAACACGCTGAGGATGGGTGCTCACTCCGTGTTCTCAAGGTCTCATGTTAAAACATGCAGAGTCATTCATTCAGGTGACCACCAGCGCCTGGGCCCCAGAGGGTGTGGAGGAGGCCCCCAAGGTCCCTATGTACACTCTCCCGTCTTCCTTCCGCGTGGCTCCTTCTACAGGGTTTGAATGACACAGGGAAATGCCTCATCCACAATGAATAGAATTTAATCACTGGCCACTTAACTCTGGAGTTGGCTGTGCTTGCCTCCCCCAGCCCAGGGCTGTAATCAGAGCTGGACCTCAGCCTCTAGCTCTTCCTCCTAGCTGGGTACCTGTGGAGAAGACCTCAGAGACTCTCCATTCCATCCTTCTTGTGATTTGCAGTTGGAGCCAGATGAGAGGAGCTAAATGTTTTTAGGGTGTCTCTCAACTGCTCTCTTGGTGAGGAACATGGAAACAGTGCTATGGCCCGGGGTAGAGACATCTGCCCAAGTGGAGGTGAGACAATTCCAGAAGGAATTTGCCTTAGCCAAGAATCCACTGGTTAAAATAGCATCTTCTGACTGTCTTTCCCTCCAACTCTTTATCTTGAAATATTTTTATATGGAGACTTCCCATATAAACTTTGCCCAGATTTCCCTGATGGTAATGCCTTACACTGCTCTGGTATGCTTTCCAAAACTAGGGGATTAACACCCTAATATGAGCTAAATCACAGACTTTACTTGAATTGAATAAGTTTTTCCACTAAGGCCCATTTTCTGTTTTGGGATCCAATTCAGGCTACCATATTGCTTTTAGTTTCTATGACTCCTTTGTCTCTTCTGGTCTGTGACAGTTCCTTAATCTTTCTTTGTTTTCCATGACCTTGAAAGTTTTGAGGAATATGGGTCAGATCTCTTATAGAATTTCCCCAATTTGTGCCTGCATGATGTTTTGTCATGATTAAACTGTAGTTATAGGTTGGGAGAAAGAATATTACAGAAGCAAAGGGCCTTCTCTTTGCGTCATCTCAGGAAGTGCAATATACACAAGGAAGCAGTGTCTTTTTTTAGCATCAAATAATTGGCCAGAAATAATTCAATTTATTCTGTCCTTACTTTGGGTCCAAGGTTATATACAAAGAATTCTTTCTCTCTCTCTCTCTCTCTCCCTCTTTTCCACTCTCTCTCTCTCCCTCTCCCTCCATTCTCTCCTTGCCATTTATAGACTACACGTCAGGTGTTATTCTGATAATGATGTACACGTTGTCACTTCCATTTTACAGAAATTAAGTTGCCCACACATGCACCCAGCTAATAAATGGTAGGGCTGAGGGTTGAATTTGGGTTCTTCCTAACACCCAACCATGCCTCTGGAAGATACAGCTCTGGCCAAGAAACGTTGCCCAGAAAATGACTCCATGTGCAATGATAATCTAGAAGGATTCTCCTGCGGCTTTCAAGCCAGGTTAAGGTTACCCACACCAAGAAGTTCGGTATGGCTTCTCAGAGGGGATGGCACTTGACCTAGCAGAGAAGACCTTTCTGGAAAGAAGCAGAAGTATGTGAAAAGGCAGAGAGGTTCAAAGAGTTTGGTGGGTTCTGAGCAGAGTGAGCAGCTGGGTGAGGCTGGAGGGGAAGACGGCGTCTTGGGTTATCCTCCCAGAGCCACTTTCTGAAGAGGTGTTGGAGGGAGGCACATCTTATCTCCTCATCTGCCGGCTGCTGTGGGGCTGGGTGGAGCAGCAAGGGCATCAGACACAGGCTCAGCAGCCCCTTCTGGCCTGACCTTCACACCCACCGCTCCAGCCCCTCTCTCCTTCAGCTCTCTCTCCTGTCAAATGGGAAAGATGCTCACTGTCCACAGCGCTGGCTGCCTTGGGTGGTACAGTGATAAGGGAAAGGACCCTGGGAACTAGAAAACGTCACATGTCGACTGTAGCTGCAAACAGCCTCGCAGCCACCACAGCGCCCCCCTCCAGAAATGGAGCAGGCCTCTGTACACAGCCTCCCAGGCACCGCTGCCTCGCTGGCAAGTCTCGCTAAACGGAATTGGCAGCAAAACCCGGTGACGTTCCTGACATGAGTCCCCTGCCTCTGCTTATTTGGTTACTTCCCCTTTGAGGGGACTCTGAGCCAATTTTCTAGCAGTTTCTGAAGATTCGATTAGGGGCATTACCATCCCAGCCCATCTGGTCCTGCTCTAGTCAGGGCAAAGCAATGGGTTCAGAGTTGTGACAGGACACTGGAGGCATCTGGGCAATTCAGGGACAGCGCATCCTGCTCTGCACTGAAGATCTTGCCAATGCCAAATTAAAGCTCCCCAAAGTCACAGCGGAGGAGGTTGGCATAACTCACTTGCTGTCTGCAAATTCCCCATCCCAGCCTTTGATGCAAATCAAACAGGAGTCTTGGTGCCATTAGGACCACACACTCTCTATATAAACCCGATTTAGGCAACTTTATCTAAATTAGGCTTCATCTCTTGTCATCTCCTCCACATCGGGTTAGAATGAAGAGCTTGATCATCATCTCTCGGCTCTTCTAAAGGTCTGTACTTAGCACGAGGTAGAGGTTGGATAAATACTTATTAAATGAAAGGATAAGTGAAGAAGTGATCAATCCATGTTCTCCCAACACCCTGGGCTTCTGAGTGAAAGGGATGATGGGTTTGGAATTGTCACATCCGGGAACAAATCCCAGCTCTGATATTTGCTCCTGGCATTTTTTGCAGGCCTCGGTGATCTCTCCACAGAGACAGTGGAGGGTGGCATGAGTTCTTGACATGAGTCCCACGTCACTGTGGATGTGTTAGTTTCCTTGCCACTGTAACAAATTGCCAGAAGCTTAGTGGCTCTGAAAGATTCTGGAGGTCTGAAACTCAAAATGGGCTTCATTTGGCGAAAATCGTGGTGATAGCTGGGGTTGTGCTCCTTCTGAAGGCTCCAGAAGGGAATCCATTTCCTGTCTCTTGTATCATCTAGAGGCCACCTGCATTCCTTGGCTCATTGCCCCATCCTCCATGATGGAAGCCAGCAGTGGAGCATTTCAAGTCTCTGTGACTTTTCTGCCTACTCCACCCCCATTTCCACCTTTAAGGACCCTTCTGGTTACACTGGGCCCAACTGCATAATTCAACACAGTCCATCTCCAGGTCTTGCCCTCCATTACATCTTTAATTCCTTTTGCCATGTACTGACAGGTGCTGGGCATCCAGATGTGGAGGTGTGCAGGGGGCGTTACCTGCCTACAGCAGCAGCCATGTAGCTGGTGGCTGCACTTCAGAGATCTAGCAACAGCAAAGGGAAGCACCATTCCTCTCCAGGGTGTCACAGATAATATATAGAAATGTACCCAACAGAGGCTCCCGCCACCATGAGAACAGTGGCCGGGCATCCTCTTGGGAGGAATCTAATTCAAATTGAGGGGACTCTGCTCTTTCCACCGTGGGACTCAACTTAGGACTCCCTCATTTTTGTAACAGTGTCCACCAGATACCAGCTCAATTCAGTGTTCACATACATGGGTCTGCACTGGTTATGGCTAATGGTGACCCTGAACTGCTACACACCTCCTCCAAATCTTGGTGGGAAGACTGCTACTCAAGAAGCCCCCCCCCCCACCTGAGAGACAGGTGGCCCAACTATACCTTTAACCTCTGTGCATAGATTAAGCCAGACCATATCCTTTGGGCCTCAGAGTATTTGCTCTCATTACATTTTTCTTTATTTTGATGCTATTGAACTATGGTAGGAATAGAGCATAAGAAAAAGATTCATGGAAACAGTTTCATTTACTATAACAGTTTCAATGAGGCTATCCACGGCCTTTCAGCACATATTTCTTATAGGAAACCACACAGAAATATTCTTCCAGTGTCATAACACAGTACTTGTTATGGCTTTCTCTAGTAAAGGCTTTGTATTCCATCATGTGAACACAGGCTCACGTGGAGGACCATTTTCCCCTATTTTCGCCACCATTAGGAAGACTAGACACAAAACTGTCCCTCTAAAAATACCTTTAGACACCATAACCTGAATTATATGATTAGTTTACTTTCCTCCCTCTTGTCTCTCTCCCCCAGTTCCTTTGCCTGTTTTATATTTTCCTTCTTATTGTTGATAGTGTCTGTAAGCTGAGAAGAAGGCAAGGTAAAAACTTCTGTTATTGCCAAGATTTTTTTTCTCTATGTGAAACCAATACCCCTGTTCCTCTTTGTTCCAGAAACACACACAAAGTGGAAAAATAAAAAAATTAAAAAATGAAAGTCATCAGTGCCAAGGTATAGACACTGAGCATGCAGGACTGAGTCCAGCATTGGGTAGAGTGAGGAGCTTATGCTGAGCCTATGAGAACACTTCTGCACTCTGCATGCTGAGCACGCTGAGCTTGTAAATGCCAGTGTTCTAAATGGCTGGCGTGCCGCTCGTAGATTGCTGGAACTGAAATCCATTTCTTTTCTAAGGGATATTTAGCTTTTATTATGTCTTTATTCACGGTCAAAAGACATCAGCAAATTTGCTAAATGATTGAAGATATTCTTCTTAAGGCATTCCTAAGCTTTCATAGCTTTGCCTTCGTGGTTTTGAACGTGAGCTTGTTTTCTTAGAAATGAAAAACAGAAATGTGCTTTACACACATAAGGTTTTGATAGCTGTAAAAAGCCATGATTTTTTAAAAAAATCAATGTGAGCAAAATCTCCAGTGAAAATATCTCTGTGATAGACTCCATCGAAAGAGTTCATCTCTGAGTTCATCAAACCACAGAATCACCAACTCTAAGAACCCCTTAAACCCTGTCACATGACATGTCAGAACCTTCTCTTTTGATCTCTACATCCAGTATCTAGAACATGGTGAATGCTTAATAAATAAGTGTCAAGTTAGTGAGCAACACTTCCTACTCTCAGAAAGCCTAGAATTCCATCCCAACCCCTGCAGACTGGTGGATATACAGTCCTTGCCATATGGGGACATATGACATACACTGGCCCGGAGACAGTCAAATCAGTGGAGAAATTTTGGCCATCCTCCAACTCCAGAACAACAATTTCTATTTCTACTATTTTGTCCTTTGGCAAAGACACATCAGAGAGATGATACACAAAGTCCACTATGTGCAACTGTTCTCATGGGTGTACTTAGGTTTATGTGTAATTCCCAGGGTGCCAGTATAATCTCTGTCTTCCCTTCTCCCACTCAAGAAAATATACCAGAACACAAATGAATGAAAATGTCAGTAAGGTAGGTACTATCTCAAGTCCAGTGCAATTTACTGAAAATTTTGGCAGTGCATTCGAAATGCTTCCCACATTATTGACAAGTCATCTCACGATGACTGACACAACATTTCATCCTGATTCCGTGACTGAGAGTGCTTCTCAACAGAAACCAGCTCAGAGACCACTGTATCCTCACATGCCACCTGGGAAAGCTTCCTAACCTCTAGAGAAACCATCTATGAGGCTCATGCCACTACCAATGCAATCATCTATTGGAGCTCTGCCATCCACGTGGGACCCCCAGAGCTATAGATGACTTCCACTAATGCATAACTCACACAAGAACCCAATCTTCAGTTGGGTATCAGTCCACTTCCCTATTTGACCTTGAGGAAACTGAGCCAACTTACCACTCCACCACCAGCTGAATGCACAAGCACAGACATCCCCTCCCGCAGGTTGGCAACTTCAAAGAGCATCATGTATGCTGTGACGAAGTTCATGGGGAACGCGGCGGCCTCAGAGAAGCTCATGTCATCTGGGATCTTGTAGACAAACTCCACTGGCGTGCAGACTACTTCAGCCCAGGCGTTGTAATTGACAAAGGCCATGACACGGTCCCCAATCTGGGCACAGGGAAATACAGGGTTAATGAAGCCTAGCTCATGACAGAGGGCCAAGGAGGACTAAAATATTGGAGCTGTCCATGGTACATAGTATTATTATTTTTCTTCCTAATCTATATATTTGGGACTTCCATCCAAATTCTTCTGAGTTCGATTGCTTTTATTCTTTGATGAAACAGATAACCCCTTAATGAATTTGCAGGAAAATCTCAAACTACTATTCAAGTTTCACAAATTATGCACCTTATTGGCAGCTCTGGATACCTGCCTCCTCCCTAGAACCAGGGAAGCTGGGAGACTGAGGACCCATTCTCTCCTTGAAATTCTGAACATCATTTAGGGGGGCAGCAAGAGGCCAGAACAGTCCTGGCACATCCAGAGAAGGGAGAAGATAACACACCTTGCCCCTGGCCAACCTGTGCCCTTTCTCTAAGACTTCTCCAGAATTTTAGCCCCCATAGTCCAAGATGAGAGACTTACAGTCCGGCTGGAGAATGGATTTCTACTCAGAGAGGTTTTCCATGTGCACAATTCATCACAACAGAAAAGCTACCATTTACTGTACGATAATAACACACCACACTCTGTGATCTTCATTTGATGTCACTTGTTCAGTATACATGACAGCTTTATGGGATAGTGTCCCCAATAACACATAAGAAACTGAGACTGAGACAGGTTAAGTCTCTGGGCTACAAACAACCAGCCTAAGTCCTGTTGAATTCCAAATATCTTCTCATGACACCACAATGATCCCCTGCCAGGATTACTTATTAAGCCCCTTCTGTTCTTGGGTTCTAGGGACTCGAGATACAATTATAAATGAGGTACAATTCGTGCTTTCAAACTGTTCATATTCCCTGAAAATTTCATGTGGCAAGCAATGTGAGTGACAGGGCTTAGAGGGTGAATCCTTTTGGAAAGGATATGTTAGTAGAGAATGAAGCTGTGGTGGTGATATTTCAGACAGTGATCCAAAGATAATAAGATCATATTGTGTGTGGGTGGGGGAGAGTAGATGGGAGCCCAGGGATGCCAGAGTCACTTAGAGGTAAGCTCCCTGGTGCCCTGGGGATTGGCCAGACTGCCAATTCTGTGTACTTTGGAATAGGGTCGCCATAGCCTCAGTGTGTCCTGGCACAGGGTCTACAAGGACCCACTTGCCATCCAGCCTGGGAATGCTGAAGCAGAAAGTCAGCTCGCCAATCCTGGCATCCCTCAGACCTGGGTAATGAAAGGTTCAAGCGGATGAGACAGGTGTGGACAGCGGCAGTAACATTATGTGTGAGCCTGGGCATCTCCACTCCAGGTGCCAAGGCATACCATCAGGGGCCGGGTGGCTGGGGTTCTGGAGAGACACCTGAACCACAGTAGCAAATCACTCTGCCCCAGTGTGTTTGCTAGCAACAGAATCAGGGCCAAGCCTGGTCGGCTAGCTCTGAAATCAGCATGGTGACCTGACAGCTGGGCAGGGAGGACTCTCTGACTGCCTCCTCACATCTCTCCTCCTCATCCTGGGAAGTTTGGTCTCCTCCTGTCCCAAACTCTCCCAGAGGCTGTGGATGGGAAGAGTTTGTGGATTTACCTGTGTGCTCTCTCTGGCCTGGTTCCCAGCTGCTGCCTTCTCTCCCCCCTCCGCAGCCCATAAATAACCGGGAAACTCAGATACTGGAAGGGGGTGGCCCTCCACCTTGACAGTAGCATTAGTCTGTCCCAGAGAGGGGACAGCTAAGAACATCAGCCTAAAATGACAAAGTGTCAGTGGTGGGTGGGAGTTAAGACCACCTGAGAAAGGGAGAAAGGCGGGCTCAGCCCCGGTGCCTGTCCAGTACCCACACCTGCCTCTGCCCTGTAGCCATCTTGGAACCCCCCCACCCCACCCCAGGAAAAGCCTAGAGAGGTTTCTCACAGCACTGGGGCTCTGTGCCTGCTTCTCCTGCAGCTGGCCTTCCCTATCTTCCTTCACTGGGGCAAACCTTTGCTTTCCTTCAACACTCAGCTCAGATATTTCCTTTTCCCTGATGACCCTCCTTCCCCCAAAGCCAGAACCGGTCACTCATTTTTAGCATTTCTAGTGTTCGTATGTATGAAGCGTGTCCTTCGTGCTGGAATAAGTATGTAGGCCGTGTCACTGTGTTTTATCCTCCAGCAATCCTACGTGATGCCTTTATCATGCTCCCTCTGACAGACTGGGAATCAAAGCTCAGAGTAGCTGAGAAACTTTCCCAAGACCTCACAGCTGTAAGTGGTGAACACAGGACTCTAAACTAAAATTCGTCCAACCCCTTAGGCAGCCCTTTGTTCTTGAGCTGATCCTTGTATGGAGCTATCCTTTTACGAGACTGGCTCTCTCCTCTAAAGGGTGAGCTCTCACCAGGCAGAGGCTGGGGCTTTTGGGCCCAAGGGTTCTCAAGGCATGGTGCAGTGCTTGGTTTCTAGAGAGAAATGGATTGACGATTGTGAGCAATTGACCCTGGTCTAACTTCTCTACGGGGGTGGGGGAGGTGTGGGAGAATAAGAGCAGTCCTATTCTTCCAATAGTCTCAAAGGAAGTGTCTCTGAATCCACAGGGAAAATCACCGTCTGGCCTGGCTTAGAACTCCAGGAACTCTGCTGGGGCAGGGGCTGCTAGGAGCTACTGATATTAATAATGATAAGTGACATTTACAGAGAATCCGACATACTCCTGCATCAGGGCTAAGTGCCTTTCTTTATATGGCTTCATATAATTCCCAAAAGAACACATGAAATTCTTGAACTTCATGAGTAGTCATAAACTATTATTATGATGGGGAAGTTGCGGCTACAGAACAAAACTGGAAGAATTCCACTCCAGAGCTCTTCTTTGGTCCAACTAGACCCCTCCTTCTTCACATTGCAAAGGGGGACATCCACCTTCCCTGGCCACCAATGCTAGTGTGAGGCCTTTTCTTACTCCCCAGGAAAAGATCCAGAAACTATCAGAAACATTCCACAGAGCTTAAGCTCGAAGGCACAAGCATCAGCGAGGTCTCCTTTCCTCCCAAGGGGGTGATCTTCAGCTAGATGGGTGTTCTTTCTGAATCTGCGGGGAGTCTACAGTGGCTCTGGCCTGTCCAGCTGTAGTGGCCTCAGGAAAGGCCATGAGATTTCTCATTGCAAATATTTCTGTTCGGGGAGAGTCAAGAAAACCCTCACCACACCTGCTGTCATCTCCTCCAAGATCCAGGTGGAAGTTCAACCTGCCTTAATCCTCTAGGGACAGTGAAAGAAATGTATTCTTTTTCACTTGAGACAGTGAAAGACAGTTTTATTTTCCTTGTAGCTTAGTATTTCTCTTCTACCTCCATCTAACAAAAACATAAACCTCCCATAGTTCTGCAATGACCCCATCATACAGATGAGTGGATGTAGATTATACAGGCATTTAAATGGAGGCAAAGAGAGGTTAAATCCGATGCTCAAGGTCACAGAGCCAGAGAGCAGCAGGGCCAGAACTGGAATCCAGATCATCTGACTCCAGGATGCAAATAATTAATTTATTAAACCTGAGATAAATGCTACCAAAAAACCATAAAGTAATAGGAGGATGTACAACAGGGGAAGCTATGAAGTCTGAGAACATTAGTTGAACTCTTCAGGTTTCAGTTTTCTCAGTCCTAAAATGGGTATGTTAATAAAGGGGTGCGTCTTAAGAAGATTAAATGACAGCATGCACACAATGTTCAGCTAGAGTTAAGAAAAATGAGGAAAGAGCAAAACATGGTAACTCTTAAAAGCAGATGGGTTCCTCATCTCATGGAATTCACAGATCACCCATCAAAGGTTAAACATTCACTCTATGTCATGAGGTGGAAGAACAAAGGAACTGAGAGAAAGGAGAAGCTGTTCCACCTCGGTGTGTCCCTATCCCCGAAGGTCAGTGATCAACTTCTCTGCAAGGTCTGGACCAGATGGTAACCAGGGCCCACACTGGCCTCCTCCTCTTCACTCAGTGCCACAGAACAGCAATGGCCTCGATGGCAAGAGAGTGAAATGAAGGGACAACGCAGGCCGACTGATCACTCCCAGACTGACACTCATTCCTGTCCATTCTCCAGATAGCAAATGTGGCCAGGCCACAGCCTCAACCTCCAAGTCCAATTATATAATACGTATGTAAATATTTAACCAAGTCACCGTATTATTTATTTCTGCTAAGAAAGAGAAATCACTCTTGATTTGCGTGAGTGAGCTGAAGCTATTCCTTTACTGCTGGGCCTCTGGTGACAACTTTTCCATCCTCCTTTGCAACTGATGAGAGCAAGAGAGCTCTCCAGCAGGCTGCTGTGCTCTGCCTGGAACTCCATCCCCAGCATGATTGCAAATCTTGAAATTACACAGCGGGTATTAGTGCAGCTTTCTCCCACATCACCCTCTAACTGGGAATGTGGAGGCGGCTTCTTTTATTTATTTCTGAGCAAAAAAAAACCGCATTGGTGAAGAGAGTTCGGGGGTGCATTTGATAGTAAGAATCCCAGGGCTAATGAGCAGATAAATCATATTTAAAGGAAAAATAGACATCAACAAGTATGGTAAGTTAGCCCTCTACACCAAGTCTAATAACGCCCCTGTTCGCTGTTTTCTTCTGAGATCACCGGTTATTTATTCCGTGGTTATTTCTTCAAGGACTAATAGAGTGAGTAGGAAGGGATTTCCTTCTAGGTCATGTGTAGGAGTTAAGAACAGATAATCTCCTAAGGCAGTTCTTTCAGGGAGAGATAGTGTGTCTCTGGTTATACTGCTTACCTGGGGACAGAAAATGTAAAAGTCATGTGAAAAAGAGAGAGAGAAAGAAAAAAAAACTCATTTTCTTCTTTCTCAGTATTTTTCTACTGTATTATCTGGAAGCCATTGACCAGAAAAGTGATAAGCGGGATGAGATTTCTGGACATTCATTATAATGAATTTGAGGCATATTAATATTTTCAGAATACAATGAGGCTCAGATGCTCTGAGACTGAGAAGCAGACTCCAATCCACCTGAAGGGTACCCTGGCAATGGACTTTATAGGATGCGCCTTCAGTTCTTTCTCATATTTAGTGCTGCAGCTCTTGGGGGTTGGGGTCAAGACTGAAATTCTAGGCATGTAAAAAGGCTCTGGTGACAAATCCAGGTTCTACCGCCACTCGCTGCCCTTCTGATCTCGCAGGAAATTACTGAACCTTTCTGACCCTCAGGGGTAATAATGACCTTTACCTTGCAGGGTTCTACAAGATAACTTCTCTATGGCTCTGGTTCTGGTGGGTTCTCAGGTATGAGATCCCTTCCATCTCCCCTGGGAAGACTTAGTTATGACTGAGCGCTCTTGTTCTTGATTTGCATTGATTTTTCTGACTCCAAAATATTATAAGTTTAGGCAAGTTATGTGTCCATAGTGTTTAGTTTGTATAGACCTTATTCTATTTGCTTTGCATAATGGTAGAGAGGGTCATGCATTTTTCACAAATTTTAAAAAAAAGTTTTATTATGGGAAATTTTGAACATAAACAAAAGTGGTCAGAATAACATAACAATAAACCTTTTTTACCCACTGTCCTCCTCAGAAGCCATCAATCCATGGCCAACTCTGTCTCATTGTCAAGCACCCCTACTCTTTGACTTAAGATCTCTTCATTCCAAAATGTTACTTCCCTTACTCCCATAGTAGTTAAGGATTTATAAATGATAAATGTATATGTTGAATAAATATTTAAAGGAACCAAATTATAAAATTCAGAGGTTATCCCCCCCCCCTCCAGAATGTTTGTGCTTTGTAATTTTGAGCCCAAGGTAATGGTAAATGGCAGGTGGGGCAAGGAGCCATGCCCCTTAGCTAATCCAAGTCCAGACACTGATTTAATAGCTGCATTACATGAATAAAGGGGAAGAGGAGATTCATGCTGCTCACTTATCCAAATTACTGCTAGAAGCAACCAAAATAGTACATGAGGGAGGCATGAGGTCTTTGGAAAGTCCTATCGCTACAAGCGTTGTTAATAAAACCAAATAATAAGATGACGAGAATAACACCAGGCCCTAATGACTCCAAGCATGTTTCCGCCTAATCTCCCTGGATTCCAGAGGGAGATGACTCTTTAAGGCAGCGTCAAAACAATACCTCGTATCCCTTCACGCTGTCTCCCAGAGCTTCAACTATCCCAGAACACTCGAATCCGGGCACCAGGGGAGTCTTGGGAGGGTTGTCAATATTCCCTTGTCGCACCATCAAGTCAATGAAGTTCAAACCACTGCAAACAGCAAACGTGAAAAGAGAGAAATGCAAAATGAGATTAATCAAGCCACCAAAACCCAGCACCAGCCTGGCTTTCTTTTCTTCCTCTCTCCCCACCTTCCCTCCCTCCCTCCCTTCCTTCCTTCCTTCCTTCCCGCCAAAGCATCCCTCATAGTAATGCCACTATGTAAATGTCACTAATAATACAAAATTCAATTATCTCTACACAGAGAAGTAGCTTTTTCTGACGGTGAAAACAGCTGCCATTCCTAATTCAAAAGAGCCCCTTTGTTCTCCCTTGGAGTCTGTTAACTCTTATTTTTAAAAACACATATCGACTAGCCTGGTCATTAGACACCCGAGCACTTGATCAAGGGTAAAAAATGTACTAGCAACTGTTTACAGACAGACACGTGGACAGGGGCCAGGCACCATGGCCACCAGCCAATCTGAGTAAGAGAGAAAGAGAAAGGAGACCTAATTTTAAAAGGCCTCAAAATAACCAGGCATCTCTCCTCCCTCACGGCACAACACAGGCCAGCGCTGTGCAGAAACAGGATGGTGCCTGTGAGCCGTCAGGAGGCTGCACTCCATTCTGGGCAGGAGAGAGACTCAAAGAGGAGAGATCAAGGCGTGTCCCAATGGATGCGGGAAGACTGAAGTGTCTGTTTCAAAAATCCAAGCTTCCTCTGGAGGAGAGATGTTATCAGGTATTTTCTATTAACAGTACTTTTGAAATAAGGAAGTTATTAAATATATCAAAGTCATCTTTGATAGATCGATTCCAACATATCTTGATCCTTGATACTGGATTCCAATGATGCTACCAATGATTTTATTTTCTAGAACTACTATTGGGGATTGCACTTAGCACCTACTTGCTAGTCACATGGGGGAACACGTCCCATCCAACTTGCATTTTTCCAACAGATATGGTTCTAATGTGCTTCTTATTTTCATAAGCCTCCATCTGAGAAAGACTTGGGTTAGAGAAACCAAACTCTTCAGTGCAAGCCAGGGCTCATCAGCATCTGGCCACAGGTTCCCTTCCAAGTGAGGCGACCGTAACTTTTAAGCCTATCTTGCTCCTTTCTTCCCTGTCCTCTCGGGAGGAAAGCATCCAATCCTACCTACCTGTCCTTGCTCACTGATCTCATCTGCACAGAATGGATAAAGGCAGGAAGGATGGCTTTAAGGGTGGGTTCAAAGCCACCACTGTCTCAAGGTCTTGCTGAGAGTGAATTGGCAAGTTTCACAGGCTGCCTTAGCTGGCGCCTCTCCTAAGGGTGCCCCCTTGAAAGCAGCAATGGGCCCTGAATAATCAGTAAAGTTGATACCTAAGTAACTTCGCCATCCATATTCAAAACTTTGCACTCCCAGGTTAAACACGAATTCCTTTGTCACATATATATTTCTGAAATGCACGTGTGGACTTGCAAAGGTCCTACTATGGTGGCAAACAGTTATTTAGGTCATTTATGCACCAAAACATTCTCTAATAAACAACCTGGAAGAACAGAGTACAATTCCCAACTCGACTCGACCACTTCAACCCACGTGACTCTGACCTTGGGAAAGCGGCTCAGCCTCCCTGTGCTTAAGCTTCCCATCTATAAAATGAGGGTGTGGCAGCCCCTGCTTCTGGGGCTGTGAAAAAGAAGGGAGGGACGCATGTAGCCCCGCACAGTCAGGGTGCACAGTGGGAGCCTTCAGATGCACAGCAGCCCTGAAGGAGGCAGGAGCTGTGTGAGGCCTGAGGAAGAGTCCTGTTAAAAACGGCTGGAAACCCTTTCCGAGTTGGAAAGCCTTTGGCTACCTGTCACCCACAGTGCTGTGAACCGGCCCCTTTCTATAAAGCATCACTGCAGAACAACCCAAGGAATTTCTATGGCCCAAAGCAAACACTCCATCTCATCCCACGCCTACTTTAGCTCCCTGTTTTTTCCTTCATGTGAAATCTTGGGGCTTCCCCTCCTGATGTGGAAATGTCAGAAGAAATCACTTCACAGGTCTGCAAATATGGCCTCCCCTGGAGAAGGCTTCATCCTAGGGCATCACGCTGCCCAGTTGGGCCTTTTAACACCATCAGCATGAGCTGCTTCTGGTGGCTGGAAACAGAGAGCCAGCCACTTAGTCTCATGGAAGAGGCCTAAGGCTAACTTGATAGAAGTCTGTGGCTTCCTGTGGCCTTGATCAAGTGTTGGGCAGCTCCACCAGATCTTGGTGAATGCCACCTATTTTTAGGAAACAGGCGTATTCTGAGAGATGGGGATGGGACAGTGCCATCTGCTTCAACACAAAGGAAGGAGGCGAATGATTGGTAAGGTTGTATCAGACCCCCATCAGGTGCCTTTCTCCTTACTACAGCTGGCATTTGCTGAAGGGTTAATTTGTGGCAGGAACTGTGCCCAGTACTTTACTTTTGTTATTTATGAATCAATAATACTCCTGTGAATTCTGAATCAGCGAACCCATTTTTCAGATGAGGAAGCCCAAGACACAGATGAAGCAACCTTCATCTTAAGATGTGCTTAAGGTCACATCTTCAGAAAATGCACAGGTCAGGATCTGAACTCAAGCACAGTGTAACCTTGACCCCCTACACAACAATCTTCTACTGGTCCCAGAACTGGGTGATCTCTCTAAAGCTATGAATGGAGAAATGCACAGCAAGAGAACAACTTAGTCACACAAAGGATGTTGAATGACAGAATTGAACTGGAGGGACTTAGCTGACCTGAGCATTGGGGAAACCTAAGGGCCAAAGCCAGTAGGCGGAGAAACTAAACGAAAGGAAAAAACACAAGAGGTCAAAGTCCACCCTGCAGCTGTATGGGGGACAACTGGCCAACTTCCACTGTGGAGTGACCTAGAATGGGAAAGTGACCTAGAATGGGTGAGGCCATCTCCATTGTGCCTCCTGCCCTCTGTCTCCTTTTATTACATGTGTCTTTACAATGGAATCTCTTTGCATGGATTAGAAGAAATAAACCAAAGTACCATAATTCAATTACCTCCAATACTCCATTGGGACATTTTTAACTTTTTTTTTTTTCCAAACAAAATAAGTAACATTGTTTAGCAATATTAAGCCAAGGTCACACAGACAACAAAGCCTATGGGCTTACACTTGGATCAAATGGTTCATTTTTCCACCACAACAGAAAAACACAGGAGTCTGTCAAGCTCTCCACCTCCACAGTTACAGTTTCCAGTATTCGCTAAGATAATTTGAATTTTAGCTGCAAACTTCCGGGGGTGGCCATGACTACATCTAGTGACTCAGGAGCATGTGGGGGTAATCTTCAGACACCTCTCTTGCTTAATTTGTATACAACTCTTGAACATTTGAGATCAATGCAAACAAAATAGCATCGGATAGTACTTGGCATAATGTTCTGCTAGGTGATTCCATATTTCTCAAAGATTGGTATAATTTTAATTAATAAGACTTTTTTATTTTTCTTCTTCTGTTACATTATTAGTCAGAGGCTATGTATAAAGAGTTATTATTGAGATGAAGCATACTGAAGGAGTAAAGGCAAAAATTTGAGAAAAGGACCCTTGGGGAGGGGGAGGATTCTGAAAAGGAGGAGGAATCTGCAGGCATGTGGCAGAAGACACAGGGAAATGGGGGGACAGTCCTCCTAATAAATAAAACTTTCTCACATTTGCATAGAACAGCACAGCTTACAAGAAGCTTTCATACAAACCTCATTAAACTTTGTAATGACTCCAGAAAAGCAACAAGTGCAGATGTTATTGTTCGCATTAAGGCATGAACACTAAGACCCACAGAAGATGAGTGACTTGCTAAAGGCAGCACAATTAGTATGTGACAAAGCTGAAACTTGAGTCAGAGTCTTCAGATCCTTATTATTGTGCATTCCAGGACACGGTGAAATCTCAAATGGAGGTAAATCAAATGTTACTAAATTCAAAAATTTTAAGAGGCAGGGGCAAGAAGATCAAGAAAAACCGGTGAACGAATGTGATGTAGGGGCATGGGTTTCAGCCTCTGTTCTGCTGCCCATCAGCTAGGACCGTGGCAAAGTTTCTGAAGCCCTCCCTGTGCTCTGCGCTGTTTGCTTGATGGTCCTTTATTCTATGGGTTCTGCTTATAACATTATCAGAACCAAAGTGCAGAGAGGGAGGGATGTCAGGGTCTGAATCGGATGCTCAGACTCCGTGCAGGAGCCAAAATCTAGCCACAGCATCCTCACTTTGTACTTTGTACTTTTTGTTAAGGGAGGGATATCACCTGTGATGTCTCATGAAAGAAGTTCAATGTTCTCATTTTGTGTTCTGCCAAAGTCAACAAGCACTGCTCCCACCATGACCACGCTGCACGTCAGATGCCAAATGTGGACCATTTTCACCTCCACCTTGCCCAAGATCACAGAGTAGGTACCAGAACTGAGAAGATGAGCCATGGCTGCATGACTGTCAGCTCGTGTTTCTGACCCCTGGGCTGTCATTCCCTTATCTCTATCTATGATTTATAAATCATAGTACTCTGACGTGTATTTTTTGCCCCAAACTTGTCATTTGAGATATGTGAAATTTTATATGCAAATAATCTCAAATGAAGACACAAATTATTTCTTTAAAGATAGCATAAGTGAATGACATACCAAGCAGTCCAGCTACAGTTCATTAATATTCCAACTTGAAATAAAAATTGATCCAAAGGAGGAGATTACCAAAGAAGAGACAGGTGGCCATGGGGAAGGTCCCTTTCTTTTATTCTGGTGAAAGGAAGGCAGGGATTGCCCACAGGAAAGAATTGTGGGATTCTTTCTATTCTATTCTTTCGTCAGGGTGTCAGTAACCTCAGCTCTGACCATAGGGATCCAAACACTGTCAGACCATATCCCCAGATGGGGATATAGCTCAGTTGGTAGGGTGCTTGCCTCACATGCACAAGGCCCTAGGTTCAATCCCCAGAACCACCAAAATAACAACAAAACAAAAAAACAAACAAAAAACCCACAATGATAAAAATCCCCCTTTTCCTTTAACTTACTTGTTTATGGACACAGATCAACAGAGCACCCCAAATACATGTTGATCTTATTCTCAATAGAAATCCCATCTTGGCCCATCATAGGCCCAATTAAGATGCAGATTACAGAGAAACAACCTTCCTAAGCCATTTTTTACTACTGCAGGGATACAGCTGAGCATACCATGTGTTATGATGTGTGTTCACTTCTTTATGAAGACAGAGGGAATTTTTCCCCAAATCTCAGCACAAAGGCTGGCTGTAGGAAGCTTTCAGGCCTGGTCTTGTGTATACGCTGTTATGAATTTTTCTTTGTGTTAGCTGTTTGAATGCTCAGCGCCAAATTTGTGTTGACAAATTTGTTCTGTGATGACATTGGTTCTGTCATCTTACTGCTTGCTCAATTGTCACTGCAACTTCTGAATTCTCTGGAATTTTCTATTTAAATATCTGACAACCTCTTACAGTGGTTTTCAAAACTTACTGTGCACAAGAATTCCCCCAAAAGGCTTATTTTTGCAGGGTGGGTACTGAGGATTGAACTCAGGGGCACTTAACCAGTGAGCCACATCCCCAGCCCTATTTTGTATTTTATTTAGAGACAGAGTCTCACTGACTTGCTTAGCTCCTCATTTTTGCTGAGGCTGGCTTTGAACTTTTCATCTTCCTACCTCAACCTCCTGAGCTGCTGGGATTACAGTCAAAATCCAGATTGTAGGGCTCTCCCTCCAAGTCCTGACTCGAGGTCTGAGGTGATGTCCCAGGTGTTACATTTCTAAAAAGTTTCTAGGTGATGCTGAGGCTGTTGATCTGGGGCCCTGCTTGGTGACCAGCTGGTCTATCATTTCTTCTTAAGCTAATTCAAGCCCTTTTTAGAAGAAGATAGGGTGAATATTAATAGATGATCATTAGATAGATATAAAAATGAAAATGAAAAGCTCTCTCATTGTCTTTGAGGGCAATTGAACATTTTGGTCCTAGTCCAGAAGAGGATATTTATCTTGTTAACTGTAGTCTTATTAGGTTAGATTCATCATTCTAATTTGTCCTTCTATTTCTTGGATCCTAATTCTTTCATCCAAAAAGTTGATTCTGCCTCTTGGATTTGTATCCTCTGAAAATGTGGTTATCATGCCATTGACTTCTGCGTCCAAAGTGCTGATAAAAATACTGGACTGGCTGTCACATTCCTGGTTCCTAAGTGGGTTTTATGAATTCTATAGAAGTTGTCATGGAGGAAATATAAAATATAAGGCTAGCTGACATCTGAAATTTCTTCAAATCATGAGCTCTTATGATTCTATGAAATAACCTCCAAGACATGTTGAATGCATGTGAAATAAATAATAAGTACTCAGTAAAGACCCTGAGGCCTGACTCTTGATGGGTCAGGACAATCAATTCCCGCCCTCCATAGTAGTAATTTCCAAGCAGAGGAGCTTCCCCTTGAGCCTTGGAAACAATCACCTTTTGGATGCCTGTCAGGATCCTCATGGTGGTGTGGGCATGTTGTTTTTCCTAAATGTGCATTTCCCGACCCCAGATCTGAGCATCTCTTTGAGCTTAGGCATATTCTCATTGCCATAGAGGTCATGAAGGACCACTACTGGCCCAATGTCAGCTTTTCCCATGAAGAGAAATGTTCAGGAAGGGTTCGATCCTTCCTGAATGGGCTCTTCCACAGGACCTTGCGACTTTTGGAGGGGCCCCAAGAAGCTAGAAGAAATCTGAAAAACCCCATACCGGTCTTCCTAATGATGGAGCATTAGGATAAAAGGAATTGATTTGTGGCTAGTAACTGAATGTATGATATTTACGAGGTGTTTACAAAAGAAGAGCCCTAGTGGTCCTCTACAACCAGTATGTATCATGCATGAGGCTAAGTGTTTTATGTGCATATCATTTAATTTTTATGCCACCCGTAAACAATGCTAAGAGGCAAACAATACTATCCTTACTTTACCGAGAACAAAACCAAGGCACATCTAGGTTTGCAAAGTCACTATGTCAACGTAAGCAATGTGGATTTAGCATCTGTGCTCTTGAATATCGTACTCTGCTACTGAACTTTGCTTTCCTGTTGAAAGAGCATCACTAAGTATCCCAAGTTACATAAATGAGACCTTCTTTTAGTCAGTTTTTCATCACTGTGACCAAAATACCTGTCAAGGACAACTTGGAGGAGGAAAAGCTTATTTGGGGCCAAGAGTTTCAGAGATTCAGTTCATGGTAGGCTGAATCCATTGCTCTGGAGCCAAGATGAGACAGAACATCATGGCAGACAGGCCTGGTGGAGGAGTGCTCCTCTGTGATTCATGGTAAGCAGGAGGCAGTGAGAGGGAGAGGGGAAGGGGCCACAAGGAAGATGAATTCTTCCAGAATACTCCACCAGTGGGCTCTTTCCTCCAGCCATGCCTTACCTACCTACAGTTCCCACCCAGTTAGTCCATCGAAACCAGGTTACTGCTTAGGTTACAGCTCACACGATCTAACAATTTCACCTCTGAATATTCCTGCACAACACAGGAGCTTTAGGGGACCTCTCATATCCACACCAGGCACACCTCTGTACTTAACTAGCACATTGAGCACCTGCCGCAAAATAACCGGGGGGTGACGAACAACTTGTGTAGATTGATATAGCAGGAGTAGGAGCCATTTATTGTAGGACAGGAGGGGTGTATATATACATTCCACACAGCTTATCTTAATTACCATAAACTAGATACAGCAGTCAACCAATAAGAAATCTCTACACTTAATGGCTCGCTGGCGTTACTTCACAAACCACTCCCTCTGGCAAAATGCCAGGCACCATTCAGACTTGTTTACAGACTTTAACATTAACCACTCCCTCTGGCAAAATGCCAGGCGCCATCCAGACTTGTTTACAGACCCTAACAAGCACCTACTGTGTACCAAGCGGTATCCTAGGTACTGAATACCCCAGATTAACAAATTTGAAATTCTCACAGGAAAGCAAAACCATAAAAGGTGATTATAGCATGATGTGAAGAGTTCAATCATGGGTCAAAGTGGTACCTGGGTGACCACAAATTGTGGCTAAGATACAATAGAACCACGAAGTCAAAACATTAACCTCCAGAAAGTTTCCAAAAGAATAGTCCTACTGGTCCTGTGCAACCATCAGAGCTAAGTTTACTCCTTAGCTTTGGGTTTTTGGCTCCTTCTCAAGTGGGGTGTTTGAACTCCTTCTGCCTCAGTGTTTTCCATCTCAAAAAAATCCTAGGGATGTTGGCACAGATTGAAGAGGAAAATATATGTTGGATGCAGAGTAACTTGCATACAGTAGGTGCTCAGAAGTATAAGCTGCTGGCATCATCATCATCACCATCATTATCATCATCTTCTTCTTCATCACATCATCACACAAAGAAGGCATTAAAGGTCAGGTTCCCTGGGAAACAGACACAAAGTCTGATCTGCATGCCGGTCTGATAGGGACTGTTCTAGGAAGCAGTATCTAGATCAGCGGGAGGGAGGCTGGACTACACAGAGATAGAAGTTTCTGATATGAAGAGGTTTCAGCTCATCCATGGAAACTTCCTGGGCTAGTATGGCCCCTTGAGTGATTCTGAATCAAAGCAAGGGCACTAGCACCCCTCCATCAACTAGTGATGGGTTGAGGCTGCACCCAGGGAGGGGATGCAGTTTGGGGCAAGGAGGCAACCTGAAGCAGAAGGCAACTCCTCAGGAGGGGGTAGGGGGTGAGCTGTCAATAGCCATCACTCCTAGTAACTGGAAGAATAAGCACAGAGGTCCTAAGATAACACTCTGGGTGGTATATCCACCACCTGCTACAAGAGTGGTGGTGTGATTTCCCTTTTGGGGGTTTTATTCCTTCATGGCTACAGGTATTTGTCACTCACAGTGAACATTTATGGGTTCCTTTGCATGGTGGTCCCTGAGGAGGAAAGATCGAGTGTTTCTTACAACAAATGGTATGAAGTCAAAGAAGACCATGAGATCTTTAAAGAGAGACATGAAAGAATGAAAGAGAAATGGAGGAAGAGTTCAAGGAATCAAGAAAGGGACTAAGGAAAAAGAAAATAGAAAACGTTAGCAGGTGGATGAATTACCAGAATGCCTGCAGGATTGGCATACTGTTGGGGAAAAGACATATGAAAACCAGCAGTTCGGGTTTTTTACATGTTTGGGGAAAGTTGAGGTCACAGTACTCTGGGGGAGATGTGGGCATCAGGGAAAACACACTCAAATTCCAAATGGGAAGCTTTCACCAGCCTCCTGCTGGTGGGCATTAATGACCCCGGCATTCGTGACAGCTTCTGCCAGCTCTGGGATGAACCAAACAGATCCAATGTGAGGCTTTGACAAAGCAAAAGCAGTGGAAAAATAAGGGGAGCCCTTCTTCATTCTGCTCTTGTCTTGCGGATAATATGTTCATCAAAGCACTTGACTCCAATCCATATGGGGTCAGAGAAGCCGAAGTTGATCCATTTCCTCATATCCTGAGAACCGTAGCTTCTGTTTCTGTTTCTTAATCTCAACTGATACCTTGAAAATGCCTATGGAAATAGGCATTGATTGATCTCAGAAAATACGTTCACAAGTTTTGCTTTCTCTTTGTTGGTTTGTTCGAGCACCCGTTTTGTTATCTCAAGTCTACAGAACAATCTGCTTTGAAAGGAAAACACTCAGGGTCCAAACCAAAAGTACCTTATGTGCAAATCTCATACAGCATCTTATTTGAAGACAGACAGTGCCCTGGATGGATGGCAGGATAGAGAAGTCATCCAGTTCCATCCCAGGGCAGAAAGAATGTGTTAAGGGTGCCCTGACCCCCTTCTGCCCATTGCTGGTCTGTGGCTCTTGACACTGGTTTCCTCCTAACCCTGCACACCCTCCCTAGCCACTACATTTAAATAAAAATAATCTTGCATCCATGTAAGACACAGGAAATTCTCTGATGCATTTGACGCTTCCTCATAATCTTTACTTACTAAGTAAATACTGCTGTTGTTGCCCCCACCCAAATCCCTTTCTCCATAACAGATGCAGTGATAATGAGGGTAATATAGTTTGGGAAATGGTTGTACAAATCCTCTGTTGCTACTGTGTCTGAGAAAGGAAATATATTCAGATCTTATGTCCAAATTAATATTCAAGACACACTTCAGTAGTATTTCCAACCCAGAACGAAATAGCCAAGTAGACGTATGCAGAATATGAACATCTAGAGTCAGTTTTCAACAGAAACAGAAAAGCCTAGTACAGGCAGGTCCAACACAAGCTCTCCCTGATGCCAAAACCAACCTTTGCTGGCTCCTGACAAGGTTAGCATCTCTACGCTCCAAGTTCATGGTGACCAAGGCATTGATTTCAAATGGGCACTTGGCAGTGACTGGCTGCACAGAACATGCAATCTCATCCGACTTAAATTCAACAGACCCTCTGTGTTTGGGGGCTTGGTTGGGCAGTGATGTTACAAAAGAGACGATGACATCTGTGCTTCCCAGAGTTCAGAGATCAGCAAATAAATGATTACACATTAAGACAGTTCCACAAGAGGAGGCCATTTAAGGGTCAGAGCTAGCACAGAGACAGTAGTTACTAAGTCACTTTACTGTGATCAGGAAAGAATTCCCTAGGAACAAGTGTGTCCTTTGCTCCCATTCTCTGACCTCTCCAGCTCCAGCCCACCCACCTCACCATGGAGGAGGAAAGACAGTACAGAGTGACCACAGCTTGATTTTTCCCTTCAGCCACAGAGAGGGCAGGATCATCATGGAGAAACAGTCCATTTTTGCTATAATGTGAATGTTATTTCCTAAGACATTGCAGTTGATAAAAAATAATGGTTAGTAAAACAGTTGTTTCTATAGGAGAAAAGTGGGGTGGTGAAGATTACAACAATGTGCAATGGAACATTTTGTGATGATGGAAATGTTCAGCATGCATCCAATATGGCAGCCACTGGCCACGTGTGGGTACTGAATGCTGGTAGTGGGTTAGTGTCACTAAGGATCTAAACTTTAATTTTTGGCCAATTGGTATCTAACTGAATTAGCCTAAGAAGGTGACAGTAGCAGAATCACTCCTACTGTCTTCCCTCTTGATTAGAAGCACCACTAGACACCCATTCCATGCTTGTCAGGGCACAGAGGGGCCGGCAAACAATGATTCCTCTGCTGGAGAAGCACATAGGAAAACGCCTAGGAGTGACTGAGCGCTCCCCTTCCTTTGCCTTCCTAGAGGGATTTTCTCTCAGCCACACGGGGCTGGCAGCATCGTGTGCACTGGGGTAATGGGAAGAGAACTGAGAAGGTCACAGAGCTGCTTGATTGCTGTGCTTTGGAAAAAGCAAAGATTTACTCCTGGAAGGTAAGAAATAAATGTGAAAGGTAAACAAAGATACAAGATTTGAAAGTCTGGGAGAGCTTGAGGAGAGCAGGAGAGAAAGTCTGGAGGGATGAATGTAGGAAAACATATTTAAGAAATTCTCTCTAGCACTCAGGGACCCAGCTTTTATGTCTTCTAAAGACTCCACGGTTTGACGGTACTTTTCAAAAAATGCAGAAGTTGGATTTCTCCTCCAGAGTGAACAGGTCCAGCTACCTTAGGGAAATAAGAGGAAAAAAGACCAAGAACAAGAAACACCATTGTCCTAAGAGTGCAGGAAAGGAGAGAAGTATTGTTGGCTTAAGTGTTGTTAGCTGAGGACAGAGACAGAGTCTCAAAGAGGACTGCAGCGTGACAAATGCCTTTGCTATTTATTTCCTATGAAGTAGAAGTTCCAAAGGCCCTGACTATTGTTCCTCTATGATCAGACAGAGAAGGTCCTTGAACCTGAAAAGACCATCTCAGGAAGGTGGATATCTCAATGGCTGTGTGATACATCCCCAGTTCTGACTGCACGACTTTGAGCCAGAGGTCCCCAGTTTGAACAATGCTGGTGAATTTAGCTGGGATGTTAAAGAGACTCCAACTGCAAAATTATTCCCACCAATCATAGGAATAGTGGGTTTAATAGCTCCCCATTCGCTGATTGAATTAGGCACAGCATACATAAATGAAAAGCAATTTTTTTTTCTGATCCTAGACATGGGTTCCTTCTTTTTTTAAAAAAGAATGTCTATAAATCGATAGATCCCTGTTCAAAGATGAAGTGTGACTGTGCTGGGAAGAGAAAGGGCTATGGCATGTGCACTGCTGAAGGTCTCATCAGAGTTCCTGGGGATCACGGGACTCATACCACCTGGGCCGGGAGCTGCCTACCACACATGTGTGTGCATGAAGAGCAACCAAGTCTCCTAGGAAAATGGAACCCACCCAAAGGGGAGAGTAGGTTTAAGAACATAAGCTTGGGTGAAGAAGTCTATGGCAACATAAAAAAAAAAAATCAGATTCTGATACTTTCCCCACTAGGAACTGGGGATTGAATCCAGGGGTGCGTTACCATTGAATTACATCCCCAGTCCTTTTTGTTTTTTAATTGAGACAGAACCTTGCTAAACTATTCAGGCTGGACTTGAAACTTGTGATCCTCCTTCCTCTGCCTTCTGGGTAAATGGTATTGTGTGCATGTACGGTGAGAAATTAAATTATTGAATGTAATATTTGCCATCTCTCAGGCTATCTTCCCACTCCAGGGGTTTGTGTCTAGGACAGGACAGTGAAAAGATATATTAAAAAAAATTTTTTTAAGAGAGAGAGAATTTTTTAATATTTATTTTTTAGTTTTCGGCGGACACAACATCTTTGTATGTGGTGCTGAGGATCGAACCCGGGCCGCACGTATGCCAGGCAAGCGAGCTACCGCTTGAGCCACATCCCCAGCCCCCCCAATTTTTTTTTAATGAAGGTGTAGCCACTGCTGGGAAGACACACTCTGACTCAAATCCCAGCTCTCTGTCTTATTAGCTATGTGATCTTTTTTTCCCATACTTTTTATTGGTCCATTATAATTGCACATAATGGTGGGATTCATTGTTACATATTTAGCTGTGTGATCTTAAGTCCTCCTACCTGTCTGATCCCATGTCTTCATCTGTCGGTTCTCGTAAGGATGTGTTTGGAACCCTTATATACCCAAGGCATACTTGCTAGGGCTATTATGATGCTAATAATGATATAAGTTGGTGATAAGAACATCCTTAAATCCACCTCAGACAGGTGGAGTCTGACTCCATCCTGAGTAGAGAACAGGGCAAGAGGAAAGGCTCAGAATCAATGGGAACCAGAAGCCTGTGTTTCTGAAGACCTGTGAACATGCCCTCAGAATTGCCTCCCACTCTCTGGAGGTGCTGGAGGGAGGTTGGGGGCCCGATGCTCACAAAACAAGCCAGGGGCAGAGTCAGGGAAATGCTGTTGGTTTTAAAACTGTGTTGTAGCATCCAAGCGGGAGAGACCCAAGGTCCCCAGGTAGGAGCCTTGCGGGAGTGCTGGGGCGAGTGTTCTTGGAATGACAGTCATCAGAAGAGGCACAGTGGGTTTTTGCTGAGAGCCGTGGCCTCCAGCACTTGGTGGAGCCAGATGTCAACAAGGAGAAAATTACAGCACATCTTGAGAATCAGAGACCTATGTTCCCAGCCGAGGGAAAGCAGTTATTACACAGCACAGAGAGGGAGTGTCTGGCTGCGGGTGAATGGCTATGTTAGAAGAAATGGGACTGACCACCTGGAAGCCAGCTCCTTGGTGTTTGCTCTTCCAAGGGCTCACTCACTCAAAGACCTGCAAGCTGGAGGTCTTGGGAGAGTGTGGCTTCTTACTGGGGAAAAATGCTAGAGAGGTTGAGGTGTCTTGTTGGAGAAAGTTGTTGAGATGGGGAGGGGACCTTGAGGTCACTCTCACTCGAATGGCCACTTGTTAGATCAGGAAGGTCATATTCACTATATGGAGAAAGCTGGTAATGTACTTACTCATCCTATGAACACTTATGGAGTGCTTACTGTTAACCAAGCACCGTGCTTAGCATCAACAGTCCACTGGTGATAACGTTTCCAGAATTTCCAAGATCACCACAGAGATCTAAAAGACGATGGCCTCCACATTTAAAATAGTGCCTATGTTATTTAATGAAATACAATAACTTGGCACTGAGAAATGTAAGATCCTAGGATAGGAAATGAGCTCTGTTCTCCAACCCCTGCTGATCCTGAACTTTTTCTGCTGTACAAGACCACCAGCTGTCTGCCTATGGTGGCTCCCACCGTGACCAGTCCAGTGTGTGTATCACCAGTCCCATCTCCTGGTCACTGCCCTGTACTGGTTTTAGAATACCTGCCCCTCCTTCTTCCACACACAGACACACACAGACACACACACATACACACACACCCCCCCCCCCTACCTTTGTTCCTATTGGGCTGTCAATCATGATGCCTCTACTCTCTCAGGCCAGGGTGGGAGGCAGGAGACACACATGTGGTCAACCTCAGCTCTTCATTCCCTTGGGAGGAATGGGCAAGCTCCAGAAGCTGGGATGTGATCCACAAAGGACCCATCCGATTCCTTCCTTGAAATATGGAAATTAGGAGCAAAGTTTTGTCTCTGCACTGAGGTTTGCTAAAACGAGGCCACCAGAGGTAAAGGCCGCTGCCTTTCTCAGTCCCAAGGAGGAAGCTCCTTGGCACACATAGGAGCGTGTGAGCTAACCCAGAAGAAGAGAGAGGATGACAGAGGGATGCTAAGAGGGAAGTTGTTGGAAAGTCTAGAAGTTCAGGGACAAATGCGTTATGATAGCTAGCATGGCTGAAATTTAAAGAGAGAGAGAGAGAGAAGGCAGGGAGCAATGAACGGTCTCCCCCGGAAGACTTCTAAGCTTGGTCTAGTTCCAGGCACACAGTAGGAGCACAGTACATCCTGGTTCCACTCTTCACTTTTTCTGTTGTTCCTGCAGGCATTATCTTGATTTCTTGTCTATGTCACCACGGGGTAGCACATCCTGTCCATGATGCTTGTGATGTTAGGGTATTTTACCCTTGGGGGAGACATGGAGTCTGAACAGTGGACTCCATTCAGAAAGTTTTATCAAGTATGGGTGGTCTCTCTAATGTCCTATGCCTCAGCATCGTCTCCCCACAATAATATCTATCAGACACAGAGTATGGGACAGAGACTTCATTCATCAACCAATGTTACATACGTCAGTATCATTGCTGGGCACTTTGAGTTCATTACCTTTTTTTTTTCTCCTCACACAAAAACTTACCCCAGAGGTATTATCATTATGCCCACATGACAGATGAGGAAACTCAGGTTTCAGAAAACTAAATCATTCCCGCAAGATTATACAGAATGCTAAAACCATGAGAGCCAGGATTTGAATCCGTGCCTGTTTCACCTCAAATATTAACTCTTTTATAGCCAAGAAGCTCCCATATGGTTTGGGTGTATAGTCAGCACCAGTTCAAGAAATGAACCATTATCATTTCTTGCATAGGAGATAAATATCCTGTGTTGAGCTCTGGGGACCACAGTCATTTAGAGAAGTCAAGAGTAAGAAGACCCACCCCGGGCGTGGTGGCACACACTTTTAATCCCAGCAGCTTTGAAAGGTAAGACAGGAGGATTACGAGTTCAAAGCCAGCCTCAGCAAAAGCGAGGGGCTAAGCAACTCAATGAGATCCTGTCTCTAAATAAAATACAAAATAGGCTGGGGATGTGGCTCAGTGGTTAAGCACCCCTGGAGTCAATCCCCAGTACCAAAAAATAAAAAAATAAATAAATAAAAGGACCCATTGCTTTAGCTCACAGAGGGGATTCTGTCTGGGTAAGTACTCTTCAGCATATCCCTGGCTCCCAGACAGTGCTGAGGCTCAGCACTGTGGTCACTGGCAAAAGGAGATTGAAGAAGGAGGCCAAGTGCATAGTCTTATGAAGAAAATAATACATTTGAGATGAAACGGCTCCTGTCGCTGGCATATCTATTTTGTCTCCAGGGCCTTCAAACAAAAAATTCACTTATTTTAATAGTATGGCTTCAACTGATTTCCTGTATGAGATCACACACAGAGGAATCAAACTAATTTGAGATTACATGCCTGCTGCCCTTTCCTATGATGAAGAGTCTCTTCTTGCTTCTAATTAAACTTTTTCTTCTCTGACAAATGCCAAGATGTCAGAAAAGGATCCATCTGAGAAAAGCGAAGATCCAAGAACTTGGGGGTAATGGGGTGCTACTTCTCTATGGCTGAGTGAGCTCTGTTGTCAGGGTTGAAGGTCAGTGATATGCCCAAAGGTCATGGGATTTTGATCCCTTCAAATAGGAGTGAGCCAAACTCCCAAGGCTGGAGTGGCACCTACACATACCCGGGTGTCAGAGAAACCCCTGTGCCCACCATGGATGGGTGTGTCGAGGGCTGGTGTGATGGCAACAGTAGATCAGTCCAAGAAGATGCTCAATCCTGGGAATGAGATTCAGAAGACAGCACCCTAGTCCCTGATGTCAAGGTAGACTGATGGGACAACGGCTGGGCTCAGAACCAGGAGATGCCACTTCAAGTCTTGGTTCCGTCTTTTGTCACCTGACTTAGAAAGGAAAATGAACTTAATTAAGCATTCACTACACGGGACCCTCTTGGGGCTTTCACGGGTGCTCAGCTCATCTTCATAAAAGTTCTTAAAAGTAGGCGTTACCACATTATTCCCCAGGTGAGCGGAAAGTGCTCTTAGCTGAAGATGGCACAGCAGTGAGCTCGGGTCAGGGTCTAAACCCAAATCACTGCAGCTTCTCACAATCTCTGCTTAATCTCTGAGTCCCAGTTTCCTCTCCTAGAAATGAGAGTGATAATTCCTGTGCCACACACCTCACGGGGTGTGAGGATCGGATACAAAGCTGATGTGTACACTCGGCGTTGTCACTGCAAAGACACTGCAAGCTGAGAGTGGGGCGGGTGTGACACAGTCCTCATTCCTTCTGCCTGTCCAGAGCCACCTGCCAAGGGCTTCCGACTAGTGCCTGGGTCATTAAAATCTGGCTGTTGCTGATGGGAACCTACAATATGTCAGATTCTACAGGGTTTTATCTCCATTTTATAAGTAAAACAGGGCTTAGAAAGCTAAGCAACTTGTCTAAGGGGCAGAGCTAAATTCTAACCCATGGCTCCATGAAAATGAAGCCCAAGCACCCTCCAAAACAGACAGCTCTCTACCCACCCTCTCTTGCTTCCCTACCAAAGCAGACTGGTGGCCACCTTTGAGTGTCCTTTCTAAAGGCTGAATGAATGAACCTTTTCTGAATGGACATGTCCACCTTTAGGCCTGTTCTTCCTTCAGGTACTTACTCTAGATCCCAGATAAGTTTTAATTCTGTAAATTTGACACCCCCCATTTTTTTTTTTAATCCTGAAGATACAACAACTACAAAAAAAAATCAGAATCATGGCAACATGAGTGTTCAAAATATTCTAAATGGTATTGTTGAGCTATCTGCAATTTACTTCATTTTAATTTTACTGAAGTTATTCCTACTTGGATGAATCCTATGCTACATAAAATATTATGACAACAAATTTTAATTTCTCAATTTTTTTCACCCACTATAAATTTTACCAATTAATGCTTCTGTTATTGGGAATTCTTTGCTGGTCACATTTTTTTTTTTTTTTAACCAGCATAATGGAAAAGTTGGGAGGGAGAGAGAAATATTTAAAGATATAGAGAGAGGGAGAAGGGATACAGAAAGGAGAAAAGATAGAAGTTTCTTTAATGATAGATCCAAAAAGTCTCAAGAGGGCAAGATGGCTAAGTCTAAACAGTGAGTTTGAATATGAGGTAAAGGTGTATTTTTTTCACCTGAGATAGAAGACCCACTGATTCTGGGTTTCTTTGCCTCCTTGAATTGCAGTGAAAGCAAGAAATCCCTTCCCTTATTGGGTAGAGAGCAAACGTCACCATCTCTAGCCCTCATCAGCAAGCATACAGCTAATGAGAAAAGGTAAAACTTCAGTAAATAAGAAAGACTCTGAGCTGGCAGCTGTATCTTCTCATCATCAAAGGAGGCTTAAATAGGACTCAGCACAGAGTCACTGTTTCCCATCAAATCATAATACCTGTACCCAACACAGAGGGATTCATGTCAGAGTGGCTCCTGGCTTGGGTATGAGAGGTTCTCTGAGCAATTTCTCAGTTTTACAGGGATCTGTGCCACTGAGCCTTAGGGACTCCATGTGCTTATTTGAATAAACGCAGGGAATGTCACTGGCTACATTTCACTGCATCAACCTAATTAGTGACAATTCAATGCAGTGTTGTTCGGGGACATCTCACAGTGGAGTTGCCAGGGTAGCTATGGCCCAGTCAAGCAAAGGAGGCAGAGGAAGGCACCCCAGTATCTTGAGGGGTCCAAGGAGTGGTTACCATGCTGATGAGCATGAATATTCTGGTTAATGCTGGGTCACACCAACTCCATCCTCGGTGGGTCCCCAAAGCATCCCATGCCTCAGAACTAGAGGGAAAATGGATGTGGTGCAGAAACATGATGACCATTTTGGGGGACAGGCAAGATGGCTGTGTGCAATTTTTTCATCTTATCCATTCTATTTGAAATTGGCCAAATGCGTTCCTGATTTTATCTCGTGTGCCTATCTCAGGGTCTGTCTGCTTCTCTGTGCTAGCTGCTTCTCATCATCTGCCTCTGCCTTTCTCTTGCCCTTTTGTGTCTTTGTCTTCTGATCCCCTGTCTCCCAAATGTAAGGCACCCGGGAACAAGGCAGCCTTGGCTTCTCCCTGGTCTTCCCCTCAGCAGTCTGTGGACCTGATGTGTCTCTCCACATCTCTTTCAAGTGGAGACGTAATACTGATCTCGAGATGCCATTAGGATGAAATGAAACCAAGAGTCATGCAGGCCACTCAGTTCCTGGTGTGTAACCACTGCTAAGTAAATGCCTGTCCCTTCCCCATCTCCAGTCGATTGTCCCCTTGTGACATATTAGACTCCCACCAATCTGATGCCTTTCTTCTAGTGCGGCCGCCCTCAGCCCATTTTCAGATCAGCCAATGGAGCCAGGACTGCTGGAACCATTTTTCATCCAGTTGGTCTCTTTCCAGCAGTTTCATATGGCCTCTCACCGTAAATCACTCTGGGAAAATAAATGTCCCCAATCCATTAGTGCCTTTCCACCACAAGCCAATTTGTACCACCAACTAGACAAGGCTTGTTAATGGTCACTTAAATACATTCCTGCAGCCCAACCTGGAGACCCCGAGCTGGCCTCAAATCCTACCAGCCCCTGTCCACGAGACACTCCTCTGTTGATCAGACTGACAGCGGCAAGGGCGCAAATCTGATCCTTCTCAGTTGGGGGCCCTCACACCCAAGTTTGTCCAGGGCAGCTCCAGTTTGCTCCTGGAACCCCACAGTAATTTTTTCATAGTGCCCCTTTCACTTTCAAAAGAGTTCCAGTTCCAGTGATAAACTATATGGGGTATCTATGGCAACCAAGAATAATAGTTTAGATAATAATAGCTATCATTTATCCACCCCTTGCTACATGCCAGGCAGCATCATAAAGGTCTTAATGCTGGGCCTCATTTAAGCTTCTTTACACACTAAGGAACGAGGCGCTATGATCGTCTCTATTTATAGACCAGGATGCTCAAGTGCAGAGGAGTAAGCAACAGGGCAACGTCAACCAGAAGGAGTTGTTCGTGCCTCACCCAGATCCCAACTGCTGGAGTGTTGGCTGCTCATGGCTCAGAGCTGTCCTCTTCCCTTGAGAAGTTTGCTCCATCAAATATAAGCCACCTCTGCTTGAGAGATCCCCTGCCCACTCATGAAGCAGTCCCTAGCCAATGACATACAGGGCTTCCTGCTCCTTACTTCCAGGTGGGACTGCCTCTGTGACGGGGTCCCCCTGAGACCACATCCCTGCTGAGCACTCTCCTCCACCCCAACCTGTTTTCCTTGCTCCCCACTGTCCCGAAAATGCTCAGTAAACTACTCGAAAATCGATCCCTGTGTCAGGCTCTGCCTCCAAGGAGTCAGACCTATGGCATCTGGTTAGCAGGCAGCAGAGCCAGGACTCGGGTCTAAGAAGTCTGGCATCCGCCCACTGATGTGACAGGGCATCACCAATAGGACAGACATGATGAAAGGAGGGCCTCCACGTTGTCTGATCACCAAAAGGCACCTCACAGAGGTCTAGACATGACAACACCGATGGCAACGATACAGTGACGTAACTCTGCTTACTGAGTGCTGACTCATGGTGTATCTGTCTTCTCAATGCCACCGCAAGGTTCATCTTATCCCCACTGTGCTGAGGAAGCCCAGGAAGCTTGAAGACATCAAGACACACCCACCAAGGTCACATGGATAGGACACAAGGCCCACACTTATATCCAGGTTGGTCTTTCTTCAAAGGCCATACACTCTTGATACTTGATCACTGGCATCTCCTTCTGTGTGAACTGTTTGATGGATAATTGGTGAAGTGGGTCCCATCAAACTGCTCTTCTTTAGACAGAAGACTATCCCTCTGACCCCCACCACTGCCCCCGGTGGTGACATTTTGCATTGCATTTAAGAAAGCCATCTTACTCTGGGAATAGCCAGAGCCTTCCCTTTTAAGCCATGCCTAAAAACAACAAACAGTTGAATTTATTGAAGAAACGAGGGAAAGCAATCATACAGGCCAAAAGGTCCAGACAGACAAATCACACTTCTTGTGACTTTTCTACCAAGGGAAGCTAAATGGAATAAAAGAAAAACATCAGAGCTTTGAGAAGAGGCAGATTCAAATTCTAACTCTACTGCTTGGGTGATATTTTTGGCAATTACCCCAAAGCCCCAAACCTCAACTTATTCTTCTGCAACATAGGAAAAATAACTTTGTCATTGGTCCATCAATGAGAGGATAAATGAAATATGTATTTCTTCCTGCTGCTTCTCTTCCATTTGCACAAAATTTATAGCGTATCCAACTTAAGCCCTCATTCCAGGCCTGTCTGATACAGGTTCAGATGTACTATGCTTTCGTTCCAAGCAAAGAGCATATCCTATTTATGATAAAAGGTTTTCATTAAAAATAGAGAGCAGATAAAAGGGGACCTTCATCCATGAGGCCATCAGTTGATTCATAAAAATACCCAGTGAGTCATCCTGGATCTCAAGGCTAAAACTTACAATCAATGGGCATCTTGAGCCAGCCAATCCTAGCCCAGTGGAGGAGGAAGTGCCCAGAGAGCCATCTTCACAAGCTATTCCAATCCTCTCTTGCAAAACTGATTAGCTCTGCTTCCAGCTCGGCAAAAGAAAAATCAATCGGGGTCCTTTGCAATTCTGTTCCATGGGCACCCCCATGCCTGGCTGGGTGGCTTTCCGAACAACTGGACAACAGGGGTGGGAGACTGCAGTGATTCCATTGTGTGGGGGATTGGGGGGTATGTGTACAGCTCCTCTGAAGAACAGATTGTGTTTGGCCTTGAAAATCAATCTCTTGGCTTTCATTATGACATTTATTATCTCAAAATGCTTCAGTTTTTATAAGCATTTATGCAGTTAGTATAAGGCTACTGAACGCAAGGACCGATTTGCACTACAGATACTCTTTTCTTTAAAAAGTAGCCACAGCATACCTACTCTGACATAGGAGTCCTGGAACACAATCTTCAATGAAGACTCTTTGGATGAAGAGTCATAAATTACAAACACACACACACACACACACACACACACACGTAATTGTTTTATGTGTGTGTGTGTGTGTATATATATATATGTGTGTGTGTGTGTGTGTATATATATATATAAATTCATGTATGTGTATACATATGACATTTTTATGGCATGGTTAAGAAGGGAGAGTCATCAGTGTCTGGTTTTAATTGTGCTAGGCAGAAGATCTTTCACCAGCAAGTGAAGAAAAATGGTGACTCCACAACCCCCTTCCACTCTCTCTTCCATCCATTCACCTAACGATAACTCATTCAGGACAGAGGGCCAGGCACTGTGCTAGACATGGGGTGTTTGTTGGTGAAAAGGGAAGATATTAAGCACTGCTTTTAGGATGGATTGACTTGGTTCTGTAAGAGTTAACAAAAAGAACCAGATAGGATCTCCCCATTTGCAAAAGCCTCTTTCTTACCCTGAATTCCCCAGAGAGGCCTCAGAGTGGTGTTCAGAGTCAAAATAGACCAGCAGGATATGTGAGGAGCCAGCCAGACATCAGAGTCCACTGCTCCCACCGCTGGCTTCTAAGCTGGCAAATAATGCCTGCTTCTACTCTCAAGTGGAGAAGGGAAGGGAGATCTTTGCAATTTTTTTTTGTCTCTTGATTAGGTCCCAATTTGGGGTTTCTGATCTTGCTTGGGAAACCTGCGCTGCTGCTTTCGAAGCAGTGTGTGTTAGAGGCTTCAAAAGGCAGCTATGGGAAGGGCTAGGCTCATCTCTGAGAAAACAGTTCCACTTACAAGCTTCAGGCGGCTGCAGGGTTGGGTCCGCTGATCTTCCCCAGTAAGCCTCCTAGACCTCCGAGCAATGATCCCGCGGTGCGTTCACCCACAGGGGCTTACACACACAGTGCTGTTAATCTCAACAGGCACGGTCCAGGAAGTTTTCCCAGGAGGAATGGGGAATGGAGGGCCTCTTGGAGGGCTGGGCTCCTCCTGAGATGAGAGCAGGAGTTGGAAGGAAACTGATCAAGATTTTACCCCCTTAGAGAAACACAAGGGGTGTGGGCAAGGGGAGGGGTGGGCTTCAGCCCTGGCGTCCATCCCTCATTCAGTTTAGACACTAAGTATCTAACTGTCTCGCTTCCCAGTTCCTTTCCACATACCAGGCCACAAGGAGGGAAGTGCGCAGGGGGGTGGGGGTGGGGTGGGAAGAGACTTGCACCCAACTCAGCCTCATCAGGACAACAGCACAGAGGTTAAAAAGAATGTCAAATCCCTGCCGTGCCACTTAGTAGCGGCTGAGTGGTCTTGGGCAAATCGCTGGCTCTGAGCGGCGGTTTTCTCACCTGTAAGGAAGGGTAAACGATGACGGTACCCAACTCGTTCGGTCCCAGGAAGTATTAAATAGGATCGCACATGTAAAACTCTAAAATCGGCGGCTGGCACCCAGTAAGCGCACGATTATTAGTATATTTAACCAGGTTTACCATCAACCCCTCGCATCCCCACCCCTGTGCTGAGCTGTCCTACAGGACAGAGAACTCCCGCGGCACATTTTTCCAGACCCAGGGTGCTGACTCCACCATCCTCCCGGGCACTTTATATCTGGCTCGGGGAAGGAATGCCACCCTCGGCACCCACTCTGCCAGCATCGGCGGGTCACCAGCCTCGGGGAGGCTCTGTGCGCCCGCCCGGCGCGAGCGCGAAGGGGACGCCCGCAGAGGCTCCCCGGGGCAGCGTCCCCGCCGAGGCTCTCCCACACCCTCCCGGAGCCCCTAGCGCAAAGAGCGAGTGAGCGAGAAAGGCTCGGATACTGGACCAGGCTTTGACGCGGATCTTGAGCTCGCCGTCCTGCGGCTCGGGCATGGCCTTCCTGGAGAGCCGCAGCTTGTTGAGCCCCCCGAAGCCGGCCAGCACCACAGCGCGCATCTCCTGAGCATCCCCGAGGCGATGAGAGCCATCGCCGCCGCCGCCCTCCGCAGGCTCCTTGCTTGGCTCCTTCTCGATCATTTGCTCCGTCTCCTCCGCCTTCTCCACGCCTTCCTTGGCCATGGCGCGTGGGGCGCAGGGCGCACGGGCTGCGGCGGCTGCGGCGCGGGGTGCTCGGGGTTCCTCTCCCGCGGGCTCCTCCTGTTGAATGTGGGATGCTTGGCGGCGCAATGGCTGCAGCCTAGGCGAGCGGCGCCGCGGTCCACAGCTCCACCGTAATCCTCGCAGGCGCCGCGCCCAGCCCGCCCCACCCCCGCTGCCGCCGGCCTTCCCTGCCCAAAGGAAGCTCTGGCTTGGGTTTCTGAACCAGTCGCAAATTAGGCTCTTGATCGAAGCCCTAATAACGGATTTGCCCAAGACTCGTGGATGAAACACACCTAGAGCGGCCGCCTAGCTCTCCCCTGGGGCCCAGTACTTGGTTATATACGGCGCAGGCTCGGAAGCCTTGAAATGGACAGAGATGAATGTCGGGGCCTGGAGGATGCCAGGCAAAGGCAAGGTTGCCTGCTTTCCAACCGATCTGCGGGGGCGGGCGGGGATAGCGGGGAAACGGGGCTGTTTCCCAGGCCGTGGGTTCTGAGTGGAAGGACAACGAGGTTCCGGAAGCAGGAAACTAGAGGTACCAATCCCCGCCCTCAAGAGTCCCATGCAGGGTCTTTTCTCTCCGGATGGACGGAGCCCCCAGGGTCAGCCAGGATGCTCTCTTCCCAGGGCATCCCCAGGAGCTTCCTTGTGACGGCTATTTCTCAGCACCTACATCGTTTCAGGACAATAAAGAGGCTCCAGTAAAGAACTCCGTACCAGAACACAGTCCTGTTCTCCTTCTGACCCCCAGAGAACCAACAGGAACACCCACGTAGCTGACTTTTTGTTTTGTTTTGTTGTTTGCTCTTGGGCCCCTTTGGATAAAAGATCTCATTTAAAAAAAAAAAAAAAAAAACTTGTATTTTCATTTAAAAAAAAATGAGGGTGATTTACGTTGTGGCAGTTTAAGGAAAGCAATGGGATTGACAAATATTCTAGTTGCTGTGCAACCAACAACCTTCGAATCTTTGGCACTTTGCTATCCTTCCTGAGCCTCAACACCCCCATCCACAAAATAGGTACACTTAATTTTGCTTCTGCATTGTACGTGCTCAGATAGATACGATTTCAGGGATACCTGATCCTTACCTTTGAGGAGCTCAACTTAGAGCACAAGGCAGGGAGAACACAACAAATAGGCAATATATTAACAACTTAAGAGCCTCTTCTCCCTCCGTTCTCCCTGTGCCTCTCTGCTTTAAAGGCCCTGGCCTTCTATGTTACTATATCCACTCCCATCAAAGGGCTCTGTCTCTGTGGTGCCCCTGGCCTGGAATGTATGTCTCACCTCCTTCATCTGGTGTTAACTCCTACTTCACTCCCACCTAGAATATCCATTCTTTCTGGGATGCTCTCCAGCTCCCAAAATGGGTCTGTATCCTTATTATAAACTCTCACTCCAGTCCAGAACTAAGTATGCTTATTTGATGTCTCTCTTTCCTTCACCCAACTGTGAACTTCAAGTGGGCTTTTATCCAGCCTGGTTCCCTTGGGGCTTAGCACAGGATTGGCAGGTAGTAGAACATGCTCAGAAAACACTTGTTGAACGAATGATTGCATCTATGGATGCAGATGCTTCTGTGGGAGGACAGAGAAGGAAACAGTTAATTTCTCCAGACCACGGAGAAGTCCTCAGGGAGGAGGGCATGTGTGAGCCTTGAAGCATAAGCAGGATTGTTCAGACAGAAAAGGTCACAAGCACATAGAAACACATAGAAAGGTGACAGGTGACGGTGCTTTTGAGGGGACACTGGTTTGTTCCAGGAGCAGAGCATTGGCTGTGTTCAGCAGTCGCTGGAGAGGGGGCTCAAGGGGTGGTTGGAACCAGCGTGGAAGGGTCTCTCATACCATGTTTAAATTTCAGGCACAATCGCAGAGCCACTGGGTACCAATAAAGGCTTAAAAAACGAAAGCAAGGGCCTGGCACAGCCAGAGGTGTGTTTTAGGGCAACAGCTTGGGCTACTGCCCAAGAGCATGGTGGCTTAGATAACGAGGTCACTGGAAGCATGGAGATAGCTACAGATGGCAAAACCAAAATAAATGAGAAGGGTGTGACCCAAGGTAGTGGGTGCCCCAGGGAAGGGAAGGGAGGGGAGGGGGCTGGAAGGGCTGCTGCACAGACAGGGCTTTGTTAATGAATTGAGCATTTTTTTCCGGAACCCAGTTGTCCACATCGTGAACCTTGTTTGTACCGTGAGATAGTGTTTAAACTGGATTCTATCCTGAAACAAGAATTCAAGTGCCGGTGGTTTATTTTGGAGATAATCCTAGGAAGTGCTGTTTGAGAAGTAGGAAAGTGAGCAGTGATATGGCCAGTGTGTGTGCAATGATAAGCCAGTCCCTACAGTGGACAGATGAGGCTCAGACCTGCCGGGGACCTTTGAAATACAGCATGCAGCAAGTCTCAGAGTTGTCACACCCAAGCAGTAAAGAAATAGGTGTTTATTCACTATATTCTATGCACAATTGGCCAAGAGCTGTTCCTAGAAGGTTAACTCCCTGGCACGTCCATCCAACCCCAGGTACATGGGCAGAGAGAGACCCCAGGCAGAGAACTCTGGACACTCTCAGTAGGAAGCCATCATCTTGTACATGGAATAGCAGGTTCCATGGGGAAATGACATCTACAATGTATAGTATTATTTGCCCACGTTTGCTGTTCTGCACAGGTTAGGCATGTTATGTTCTTTGATTTTCAGGATAATCTCATGAGATAAGAATTATTATTGCTCCCTTACAGAAGAGGAAACCTGAGTATCCGCATGGTGAATTGGGCTCAGAGGAGCACATTGGCTCCCTTGGTTGTGATTAGATACAAAATCTGACTCCAGCTTCATGCCCATAACATCTCACCTGTTCAGCCCCTGATTGATAACACCCCATGGAAGTTTGGGAGGTTCTCCATTGAACTGTTGGATGTTCTCTGCTCTTTCCTTGGCCTCCTAGTATCTCTGTTCTACCGAGGTCCCTTGCCTTGGTTCTGAATGTTTTCCTTTGGCATTAGAAAAGTAAATCTAGTTGGCAGTCAGCACACAGCGTATTTAAGAGAATGTGTTTGTCTTATGTAGTTAAAGGAAATATATTTATTCCCTCCAGGGAGTCTTCTGGCTGTTTACAAATCCAAGACTGTAATTGGCAGTCAGGTGGTTATCACAGCCCAAAGTAAGGCTGTGCTGTTTGGGGAAGGACTGTCTTCTGAGTCCTGTGTAACAGTACTGTTAGGTATTCCCAACTCTGCTCCTCTCTAGTGGAGTGTGACAAGAGCTATACTACACAGCACATCTCCAAATAAACACAGTAAATCAAATTTTAATTATAAAATCGATTCTAGAGCCTCAGTTGGGAAGTTTCTTACATTGTAGAGCAATGTCAAACAGCGGCCACTAATGGTGAAACATAGTATTACAGCTCAGCTCTAATGAACTTGTAAATGGCCAGAAAGGGCAGGAGTGGGGGGTGGATGAGGGCAAATTTAGGAACTCCTCTAGGTGTTGGTCATCAGAGGGGAGTATCACATAATAGAGGTGAGGTCTTGGAGATGGGAAATAATATCAGCTTTACTTTAGAGATGATTTTTTAAATAATTTGAAATGGTACCAGAATTCTTCAGTGAAATATGTTACTTCTCCGATGCTGTGTCCTTTAGTAGTATTCATTCCATTGAATTATCTTCAGTACTGTTAGAATTATTTGCTACACACATACTATTAAATCTCCAAAATAACTGTACGACATAGGGACAATCATTCCTGCTTTACAGAGGTAAGGATTTCATACAAACTAAATAGCTTTCCCAAGATCACCTAATTGGTAAGCCGCAGAGTTGGAGTTTGAAGTGGGAACCATCTGACTCTGAAATGTGGATTCCTTTTATATTATACTGTCTTTGGCTTTATGTATTTCTCTTTCGCTCATAAAATACTGTTTAATATGCCACAGGAAGGAGACAAATTTAGGTTAATAATGGAGACTGGTTAAAAAAAAAAAAAAAAAAACTCTGGCCAATAAAAGATCTTAGTGAAGTCCAAAGCCTTATATTAAAGGGTATGATCCATAATTTCTTATAATTCATGGTGATGCCATTTAAAAGTTAATGGAACTTGATTGCCATGAACACAGCCGTATTCTTCAGAGAAGAACTGGGGGTCAGGCTGTGGGACAGAAGACATTTCCTATCTATATCCCATGGGACCAGTCCCATGCAATAAACCCTGGTTGTATCAGAGGAGGAAAAAAGTGAACTTATATTTATTCATCCCCTTTGAATGCTGACCTGAGCTATTGCTAAGCACTGGAGATCAAATGGTGACTAAGAAGAGCAGATTCTCATTGCTGACAGAGGTAGCAGTCTAGTGAAGCGGACACATATTAGTTGGGTCAGGTTACCCAGAAGCAAACTTTCTTAGTTCAGAGGTTTGAGTACAAGTCATTTGTGAGTGCTTCCCAGGAAGCATGGTAGAGGCCTGGGGAAGAGATGGACATGGAAAAGAAATGAACATGAGGTGTGTATCCACAGGTGATGTTGTGGCTTGTGTATGAACTGGCCCCTGAAAGCACCTGTGTGACACAATGCAGGAGCATTCCGAGGTGAGATGATTAGATTGTGAGAGCTGTGACCTAATCAGTGGATTAATCCAGCTGAGACATGAATGGGTGGTAACCATAGGCAGGTAGTGCATGGCCCAAGGGAGAGGTCAGTGGGGATGTGCCCCTGGGGATTCTGTTATCCCTGGTTCCTTGCACTCAAGTTCTGTCTGCTTCCTGGCTGTTGTGAACTCAGCCACTTTCCCCCTCCACATCCTTCTGCCATGATGTTTTACCTCAACTCATGCCCAGAGCTACAGAGTCGACAGACCATGGGCTGAACTTCTGAAACCATCAGCCCAAACAAACCTTTCCTCCTCAAAGTTGTTGTGGTTAGGTATTTTGGTCACGAAACAAAAAAGCTGACCGAAGCAGGTGATCATGGCCATAAGGCAGGTAAAATCCTGCTGGAGAACTCGAGCGGACAGTGAGGGTCACACCACAGAGGCTCCCAATCAAGAGGCGAGGTAAAGGAGCATCAGCCAGCTCCTGTCAGTGCTTGGTTGAGGGCTGTTCCTAGGGGCTACTTACCATCTGCCACTTCTGGCTGGCCCTGCACAGAGGCTGTTTGGGAATCCATGAGTAGACAAAGCTGTCCTGAATAAGTTGCAGGTGTTCAGAGGTGACAGCCACTAGGTCATTGTACATGGCACTGGTGAGTCCCCAGAGGGCAAAGGTGGGGCAGTGGCAGGCTCTGCTACAGGTATTAAACCAAAAGAAAATCACATGAGTAATTAATCATTCATGAGTTTGATAAGTGCTGTGAAGGAGAAATGCAGTGTACCATCTGGAGGGTCAGAGAAGACTTCACTATGAAAGTGACAGAAAGCCATGAGATTCAGCTGCCAATATCAAACAACAACAAAAAAAAAGCTAAAAAAAATGACTTAAAGATGATAGGGTCATGGGATACAAAGACTCCACAAGGTCACAAAGACCTATGTGAATGTCCCTTCCCTGCAGCTCATGAAGGGTCGACCTCGTTCTCAAGGTTCAAGACTCAGCTGCCATGTCCTTGTTCTGGTCAGCAGGATGGAGAAGAGCGGGAGAGGAGCAGACCCATGTCCTGTTTCTAAGCACCCTACAGGAGCCCTCCTTACCAGCAGACTTCTTACCTGGTATGGGCCGGAGCCTAGTCTTGCTACATCCTGTTGCAAAAGAGGATGTAGTTCCCCAATTAAGTGACAATGTCCCAGGTAAAGGAGTTTGATAGTTAATGGAGAAAGGGGAGGCGATATTGGAGGTATGGCGGTATCTTCCTCCAGTGACACTGAAGGGCTTTCACAACAGACTGCAAGAACAAAGGGGAGTGGCCAGCCTCTGCATAAAGCCCAGAATCCCCAAGTACCCTGGTCTCTCCATAAGATTCAACTGCAATCTTATAATTGAAGTTAGCAGGAAAACTCAATTCCCTTTTCATGACCAAAAGGTGCTAGTCATAAGACATTAAAAAACCATTTAAGCTTTGTATCATCCAGAACACAGAAAAAATAAAATGCAAACCATTTCACCTGCTCTTACATTTTATTCATAAGTATCCATTATCCACAAAGAGATAATTTCATCAAGTGTTTTGCATCATTGGGTAAACATGGTTGGCCAAGTGTGGAGGAGAATATACCACGGAGGACTGAGTAAGGAATTCAAATGAAGTAGTTTATGGTTTTGAAACCCCATTTGTGCTTGGAGATAATTTCTGAGTGATTTCTTTTATCCCCTCCCCTGCATATTATGTAGGGTTTTCCCTAGTGTGCTGCTGTATGAGTTCTTGTGTGAATCATCACACAATAATGCTGTCTGCTTCTTCCAGAAGCCGCATATAGCTGTGCTTGCCCCAAAGTACTTTGAATATAGATCATTGTGAGTAACGACCATGGGATGGGATGTAAAATTCAGATTCAGAAGCAAACAAAGCATCTACTCCTTGGATAGGGTCCAAGGGAAACTAGACGGGGAGTTTCCTCTGTGCAGTTTTTTTTTTCCCCCTTCTTGTAAGCTGAGAACATTCTCTTATAAATCAGGATGAACCAGCTTCCGGCTAACTCACTCTCTCATTTCCCTGGTTTGAGCTAAGATGTGATTTCCCTGAGAGTTTTACCTCCTTCATTATTGTATTGGCCCATATCCAGTTTGTGGGGGCTTTCTCAGAATAATCACTGCATGAGGCTGCAAGACCTCAACATGGTAAAAATGCTCAATTTGCGAAGGGCACATTTTCTGAGGTTAGCTGGCTTAAATCATAGGAGATTGGAACATGTTCTTTGAAGGCAGCAATCTACCCTCTTCTTTTTAGTATGTTCCTCTTCTTCATGAGCTAGGGGGAGGGGTCTACCCAAAGTAGGGAGCGAGAAGTATTGTCTATCCACCTGTCCTCCGTTCACCCATCCATCAGTCCATCCACCAAGTTCTTGTAGTCCTACTATGCACTAAGCAAGGGGGAAGGATCACACTCCAGTCCTTGCACAAATACCAGGCTTTCCACTTCCAAGCTGTGGGTTTTAGTCTCCAGAAGGGTAAGAGAGTTGCTCAACTTAAATTAAAATCAGAATACCTAAATTTGGGGGCATCATGTGAGCAACTGCATGGAACTCCAGGACAAACTCTTCCAGGTATTATTTTTCATGAAGAATAGTTGGTCAATGAGCAATGATTCCCTTTCTGCTTCCTCCATGAGTAAGGCTCTGTGCCTGTCTTAAGGGAGAAACAAACAGGTAAACAACATGCTGTGAAGCCCCAGGGAGGCGGACAGGGTAAGCAGAGGCTGAGCACATAGGCCCTGGGGGCAGACAGGCTGCATTCTAATCCTGACCTGACCTCTTCCTTGCTGGGTAACCATGGCTGAGTTCCTTAATCTGTCCATTACGCAGCCTTCTAATCTGTAAAATATGGATGTTAATCATGCAGCCTTCACAACCTTGTGGAGAAATTGAAAACAAATAATCCAAATAAATGTCCATGCTTAAGGAATAATCCCTCTTCACATGTTAGTACTCTATCTGCCTTTATCAGATTGCTTAGTATGTCAACACCTGTTTAATTCCAAGGTGAGCATTCCAGCTCAACCTTCTCCTAAGTCTTGAGTGGAGCAGTGGTCTCTTAGGATGTTGGATTGATGCTGGGGCCAAAGGGAGTCTGTGTTCTATTCAGCTGGGGACCCTCTGGTCAAATGTAGTTAAGCATCTTTCTTTAATGCACATCTGGAGCCTTATGCTAGCCTGATTTCTGAATCTCCAAAAGGAGATACAGATTCCAGTTTCATCCAGACTTCCAGACCTTTACCCTGAACATTCAGAAGCCTTTCTATAGATAGATGTTTTAGATAAATCAAGGGGTAAATACTCTTGAGTGTCTGCTCAGGGTTAGCACTTAGCAGAAACAACAGCAGAAAATGGTACCACCTTGCCCCCAAATGGCTGAGAAGCTTATTTAAGAGAAATAGACCTGAAATCAGTTTTGAGAAGACTTCACCCTCAGTGAAGAACCAAAAACAGTATGAAACAGATGAAGTGGCTCTGGTGTGGGGCACAGTAAGGAGCGGTGGGGACTGTGATAAAAAGGAGTGCAGATGGCATTGCAAAGCGGAGTGGCGTCAACTCAACCTGGATTCATTGTCGCCATGTGAGAAGGTCAGGTGAGGGTTGCCAGATCTACCAAACATTCATGGGAACCCAGAAGTCTGGATTTTTATGTGAAATACACCAAATCTATAAAATTCTGTCAAATGTGACACAGAATGAACAACGTGTATCTGTGAGCCAAATCTGGCTCCTGTGGCTCCAGTTCAAAATCTTTGTTCTGTTGCCAGGGGTTCTTAGGCAGGAGTGATTTCACCCCTTGGGATGTTTTTGGTCATCACAACTGGTACAGACAGCTAATGGACAGAGGCTGGGAATGTTGCTAAACAGCCTGCACTGCTTAGGACAGCCGCCCTCAACAGAGAATCATCCAACTCAAAACATTAACAGTGCAAGGTGGGAAAGCTCTACTCCACGCCAGGGATCCTTGGGAGCCAGGAGGTCTGTGGTTCGACTGTGCAACTTTGGAAATGTCCCTGTTCTGGTTGGTAAAAGAGGGAACTTGGACTAATTGATGCTCAAGGTACTTTCCAGCCCAGGGGCTGAGGTCACATTGGTCCTCTATGTTGGCAGTGACCTGGTACAAGAACTCTCTCTGCAGACATCACGTTGATGACATTGGCTGGAAATGATAGCTACGAATGTGACTACACACACCAGGGGACTGCTCTCAACTCCAAATCTGGTTTGTCCTTTTGATGAGTTCAGAAGCCTGTTTCATGCAGGTCTCACTCCAGACAGCTGAATAAATTTGAAGCTGGCATTGGAAAGCCACTAAATCATTTGAGGTAATTTTGTTTTAGAGGCGGTTCATATTTTGTTGAGGGGAAAATCAAAGGACACACCTTAATTTAATATACCACTGCCTTCCCAAATACAGACAGTCTCTCAGATATTGATTTTGAGTGTGGGCATTGCGTGTGCCTGTTTATCTCTTGGCCGTTGGGAACAAAGTTGTTCTTTTATCTTAGGGTGTGATTCACTCATGCCCACAGTGCAGCTGAGACAGCTGCAAGATCTGGTGAGGAGGACAGGGGCCAAGGCTTTGACCAGGAGAAGCAGCGATGGGCAGGGACAGAAAGCACTGAGGGACTGAGGACTGGTGTTTTCAATACTCTCACCCAGCACGTGGCTGCCAACACCCGTCTCCAGCCGGGGTGTCATTCACGGTGCTTTGTTTGGGCTGCTGGAGCAAAATACCATCTTACAGACAGACAGAGAGAGAGGTATTTCCCACTGATCTGGAGATGGAAGTTCTAGATCAGAATGGCAGCAGGGCCTGATGGCCAATCCACAGAAGAGGGCCTTCTAGCTGTCCTCACAGGGTAGAGGTGCAAGGCTTTCTTGTGGGGCTCCTTTTATGAGGACACTAAACCTGCTTGGGAGAGCTCTACTTCCATAACCTCATCACTCCCAAAGGCCTCACATCCTGATGCTACAATTTTGGGGGTGAGAGTTTCACTGCATGAATTTGGGGTGGGGACATGAATATCCTTTGAGTGGCCCTTGCAGGGTGTTATTGCTTCTTTCCTCAACATGCTTTGGGATTTCTCAAACTGGGGTGCATTTCTAGGGGAAAGGGGCTTTCTGAGCTCCTGGAGAGGAGATGCTGTCCAGGGACCTCTGGGTGTAAGCCTGTCTCCCATCCCAGAGCAGGGGTGGCTTTGGTGACTCTGAGTTTCCTTCAGACACCAGGGAGCCAGGAGCTTGTAGCATTTGCCTTAATAGCAGCATGTAGATTATATGGCGAGTTCTTCTGGAATCATGGCAAAGCAAAGCCCTGCCCTGAGTAGCCCATGCCATCTGCTGCCGCAGTCCGGCTGCAGCAAAATAACCGGGGGGATGACGAACAACTTGTGTAGGTTGATACAGCAGGAGTAGGAGCCGTTTATTGTAGGACAACAGAGGTATTTATACATTCCACACAGCTTATCTTAATTAGCATAAACTAGATACAGCAGTCAACCAATAAGGAATCTCCACACTTAATGGCTTGCTGGTGTTACTTCACAAACCACTCCCTCTGGCATTTTGCCAGGTGCCATCCTGACTTGTTTACAGACTCCAACAATCTGCTCCTGTGCCCTCAGGGACTCTGGGAACCAGAGCACCAAAATGTGCTACAGCTGCCCCTTCCCTGGGTAGCAGTGGCCCTTCCACTCATTTCCTGTACCCCTAGTTTATCAAGTTGGGAAATCAGTCCTCTTGATGACAGGTACAGGTACACTTGAGATGTCCTGTGTGCAGAGTCACTCTGTGGATGAGGGGCAAATCTCCCACTTTAGGTTTCCCTTAAGCAGAGGCTGTGGCTGGCCTTTGAGTTTGACTAGCTTATGTTGGAGAGGACCCCAGGAAGTGGAGTGGGGAAGGGAGACAGGGAAAGGGTGCATTTTCAAGCAAGTTGGGCACCTGGGACTCATCCCCACTGGGGACTTTGAGAAGACAGTATGTTTTTGAGTTATCCCAAATGGCCACTAATAAAGCTGGGGTATTTATGCACCAATAATCCCCCCTCTATCATGTATCCAGGGCTACTTTCAGATTAACTTGTCAGAACTTCTGGAATGTGCTTTGAGAACAAGCACGACCCCTAGCAAGAGTCCTGAGGCTGAGCGTGGGGATTCCCAGCGAGCAGCTTCAGGAGGGTAGAAGGGGTGCTCAGGGGTGTTGGCTGGGAGCAGTGGCACCTGCTGGAGCATCTTGATTTAAGCGGTTATCATACTCCTCAAGTGAACGCAAGCCACCTGTGATATCCTTATGCTGTTAGCACTTACAAATAACTCTGAAAAGTAGAATGTGCTTGAAGATTACATTTTTAAAGCTATAAAAAGCAATGCAAGTCAAAATAACAATACATTGATGTGATACATGGCATTTGGTCAAACAAAATCAAGGTTTGCAACACAAGTATGGTACCAACTACCGAAAAGCAGGTTGTTTTGAACTCAACATACTGTAGCGTCCAGTAGCAGCTGGGATCCCCCCCTATTTTTCTGGCTTCTGGCTGCTGCAGAAGTCAATACTGCAGCTCTGAGCTCATGCAGTCTTCATGCAATCTAAATGCTTCATTTTGCATTAACTAAAAGTCATACAGGGTTCTTAATGGAACCTGGTTGATTTAACTAGTTAAAGAAGTAGATCAATTGAAAAAATGTTGGGCAGCTCCCAGAATCCCTGAGAATTCTGCAGAAAGGTTTGGAGAAGAAACATATGGGTATAAAACCAAGAAAGATCCGGGTATTTGTTATGATTTGCATCTAATTTGAATGTGTCCCCCAGGTATCCCCTCCGTTCAGGGTGTAGAGGTGGGGAGCCTTGAGGAGCTGGGGCTTAGGGGGAAGTGACTAGGTCACGGGATACTGCCTCAGAAGGGATTCATGTTGGTCTCACGAAGTGAGTTCTCACAGGAACCTGTTGTTGCAAGGCCACCCCCACCCCTGGCCTCTTCTCAAGCAGCCATTGCCCCTTCTGCTTCTCTGACATGTGGTGGCCCAGCCGTGCGGGTCCTCTCTAGAGGCTGACAGATGGGGCTGCCAAATCTTGGGCTTTCAACCTTAAACCCTCTAAGCTAAATAAACCTTTTTTCTTTGAAAAGTACCTAGCCTTAGATATTTTATTGTAGCAACCAAAAATGGACTGGTATGGTCTTTTATAAGAATACCAAAGTTCTACAGAAAAAATTGTGCTGGGGGAATATTCAAGGACAAGTTTTCTTTTCATGGTCGTTGGCCTGTAAATAAAACTGAGAGAAAATCTACTACCCAAGACCCCTTGAGCTGCTGTTCTTACTGACTTTAGTTAAAGCACCAGAGCTGCTTGTGAGAGAGGAGATGAAGATTTCATCATTTTCGTTTAAAAAATTATAGAGTCCCAGGTAAATTTGCTTTACCACCTTTTCTCTAATTATGTAGAAAGAAAATTATTCCCATAAGAAAAATATTAGGAGCAGATGGATTGCATAATCTACTTGAGATTATTTTCCATCTGTATTTTTGGGCAACTGGGTATTAGCTTGGAATTTTACAGAAAGGCATAAGCTCAGGAGTGAAAGTCATTTTCGGATAGACACAACTCAAGTGAAAGCCCATCCCCTTGCATGAAAAAGACCCAAGACACACATCAGGTCAGGGCAGCGATTTAAGGGTGTTTCAGTGAGTGAGCAAAAGCCATTTGAAAAAATAGGCTCAAATAAGTAAAAATTTAAATCTTGACCTTTCTGGTTTTGGCCAGTAAATTTGAAAGGTGTGTGTTCATGTTTTTTTTTTTTTTGAATGCTGTGATACAATGTGGTTGTACAGATATGATAAAGGACCCACAGAGTGATTTTTGGACATGTCAAGTGATAAATATTTGGGAGGGTAATTTGGGCATTTAAAATAGATGCCTTAAAAAGAAAATATTTGACTCAGCAATTCCTTTTTTTAGAAAGCTATTTATTCTCAGGAAACAAAGGTGTGCAAATATTTTAGCTCTAAATATTTAATGAATATTATGCCATTAATTAAAATACTCCAAATCTGGAAATCTAAACTTCTAGCAACAGGAGTAGAGATATGTTTTATGTGTCCACAGAGTTGAAAGCCACAGGACCCTTGAAAATATTATCAATGGAAGTTTATTTTAAGCAGGTTAAAAGTACCCCAATGAAATGATCTCATGTCTGAGATATCTGTACACAAGCAAATGTACTGAATGTTAAGAAGAATTAGGAAGGTCAAGGACTGAATGCTGACATCTCTAGCTAAGGTTTTGATGAATGACCTGACTTTATTCTGTATGCATTTCTGTATTTTCTAATTTTCTTACAGTTAAAGTATATTGCTTTTATAAACAAACATTTTAAATGAACATGTTTTAAGAGAAAAAAAAAGTATCACTGCAGAGTTCCTGCCTTTCAGATTTACTGATGAGGGAAGCAAGAAGTAATTTTTAATAAGTAAATGACTATGAGGTTTGCAATATTTTTGTATACATCATCTCATGAATTGACACAACAATATCCCGTAAAGTAGACAATACTTTTATCTTAATTTTACTTCTGTTTACAAGAAGCTCAGAGCTGCAGAGACTGCATGTTGCCAGAGAACAGAGAATTTGGGTTCAATGCGACTTGGCTGGTTCTAAAACCCATATTATTTTCACCACGCCAGCTGTTACCCAGGTCCCAAAGGATGTTCCAGGGACTCTCTTGCCCATGTTTATCGTTTACCAGACTTCTGTCCTCAAACTGGCATTGAGAAGCCAAGGCTCCTTTTCAGGGTAGAGAGAAGACAAGAGTTTAGTCTATCAGATTTAAATACCCAACAAGCATTTGCCTTGGGGTAAGATCATTTCTGCACCTGCCCCTCTTCCTGAGATAACAGAGGCTGTAAGCAGTGTCAAACCTGGGTCCGAGGTGACTGGCATCCAGTTCTTGTGGGAAATTAACTGAATGAATGAGAGGTGGGTCTTTCCTGCCCCTGGGTGGAAAGAACTAAAGGATTAAATATACCAATGGGAGGGAGAGGGAATGGAATTCCCAAAGGAGGAGAGTCATTTTATTTTTTTAACGTTCTACCTACAAAATAGGCTGTGATGATAATAGGCATGATCGCAGGCACTAGGTGGGTCCCTTCACAGTTGCTGGGAGACTGGCTGCCAGCTTGTTATGGGTTAGATAGTAGAACTTGAACCCAAAACATGGGAATACTTGGCACATGCCAAACCTTGTCTCACATCAACCTTGAGCATGTGAGGGCCACGGGACACTAAGTCACCAATGGATTGCACCACTCCTTCTTCTTATTTTTTTTTTAATATTTAATTTTTAGTTGTTGTTTGGACACAATACCTTCATTTTATTTATTTTTATGTGGTGCTGAGGATCGAACCCAGGGCATCGCATGTGCTAGGCGAGCGCTCTACCCCTGATCCACAACCCCAGCCCACTCCTGCCTTCTTGTCTGGGCTGATTTTATTTTTAAATATGCAGAACTTTAATATATTTCTAGAAGTCAGAACCATAAACAGGTGTGCTGGGATAAGCATCATGACCTTCTTCATCCTCTAACCTCTTCCTCCTCCCCAGCCCTGGAGGCATGAGGAGCATGTTTTCTGCTTATCCTTTGTTTCTTTTTGAGATGATGAGTGTGTATATATGTATGGTTTTTGTTCCCTTCTTCAGACACACAAGGTGGCCTTCTACGTACACCTTTGTGTGCTTTGTTTTTTTCCCTTAACAGTAATATCTCCTGCAAATTGCTCTCTCATCATTTCATACAGAGCTTCCTTATTTTTTTATAACTGCCTAGTAATTCCAGTGTGTGTGGACCAAGGTTTACTCTTACTCAGTTTTTAACTCTTGACAACTAAATCGATTTTTAAAGTAGAATAAATCACATTTGTGTGCTGTGAGTTTATGGCCACTGGCCTGAGCGTCTGCATAGTTGGAAGGACCCCGAGGGAAGGAGAGGGCTCTGGGGTTGGGAGAAAGGGGAACTGAAGCAACCAGCTCAGGGTCAGGGGCTAGGAACCTTTCCCAAGCCTGAGAAAGGGTCCTGGGCTCCGTGGGTGATTGGAACACCCAGTCTTCTGTCTCCCATTGCACCAGGGAGGTAGGTGACAGACACCAGAAGAAAGTGGCTGATGAGAGGACGCTGCTGAGGGGACTGAGCCACAGGTACCAGAACCTCAGCCTTGGCAGAGCCTTGCATTCAAGCCATGCACAGGAGCAACTGGAAACATCCTCCTTCAGGAGGAATATAGGTGGGGACCAGGTGCCACCTGAGTGGACGGTCTGCCCTCAGAAGATGGCTAGGGCTTTCCTCGCAGGAAGGGGGCTTCACTGCTGCATTTCCTCCCACTCTAGTTGAATGAGGGGTCAGCACAGATTTTTTTTTTGTACAGTCATCCCTCTGTATCCATGGGGATTGTTCTAGGATCCCTGTTGGCCCCCCAAATCCACTGATGCTCGCTCAGGTCTCTTATGGAAAATGGTGTGGTGTTCAGTTCAGCTCAGCTGGTTCCATATAACCCATGCACATCCCCCTATACGTTTTAAATCAACCCTAAAACACTTAGCAATACATCATACAAGGCCCCTGCTGTTTGGATAGTGGTGCTGTGTTGTTTAGGGAAGGACAGAGAAAAGTCTGTGCACGTTTAATACAGATGTGACTTTTCTTTCAAATACTTTTGGTCTGCAGTTGGTTGGATTCACAGGCGCACAACTTGTGATGCAGAGGAACAGGGGTTTACTTCCATGTTCACGGCTGCTGAGCGAGGGTTAGTAGGTTGAGTTCTAACCAGAGAGACAAGTGTGCCACCTTTTGCCTCTGTGAGTGGGAGCTGGGTTCCATCCTCCTCCTATATCACGTTACTTGACTTGTACAGAACTCTTACCAGGAAGAGGTTATTCCAACTTTACAAGTTTCAAATCTAAGACCAGAGACTGATTTTCTTGCCCAACGACACACAACAAATAAAGGGCAAAACTGGGATTTGCACCCTATGCCTGACTCCAAAATTCCTCGTTCATTTTTTCCAAAGGGCGGCACTTCTCAAAATTGTGAAATCCAGAGTGAGTTCATGGTCATGGAAATTATACTCTTTCAGAGAGTTCAAAAATATACGTTGGCGTGTTCTTTTGTTCTATTCAGATTTCCGAAAGTACAGAGAATTCAAAGTACAGCACACCTTAGCTTTGTACAAGCAAATCTAAATATCCAGGGGTGCTTTTGAACAGGCAGATGAAGCAGTCACGGATATTTATTTGGTATCTTTGTGAATTAAACAATTTGTTTTTATTTCTTGGCTGGGGGTGGAGCATTCACTTCATATAGATGGAGAAGCGACGGAAGGTCGAGGAGGGCTGGAGGTGGACCAGCTGACCACCCAAGCGCCTTTTGCTTTTATGTGATTGTCTTTGGTTAAAAGTAAAAGAAACCCTGTGACAAAGGAAAAAGCAAGGTGGCATTTGGAAGGATGCCAGGGTGAGGAGGAGCACTCCAGACCCCCCCTGGTCTCTGTGGGGCGATGTGGTGTTGGATCTGTGCTTGTCTCCAAAGGTCCTTCTTCTCCCCTGTCCTTTGCTGATCTGCGCGGATGGTGGAAAGTTACTGCTCGGGCCCTGGCAGCCACCACTCAGCAAATCTCATGGAAGGAGAGGACATCTGCCAGGCTTCAAAGCCAGGAGGATGCTGCGGGCGAGGGGACTTGGGGAAACTAGGGCCCCGCCCAGGCTTCTTCCTCCTGCTCCGGCCTTTCCCCTGCAGAGTAGCTGTGGTGCTTTGATGTTGTCACCCTCCTCCCAGAGGTTCCTGTCCTGGAAGCTTGGTCCCCAAAGTGGCGGTATTGGGAGGTCCTGTGGCCAGCTGGGATATTTCCACAGAGGGGTTGGGAGGACTGTGGTTAGTTCCTTCCAGAGGGTCCCTGTGAAGCCCCCGCCTCGCCCACCCAGATGTGAGTGCTTCCTCCCCCACACTCTTTCTCTGGCTCCCTTCATCTGCTGTGAGGCGACACAGCCAAGACGTGGAAGCTGGAAAGAACCTCCAGAAGAGTGAACTGTATAAATGCCTTTTTCTTCCTGAGTAGCCCGCCTCGGGTGTTTTGTTACAGTAGCCAGACTAACACAGTTGGCTCTGCAGATGGTGGGGAAGTGCGGAAGGCAGTGGGGCATAGGAAGGCCTGGAAACAAATCTCCCAAGGTCACATCCTTCTAACAGGCAGAGACAGGATTGGAACCCAGCTTTCTCTGACTGAAAACCACCCAACCAGGCCTGTAAAACGGAAGTGACTTTCCCTTTCCTAGCCCCCTGGTAGATGATTGGGAAATTCAAATATGATAAATAGATGCTAATAATATTTTAGGGATTAAAGCATATTTACCAGATGTGCAAGGTTTATCATTACCTAACCCACCAAGTGCCAGACTCTGCCTACAGTAGCAGACCCTGTACTGGGGCAGGCCAACGAAGCAGAGTTGTGCAAGTAGGGGCTGGGCCTCATCCTGATGGAAACTATTGATAATTTAATCATTACAGACTCTTTGTATCCATTTTGATTTTTAGCAATAAGGCATTAGGCTAGTGATCATGATTCCTGAGGTTTGGGATGACTTTAACCTTTGTGAGGGAAGTGCCTCTCTCTCCTGGCCCTGCAGAGATCCACCTCCCAGCGGGGTTTCTCTAAACATGAGGCATATTCAGTGGGCAGTGCCCACAATAGTTTTATTGGTATTTTGCCATGACATTAAATAACACCAATCACATTATGAGAATATCATTTTTTATTTTTTTAAATCTGGTTGGGCGCTAGCACCATTGAACAATGAGAGACAAGACTGGAGCCCCATCTCCCCCGCAGGTGTGTCTGGGAGACTTCTGTTGCCCTCTGGGACTCTTCCTCTGCTCTCTCCATACCCTGCTTTGTGCTCTGGGAGGCCGGTCTCCATGGAAAACGACTTTCTGGGTTGTGTTAATAATTGGAAATCCAAGCAGATAGTTGGAAGATGGGAAGTAGAGACAGAACTCAGGACCTCTGTTCCCCAGCTCATGGCCTGACCAGCGTGACCATGCTCCTCCAAGGCAGTACCTCCCACGGGCAGTCTTCCTCTGTGTCCTCTCCCCCCAGTCTTCACACCCAGGGCAGTGCTGGCAGGAAAATACAGAGGGCCAGTTAAATTTGAATTTCAGAGAAATTATGAATCATTAGTGCAACTAGTGTCCACATATTGCGTGGAGCATAGCTATACCGAAAATAATGATTTGTTTTCTGAAATTCTCTTTTAGCTGAACACCTGGTATTCCTGTTGGCTCTACGTGGCAAGTTGAGTCCTGTAGGTAATTGCTCCCTGGCTGCCAGCATCTTGTTAGTGACCCCTAACCTGCCCACAACTTCATTAGTGGCTTCTAGACTAAACCCTACTCCTTTTTCCCCACTGGAAACTGACATCTATTTTTTTTTTTTTTTATGAGTCTGGAACTCATACTAATAGACACGGATATCTGGTGATATTTTCAGGTTTTTTTTTCCCCCATGACAAGTAATATAGGTTTTCTTTTCTTGGTAGTGAAATACATTTTCCTTTTAAAATAAATGTATTTAAGTTTGAAAGTAAAATCAGAGGTGGATATAACTATGGCAAGAATAATAAAGATGGTTCATAAATGGGCTGAGAAACATTCAGAAATGAAAATCATGGCCCCAGAGTAAGACCAATTCTGGTTCCTGTCCCAGCCCCACTATACAGGGTGGCTGCAGAGACTGAATGAGATCAAGGATGCATGGCACTGTCAGTGTGGGGACACAGCTCTTAGCAGGGTCATATTTACAAAATATATAAATACACCATCACTTACCCAGAGAGGTAAAATGATTTACTTCAAGGCACACAGCAAATGTGGCTGGAGTGCATGAATTTGGCTCCAAGCTCAGCATCTTTCCATGAGACCACAGGCCCTCTTCATTTGCATACAGAGGATGCTGTATCAGCTCTGGCCCTACTCTGCCCTGTGGGCTGTCTGGCAAGAGTGGTCTATCCCTATGACTCTGGTGTTTTGGAAGGTTGGAGTGAAGGTTTCTAAGTCTGGCCAAGTTGTGTCTCAGAGGGAGATGCCAAAGATAAAAATTTTTCCTAGCTTGGTAATTTTAGAGAAGGAAAGCAGAGGCCTTGGTAGTGAAATGATGAATGAATGAATGAATGAGTGCATGAATGAATGAATGAATGAATGAAGAGTGCATGAGTGAATGAATTCTTGGTTGTTCAAGGTCTCAACCTGCCCCACCCTGGCTCTAGTCCCCACCCCTGCATTCTTAAACATTTCCTGCCATCTGCAGTTAGACTTCCTGTGATACCTTCCTGTCCTGGGACCCACATCAGGAGATCTGGTTCAGCCCGCCTGGCCCCTCACTCTCTGAGCTCTTGGTTAACCTGCTTTAGAAGCAGTGTCCAATCCTTTCCAACACTAACCAAGAATCTGCCATCTGCCCAGTACACGGTGAGGCACAGAGACGGTCCTCAGGAGTGAGCAAGGAGGACGGGGACTTCTCTTTTGCCAGGCGAGGACAGGGCTCACATGTCCTGAGGCACTCCTGTGCCATGGACGGTCTCAGGAACCTCTCACACAGCCTTTCCTCCCTCACGTCTGAGCTGGGATGGGAAGATTGCTGCTAACACCAATGCTGTCATCTTGCAGGGCACCTGTCCAACCCACGCATTGGTCCTCACACTTGTCTGGGAAAAGGTACTATTATCTTAGTACTTGTCCAGAAGAATTGGGATCAGGACCTCAAAGATGCTGAGACTCGGAGAGCTTGGTGCTGTGCCCCAAATCACACAGCTGCCGCTCAGTAGGGCCAGAACTAAAGACCAGCGCTGTGGCCCCGGACCCCAGCCTCTTCCCATCAGGGGCCTGCGCGTGGACCTGGCGGTAGAGGGAGTTGCTCACAGGGGTGGTAGGAGGCAGAAAACCGTGCTCTTTCCTCTATACAAAGCACGCAGCTCCAGGAATGGGGTGTTTTATAATCTTGGGACCTATGTTTCTATTGAATTGAGTTAAAGTACCAACAGATTGGGGGTGGGAGAGGGACGGAGGAAGGGAAAAGAGGGAGCGATCACAGGTTGGTAAGACAGGAGTCACAGAGGAGGCCACATGGAAGGACGGCCTGGATTTGATGAGGTGGTCGTAGGGACAGGCCCGAGAGGGACGCTGTGGGATTGTGTGAACAAAGGGTGCAGGTGAGGAGGACATGCAGGACACCACTGATGCACACTCTAGATGGTTTGGTGCTGGCTGTGCTGGTCTGGGCCACCTCTAGGCAGGGCCTTCTGGAATGTTCCTCTGGGCCCATTCTGTAGAGATCTTCCCTCTGATAGAGCCACGTAGGAGTGACACGAACAGAATCGAACCGTCCAAGAGCACTTTCCACAGACAGTTCCGCCTTCCCACTTGCTCAGTGGGCTTCTGGAACCCGGCACTGACATCACAAGTGCCTCCTGGGAGGAACAAATTCCTGCTCGAAGATGCACATCAGCCAGGCGGCCAGATAACCGTGCTGGGCTTTGTTGGAAAGAAACAAGCCTTTTCCTTGGCCCAGAGCCCTGTTGTGTCAGGCCCTTTTTTTCTGATGCAAGGAACATCATGACTTTCATATTCGTTTTCTTTGATGAAAGGAGGAAGCCCAGGGCTTTGCATTTTCCCAACCTCTTTGCAAAGTGGGCCTTTCAAGATGGTAAACAAATGAAGAATGGACATTTCTTCGGTTTACAAAGGGCTACAGCACTTTTGATCCTTACCATGATTACGAGGAGGGACGGATGTCAGCGGATCTTGGATCTCGCACAGACCATTGATCTCCACACACAGCTGAGGAAATCGGCTGCAGTTGGTCAGTAGGAGTCTGGGATGAGAACTGAGCTCCCATAGCTCTCAGAGCTGCTGCAGGTGTCACTGAGCCACCTGCATCTCGGGGGCCAGGTCCCCATGGTGTCACTATGGCAGTATTTTATGCTTCCACAGGCAAGGGCCACCATGTAGCCAGGGCTAAGGTGTTAGCTACAGAAGACACAAGTGTTGGAGCCTTGCACACTGTGGGCAGGGAATGGAGAGGCCTCAAGGGAAAACAGATGGAGGTTCCTCAAAGGTGTAAAAATAGAACTGCCACAGGCCCAGCAATTCCACCTGTGAGTCTGTCCACGGGGAGGAGAAACCAGGATCTGAGGCGCACCCCCAGGGGCACGGCCGCTCTCTTAATACAGTGGACCACAATGGACAGCCTGGAGAAGCAGCCACAGACCATTCATCAAGAGAGGATGGAGAAAGAAAATGTGGCACATGTATTCCTGTTCAGCCTTTTAAAAGGAGGAAATCTGCAGTACGTGAAAACACAGATGTACCTTGATGACGTTGTAAAATCACAGACAAACACCACAAGGTTCTACTTACATTGGGTGTTATGTAAATTATGCATCAAAAAAGAGTCCGATTTACAAGATCAAAGAGGGGAATGGTGGGGGCTGGGAGGAAGGGAAATGGAAAGTTACTAACCCAGGGAGTAAGTTCTAGAGATCTGCTGAGAACACTGGACCTACCGTCAACAGTGCTGTCTTATGCACTTACAGTTCGATTAAGAGGGTGGAACTCATGCTACAGGAAAATAAAACTGATAAAGGACAAGAATATAATAAACCCATATAAGACTTTGCCTCACATTAAAGTTATTTTTAAATATGTAATAAAGGTGCTAGCCTCTATTTCTTACACCACTGCTGTGGCTGTGGGCACCCTTCTCTGATTCACTGAGGTTGCCTTGGGTGTGTCATCGAATTACTTTAGTAGGATAATGGAGACAACCATAATGACCAGTCCCCTTAAACTGCAGATCACTAGGTAAATCAGCGCATGCTGACCAACACGTAAAGAAAACAACAAAGTAAAATAGCAGAGTGTACAGAAGAGAGCTCAGTGCAATACAGGTATTGTAGCTTTAAATACAGTACAAAATGAACTTCTTATTCTGGTCAACATTAAAAGTTTTAGGAGAACAGTTGTAAAGACTAGAGACAATTTAGGTAAAGCAAGATATTATGGGCGGGGCCATTTTCCTCATTATCTCCACTGTCATCTCCATCTTTAGACTCCAGGAGAACCCAAGGCTCTCTGTCTACATTGACCAGATGGTCTGAGGGTCTCAGACAACCAAACGATGGCTCAGAAGGACAGGCCAATGCTCCAGGGTCCTGCTGACCATCAAAGCTGGCTGGAGATGCCCATTAAAAAGACGGATGATTACCAACAACGCAAGCCTTCTGAATCTGCAAAGGGCTTTGCAAGAGGCAGACTGAACTTGTCGTATAGGAGCCAAGGAACCTTCTGGGCATGCTGGGCAAAGAGCTCATCTGCCGTGTAACACCTGGTGTCCACACTCTACTCAAAAACGGTGGAACAGCAACAGGTCCTCTTTCCCCAGCAGCTCAAGCATGTTGGTGTATATGAGGGATATTTGCAGATATTAATTTAAACACCTGCCATGAACCAAACAGTTAATTTAATTGGGCTGAACTTTTGCATAACACTCTCCACACTGTCACCAGAATGACCTTCTTTGCTTTTGGCTCTGTTTTCTTCAATCGCCTGACTTTAACCCTTTGACGGCTGCCTATTATCCACAAGGCAAGCATCAGTCTCCTTGATGAGGAATTCAAAGCCCTTCCTGGTGGGATCCCCACTGAGTCCATTTGCTTCATCTTCTGATGGTTCTGCCTTCACAATTACACCTCGTTTCCCCAATGCCTTCAGCTCCCTAAATAGGCTTTGGCATGATTCATGTTTTCTTTTGTGCTTCTTTTAATGCAATTTCCACTATTTGAGGTGTCTCCCTGTCTCAGTCACTTCCTGAATTTGTAATCATCTTTCAGGACTCAGCCCACCTCTTTTCTGAAGCCCTCAAGGTTAATTACTTCCTTCCATTGGAAACACATGAACTACAGAGTGGGTTCATTAGAACTGGAGGATGATAGATGATGGGCCATTTATTTATTTGCCTATCTCCATGAAGTCATCTCCAGATGGTCGTAAATCAATTATGACATCCCCCAAATAATTACAAATTTCAACTACTGCTCTTATAAAAGTCCTACAAAGCACCAGAGACCCAGAGATAGTAGGTTGTATGATGGTCCCCAAAACATCTACCTCCAAACCCCTAGAACCTGTGACTGCTGCCTTGGAAGGAACTTTGGTGGGTGATTAAGTTAAGGATCTTCAGATAGAGATGTTGTCCAGGTTTATGCTGGTGGGCCCTAAATATGATGACAAGTGTCCTTCTAAGAGGAGGACAAGGAGACAGAAGGCAATGTGGGGACACTACACTCTGGCTCTGCAGCTGGAGGAAGGAACCCTGAGCCAAGTGCTATGGCTCTAGAAGCTGGAAAAGGCAAAGCAACATGTCCCCACCCCAGAGCCCCTGGAGGGAGCATGGCCTTGCCTGCACTTTGGGGTTAGACTAGGAAATGGATCTCACGCTTGGGTTCTAGCAATTCAAGAGAATAAATTTGTGCTGTCTCAAGCCACCATGTTTGTGATTTGTCACAGCAGCAACAGGAAACCAATACATCATGGCAAAGGTGTAATCGGACAAAAATGACGGATGGTAGTCATGGGGGAGGAGGGAGATAGAGCAAAGCTCAATCAAGATGCACACGAATCTCAGCGATCTTGGTAAAATGCAGGCTCTGACTCACTGGTCTGCAGAAGGGCCTGAGATTCTGCTTCCTATAGGCTCCCTAGTGAGGGCCGTGAAGCTTGTCCAGGTAACACACCTTGAGCAGTGATGGAATCCAGAGCCGAGTGTGAAGGCTGTAGACATCAGAATGAAGTTTGGAAGTGGCTGGGTGCAGGGTTTTGGAGGCCAAATCTGATACGGGGGAGGGGGGGGGAGACGGCTATGTGGTGGAGTAATTGGATGTGCCTACGATCCCAGCAACGACTCTGGGCCCCTCTTGGTGGAAACTGGTGGCTTCTTCTTTTATTGTATTTTTCCTGACCCTGCAGAGTAGGCACCTTAATGTTCTTTTGACAGATCAGGATACGGTGGTTTTGGGGATTCAATTGCTTTAGTTGCACCCACTTGGGGCCAGAATTGTCTAACTCTGGGAGGCTTTTATAATTGTTTCCATCATGGATCATACACAGGTGTTAAAGGGTTTTACAGAGAAAGCAGTGATTTTTTTTTTGTTGTTGTTGTTGTTGTTGTTTGTTTTTGTTTCCTGCAATATCTTGATCCCACCTAATTGGAGATTTCCAAATGCCCCCATGAAACATGCTCACATTACCAGGGACAGAAGGTAGACTTGCCAAACCCAGGCAAAGAGGAACCAGAGCTTTGGCTGGGGTATCCTTTTCAGGATAGTGGGTCTAAATGCAAGAGGCCTTCCTTGCTGTCGGCAGGTTCAGCAGAGGGATGGACGTGGGCATTGGGCCAACCCTTGAAGGTCTCCCAGGGGTCAAATCAGAGGAGCAGGACCAGGGTGGAAGTGGGGAGGAAACACTCAGATCCAGAACTGAATGGAAGAGCTCTGGCACTTCCAAGCAGGGCCTCAAAGGGGACATGTCCTCTGTCCAGCACCTTTCCTGGGCCTCAGTGGGTCACTTTATCTGCAGCAGGGGAATGGCTGTAGTGATGTATGGAGGGAGGATAACCAGACCCTATCTACGTAAAACTCATGCCATTCTAAGCTGCTGTGGAGGGACGGGTGCTCCCAGAGCCAAGGTATCTGCCATTGGTCCTTATGGATCGCTGGGCTTACGCTCCTGGAGGGAATAGGATGACCTGAGGTACAAGTTTGCCGCAGTCTCTGTGCTGTGGTTTCAATGTGTCGCCCCAAAGTTGAAATGTTGGAAACTTAACACCTGAAGTTGTATGTTAATGGTATTTGGAGGGGGAGCTTCGGGAGGTAACTAGGATTGAATGAAGTCATGAGAGCAGGTCCATACCATGGCCTGAGTGGGTTAGAAGAGGAAGAGAGACCTGAGATAACACTCTTGCTCTGTGTCACCATATGCTGCCCTCCCCCACGTTTTGAGACATCAAGAAGACTCCCACCATATGCCAGTACCATGCTCTGAGACTTTCCAGACTCATGAACCTTGAGCTAGATAAATCTCTATTCTTTTTTTTTTTTTGTACCAGGGATTGAACTCAGGGGCACTCAACCACTGAGCCACATCCCCAGCCCTATTTTGTATTTTATTTAGAGACAGGGTCTCACTGAGTTTCTTAGCACCTTGCTTTTTGCTAAGGCTGGTTTTGAACTTGTGATCTTCTTGTCTCAGCCTCCAGAGCCACTGGGATTACAGGCATGTGCCACCAGGCCCTGATAAACCTCTATTCTTCATAAATTACACAATCTGTGGTATTCAGTTATAGCAGCATAAAGCAGACTAGGACACCTGTGAACATTACTTTTCCTTTTTCTTTTCCTTTTTTTTTGGGGGGGTGGGGGTGGGGGTGAGGAGTGGTGACCAGGAATTAAACCCAGGAGCACTTAACCACCAAGCCACATCCCTAGTCCTTTTTATTTTTATTTTGAGACAGGGTCTTCCTAAATTGCTTAGGGCCTTGCTGAATTGCTGGGGCTGGCCTCAAACTTGCAATCCTCCTGTCTCAGTCTCCCAAGTTGCTGGAGTTACAGGCATGTATCACCATGTCCAGAATTTCCTAAATTATTAAAGATCAGCAAAGGGTACATGGAGAAAGGAAAGATAAAGTTTGGGCAGAGTCATCTTCATTTTGTGGGTGGCATCTTCAAGTGCTGGCTGGTATTTGCATAATACATGGTATAGAAAGGCCTTCACTTTAACTCCTCTGATAAACACCCCCTCATCCCGCTCATCCAAGGCCCTACTTAAGTCTCTAAAGCTACGTTCTCTTGCCTGAGCAGCAGAAATCACAGAATTTAGAGACCCTGTAATAAGGAAGAGCAGTAGATGTAGGCATGCGTGAGACAGCGGCAGCCATTAGCAAGTTCTGCTCTTAGAAGAGACTGGGCCAGCTCTGATTGAAGTCCCTGAAAAGGTTTCAGTTTCACCACTGAGAAATGGGAATGGAAACAGCCATCAAGCAACCTCTTGGTCTTGGTGAGAGTTAAGTACAAAAGAGTCGGAGGAGCATTTAGACTAGGGTTTAGCACACATTTTCCATAAAGGGCCAGACAGCCAATATGTTTGGCTTTGCAGGACCTGGGTCTCTGTGCAGCTCTTCCACTCTGTCCATGGAGAGCAAAAGCAGCCAGACGATATGTAAATGATCAGGCAAGACTAAATTCTAATGAAACTGTATTTATAAAAACAGGGTTCAGGTCATCATCTGCACATCTGTGCCTTAGAACAGTATAAGAAAGCCTTTGAAAATGGTGGTAGAATTTATGTGCCCGCATTACTATTGTTAGAGTGTTGTTACATGGACCTCATCCTCATTCTTTTGGCAAGCAGGTTCTCAGAAGTTGAGGCTGAGACCATTCATTTTTATCCTCCTTGGAGAATTGTGTTTGTGGAAGTACCCGTGTGCGGGGGAGGGTTGGGGGTGGATTCTTTTCTTTGGACTTTAAACCTGCCAAAAGAATTTTATAATCCAAATGATTTTGGTATTGCTTTTTTTAAAAAATGTTGGCCCCTTGAAGATTTAATTTTTATTGATCAAACATCAGGGTGATAGAGGATAATCCAAGCTATAAATAATACACAGCATGGTTCATTTCTCATTAACTCAGCCAAAATCAGCTGCAGAGCAAAAGAAGGGAAATCATATACGGGAATAATTAACTGCAAAATGTGAGTAGATCGAGATAATTTAATTGTTTACTTTGAGCTATCCCTGAGGTCTGAGTATTTTGAGCCAAGAGAATTCATTTGATGAATTGAGTCCAATGCACAACTTTATTTTCCCCCTACTAGCTGAGCATAAGTGTCGATTTAACAGTGCTGTGTGCCCTGCAAACATCGATGGCCTCATGTTCCAAACGAAAAAGTTCATTAGTGAGCTTACTTCCTGATGTGCTGTTAGCCAGAAACCAAAGTTAATGAATTTTGTCAGATTGCCTCCAGTAGAGGGGAAAGGATAGAATTCTTTAGCAGTCAACTGCCATTCCGTCATCTGCTTATGATTCTCTTCTGTTTTGTTTTTAATGTCACTCCTAGGGGTCTTCTGAACTTAGGATGGCCTAGAATTCTTAGGGCTAAATTCCATTCTATTTCCCTACCTTCATAATGTCTTTTAAAATGTCTGTAAATCTGCTGCCCACAGGCAACTGTGGGTTCTATGACAAGAACCTAGAAAGGAACAAACTTTTGACACAGATGGGCCTGGAATACAGTTGGCCCTCTGTACCTGTGGGTGCTGCATCTATGGATTTTTTTTAAAATAGTTTTACCTGTAGATGTACGCAATACCTTTATTTTGTTTATTTAGGTTTTTGTTGTTGTGGTTTGTGGGGTTTTTTTTTTTTTTTTTTTTTTTGTGTGTGTGTGTGGTTCTGGGAACCAAACCCAGTGCCTCATGCATGCTAGGCAAGTGCTCTTCCACTGAGCCACCACCCCAGCCCGTATCTGTGGATTTGATCAAGTGTGGATGAAGAATATTTTTTAAAAATTGTGCCCATTTTGAACATATATAGACATTTTGTTCTTGTCATTATGCATAACAACTATTTACATGGCTTTGACATTGTTTCTGGGATTATAAATGATCTAGTTATAAAGTGTATGGGAATGTCTCAGAGGCTATGTGCAAATACCATGCCTTTTCTGTATAGGACTGAGCATCGGTGGCTGTTGGTGTTTATAGGGTCCTGGGAATCCCATTGGATACTGAACGCCAGCCGCTGCGGTGCTGTTTGAATAGTGTGGAGCTCTTGGGAAGCACTGCCCTTCTCCAGATCTCCTTTGGCTGCATGACGAGGCTAAGGGTTCCAGTCTTGCACTTAGCATTGTCAGGACAACAGAATAAGAGGCAGAGTAAGAGCACCGTGGATATGCGCAGAATTGTTCATTTTGCTTGTTCTTTGGTGCTTTTCAGGCCCAGCCATTCCCAGTAGGAGGGGGTAGAGAGAAAGTAGTGGGCAAAGGTTTGCCTGATCCATGTGGGCAGAGAGCAAAGGTTTTCAAATCTCCATTGAATGACCCTTTCTTCCTTTTGAATTAACCCTCTACAGAATGAGACACAGGAGCCTGGGTATATGAAGGCTAGGAATCTTTATTTTTTCATTATTTGCCCCCAATATCTACCCTTAACTTAAACCCAGGACAGGATGCTTGCAATTGTGGAGTGGATTGGAAATTCTGCAAAATTCCAACTTCCCCCTTCTGGGTGAGCAGGGCTTGGCCCATGGGCTTTAGATACACGTAACAGTTGCTTAAGGCAGTGAGCTACAGCTCAGGCTGAGCTCAGGCACTCAGAGGGTTCTCTCTTTGAGCTCTCTGACCACACTCCTTTTTCCTGTGGAGCTGAACACGGGGACTGCTGAGGCAGCAGGAGAAACTGGCCACCACAGTCCCTTTTGAACTTGAACCATGACCTCCCTTGTCCTCTCAGGCTCTTCTGACCCAGCTCAGCTTGTTGTCCTAGATTTGATTCCTTCTGAGCGGTTTTCTCCTAAGGGACCTGAGGTTCTCCTGACCACGTGTTCGCAGTGGGGTCTACGTGGGACTCTGACATTGTGTGTTACTGGACCTCTCACTGAGGCCAAGTTCCAATGTACTTTTCTAGGACGCAGCTTAGCCCGCATGTGAATTGGCCGATGACAGAGAAGACCCCAGGGGAGAGGGCCACTGGGTCACGTACCTTCTATGCATTTAGAGAACCTCAGGCTTCTCAGATATTTCAATATGACCAATTTTTTTCTGCAGAAATGTGAATCTAACACCTTGGGTGTAGCGGGTCCATGGGGGGGCATTTGAGGGAAAGAGGAAGAGAGAGAACAAAAGGACAAATGGCCTCAAAGCCGCGAACATTTTATCATAGTGTCACCTGTCCAGGTGAACCTATGTGTGCCAAAGGTGTACCAAGGATTGCCTTTATCTGGTCATCCCAGCTGAATTCAGTAGGTGAAAATTCAGGTTTTAGAATGTGAATTCTTTCTTCTTTCTTTTAAAATTTGGGGATAGTAACTAAAAAATTCCTCATATTCAAAACATGCCAAGTCCTTATGTTCTATGACCTTTCAAAAATCTTGTTTTTAAAATTACTTTTTCTGACCCTCAAGGCAATGCATACTTATTTTAGAAATCACGAAACAATAACAAAAATGAAAACAAGATCAAAACCCCACCTAAACCCAAAGCCAGGAAGGATGGCTATAATCCCAGCCCCTACCCTGAAAAGATGATTTCTAGCGTGCTGGTGAATTTCATTCCAAATACAACATGATGGAAAAAAAAACTGACAAAAATGGTACCCTGTATATATACTTTTCTGTACCTTACTGTAATTTATTTAAATATTTCACAAGTTGTTTGGTGTCTGTTATCCTTCATTTTTCCTAATGTGTACAGCCAAATTAGCTTGGCTAATTAGCTGAGAGTAAATTAGACTTTTTTTTAAGAAAAAAATCAGCAATTATAAAACATAATTAAAGATGCATAAGTGGTTATAAAATTAACCCATGTTGGAGCAAATTATCAATAGTAAAAATAAAAGTAGTAGTGCCTGGGAATGAGTATATAGGTCTAATTTTTTTGTACATAATCACTAATATGATTTCATTATTGTACTGAGCTACTTCTTTGTGAGAAAATGACTTTGATCATCCAGTTTAAAATATAAAAGTGGATTCATTCATTCATTCATTCATTCAAGTTCTTAGCATTCACTGTGTTCCTAACGGAAAACAAAATACAATAATAAAAAGGTGCCTACCCTCATGGACCTTTTGTTTTAATGTGAGTGGTAGAAAAAAAAATGCAAATAAGTAAGTAAGTATGCAAAATATCAGATATGGAAGCAGAGTACAGGAAATTAAAACATGGGGTGTGTGATAGGGAGTGAGTCGGAGTCAGACTTTCCCAGGAGGGAACAGCGCACAGAAAATGGGCGACACCGTGGCAGCCACAGTGGAGAGACCGTGGGTGCCCAGGTGCTCTGGAGGAAAGGGGCACAGTCTGCTCCGGGAGCAGGAAGGGTTCTTACTGCAGGAAGCTGCATCTGAGGTCAGCAGAGCCTAGACCGTGCCAGCTTGGTCAGTAAGGAGCAAAGGCAAGTTTCATTATGGCACAACCAGAAAGCACCGGAGGGGCTGAAGCCAAGAAGTGGCAGGATGCTACTCATGTGGTCAACAGATGGCTCTGGGGATTGAACAACCGGGTGCAGCGTCAAGAGTAAGCCCAAGGGGAGGCAGGTTAGGAAAGCCGCAGGTGCAGGTGGGAGGTGCTGGAGGCTGGGCCATCTGCCAGGGCAGGTGTGAGGAGCAAGGTGCACCGGGTTATGGACAGCAGGCAGAACAGGCCATCGTGCTCCTGGAGAGAAGGCGGGAGACGCAGGAGCAAAAGGGAATGGAGGAAATACCCTCGGACCTGCTAAGAAGAACCGTGGTTTTTGTCTGGTGAGTGTTTTTGGACAAAGAGAAGGACAAGATGTTTGGGCACTTGCTATATATATAGCAGTGTGTAAAAATGATTTCTGATAATCATAGCACTCTCCATTTATTAAGTTCCTACCGAGTACTTAACACTGGTCCCTATCTTTGTTACTGTGTGTAAGGGAGACACAAAGATGCATATTGAATTGAATTCTATCCTTTTTAACTTACTTACTAAATTACCAAATAACCCATGTTTTCCATATGGCCTTTGTCCCTCTGAGGATTGCATTGCCAAGGAAACAGATTGCTAAGCAGGGGCTCTGCAGCTAAATCCTATTAAATGTGCAATAATTCAAACAAAATGCACAAAGCCAAACAGCACTTGAGTTTGGAATATTGGCTTTCAAATATCATCCCCTTCCTAATGCCTAACTATAGACTTAATAAGGTCCAACATTTAGATGCCTGTCTAATTCTATCCAGAGTTTTGGACTTGTACATTCCTGCCCCAAATCCCTACTCTGAATGTCAGAATTTTTAATTAACTTCCCCAAGTGGTATTTTCACATAATAAACTCTCTGCATGCTGCAAGCTTTAAATGGTAGGGGGTGGGGGGGCAAGTGACTCTTTTCTTCTCCTCAGAATTTACCTTTATAAAACGTGACGCAAACTGCTTACATACCTGTACATACCCAAATACTCCTGGAGAAAGTTCACAACAAGAGATTTCAAAAGCAGGAGCTCAGAGACCAACTAGTTCAAATCCACTTTACACATAGGGAACCTGAGGTTCAGCAAGGTTGATGTATTTGCCAAAGTTACACAGCTTATTACTGGGCGGTTTCACAGGCAATGCCCACTTCCCAGGCTGATGACTTAATGCCATTTTTCTAAGTCTCAAGGTTGTTCCTCTAATCACCTCACACCTAAAAATGGCCCCTACTTCCTCTTCTCTCTTCTTCACTTCCTCTTCTCTCTCCCTACATCCTTTGCACCCAGACTCCCTGACTGACATTCACGGCCTTAGGCCTACCCTCCCCTGCCCACTTCTCAGTACTCAGGACTCGCTCCTGGAATGCAGCTGAACACTCCAGGTCTCACGTCTAACCTTGCTGTTCGCCCCCGTCCCCGTCCCCGTTCCTCGGCCTCATCCATCTCCTTGCAGGATCAACGAATTTACACATCAAATTGGGTTTTGCACAAATATGTTTTCCAATCCAGTGCCCATGGGTTTTCCAAGCAGACCGTTCTCACTTGACCCTGGTCATTTCATTAAAGAATATCCAGTGGAGTGCAAAAAAAAATGTAATTGGAATCAGTGCACCACCAATAAACACTTATGTAGCAAACTCGCTGCTGAGCTTATGGCTGCAGATGGGTCCTGGGGGGCCTGACACGCACTGAGTCGAGCAGGTGATGGTCCTAGAGAATGAGTGTCACCTTAGTGGTGCGGAAAAGGAAGGGCAGGAGCACTGAGCAGCACAGCATCCGCCTGGAGCCTGATTGACAGAAATGGACGGGACATTCCAGAACAGAAACCCCACAATGCTCAGGGGTAATGGAAGTTTGCCTCAATCTTCCCATGTCTCTAACTAAGGGCGAGGGGGACAAAAGGCCCTGAGATACAGAATGTAGAACTAAGAGTCACTGAAGCTGGAAATGGAACCAGAGGCGATTAGAAGAAATAGAGGCCCTGAAGGATTTGAATACATCTGGAGGAACACATGGAGCTCGGCCCTAATTACAACAAGGACTTAAGTCAAGGTCGTCTGGACCTGAAGGGATGTGGGTCCCAAATCTGCTCAGGTGGTCAGGCTAGAAGGATGAAGAAGGCCTAGTTCTAGTCTCCTGGCACTCACTGTACACCAAGACAGGCAGCTACAGAAATAACTATGCTACCAGGCAAGGATTAGCTAAAGACAGAGTTGCTCACTGGTGTCCACACTTGATAGGGTGCTTATTATATAATACTCAGCAAATGGGGTGGGGTAATTTACAACATCATCGGGTCATCTGGGGTCATCTGTTGGGAAGAGACTGAGTTTCTCTTAGCCCACTGCTTTAATAGCTAATCAAATAGAGGATTTGACTAGAAATAGTTGCCTTTTATTTAGTCATATTTTTTTCATTTAACTCATATGCATTGAGCATCTACTGTTTACCAAGCATTGTGTCAAGTGTTCAGAGCACAATGATGGACTCAGATTGAGACTTGATTTTGCCATTAGGAAGCCTGGAATCTGGAGGAGTCAAGGGGCACTAATCAGTGAATCCAAGGGACAACATATTGTTCAAGTTATGAAGGAGAGGCCCATGGTACCAAGAAGGATCATGACGACGGGTATTAATCTAGTTAGAGGCTTCTGAATGATGAGTAAGAGTTAACAAAGCAAAGGGAAATGTGAAATCATTGCAGAGTGAGGGATCTGCTTGTGCAAGTGTCCTGTGGCATCAGTGAACAGAACCGAGGTCAGTTCTGGGGGAATGAATGAGCAGGGAGGGGGCACGTGGTACAGCACACAGCTAGAGAGGCAGATAGGAGCCAGAACACAGGCCTTGGGAACTCTGGAAGTCTTTCCTACAGAAGCAATGAGAATACATCCGGGTGTCTCAAACAGAATGATCCTAGGTTAAGTGTTGAAAAAAAGAACTACTATAGGAGAAAGCAAGTGCATGGCAATAGTTAGCAGACAGAACTAGAGTTGGCAGATCGTGGTGAATTTAGTAGGATTTGGTGACAGATTAGATATAGGAGTGTCTTCATGTGGAAGTACCTAGAAACAAAGAAACAAGTCGTTTATTTGGAATATTTGGGGATCACTGGTATGGGGTGGGGAAATAAGAGGAGGAAGGAAAGTCAATCAATAAAGAGGTATTAAGCCAGATCCCACAGCAGGCAACGGGAGTTTAATTGAGTTTAAAAGTGAGTGCAGAGCACATGGCTTAGAATTATCCCACCAAGGGGCGAAGAAGCTGGTACACTGAAATACCAAATCCCATCAGTCGATTGTTGACATGGGGACATTAACTCTGGCACTTCCAGCTTCCAGCCAAGGATTTGGAAAAGACCTTCTGGAACAGATATACAAGTAGTGGTTGCTAGAAGTAGCCTGGAGCTCATTGCAAAGGTGGGGTCCTAGGGTTGTGGGGGGCAATGACCACCTATAGGGGGGTGAGAGCTACAGCAGAGTGTCAACAACTCAGATCTTTGGGTTGAGCCACTGAGGTGAGAAACATTGGAAAACACTCCATGCCAGACACTGTCTATGAGAATGTTGATGAGGTATAGGGCCTGCCCTCATGGAGCCTGCAGTCTAGCCAAAAAGCCCATTAGTGAGGACACTCAAAGGTGTATCAAAGAAGGAGGTGGCCCACATGTAAACATGGGAGACCACGAAGTGGGGTGTGTGTGTGTGTGTGTCCATGTACGATAATTTTGGTCCTAAGTGAGGTGACCACTACTTCAGTGGTGTCCAGGCCAGGGGTCATTGAGGGCACCACTGTCTGATGGAAACATACTGCAAGCCATTTGTTGCATGTAATTTCAAATTTTCTAGTACCTATGTTCCAGAAAATAAAAAGAAACAAGGTAAGTTAATTTTAATACTATATTTTATTTAACCCAACATCTCCATAACATTATCATTTCAACATGTCGTCAACGCTGAGCCTTTGACACCTGCTGTGTATTTTATAAAATCTTGAATCAGACTCACCACACTGCAGGCAACTGTAGGCCCACGTCTAGTGGCCGCCATATTGGAAAGCACAGCTCTCAAGTTCATTCCTGCGGGTTAGCACAGACCCAAAAGCTGACCCAGGCTTAAGGATGATCAGGGATTTTGATTCAGACTTTGACATGCTTATTTCAGAAAAGAGATGTCAATGACTTGGAGCTTCAGAAAGACATGGGTGTGCTAACTTGGGTCTGCAGTGCTTCCCTTTGTTTCTCACGGATCCTACGGAAGAGTCAGAGGGATGACTGTAGAGGGGACAAGGTGAGAAGAGCCAAGCGGGGGAAACCATTCCTCCTACTCCCTCATCTAGCAGAGCAGGTCCCATTCCACGTGTGGCAAGCTCTGGGCTTCCCACCATGCCCTCTTCCTTGTGGATTGGGTCAGCCTCTCACAAGAGGTCAAAATGCCAGTTGTCCATTTGTCCTTTGTTCTTTCTGTATGGCCTGATCTGCTCCATGGGTCACACAGCTAGCGATAATGGCAGAATTCTAACCCTGGGTTTTCCATCTTCATAGTCTTCCCTACCACACCACAGTGCCTCCAGAAAGTTCTGCACATGTGTAGCTCTAAACTCTCAGTGAATAAAGAACAGAATTACTAAGGCCCCCATGGTACGACAGGGGTGAGGAAAGTGAAGGAGGGAGGTTAAAGAAGGCAGTGATGAGCACTGTGTTATGGGGGACACCGTTGGAGGATGTTATAGAAACCCTCAGCTTGCACGTTACAGACCGTGTTCTAAAGTTTGGGGGCATTTCATGGAAACCATGAGAACACTCAGGACCCCAGTTCCCATAGGACACGCTGAGGACTCCCCTTACTGTTCTGTGCTGGGCACTGACTCCGCTATCCTCTCATTGCAAACAAATATCACCTGCTTCCCAGGGCAAACGGTGACCCACAGACGGCAGGCAGACAGACTCTGGGGCCACTTAGACCTACACCCAAGGGATTTCCGAGGGGATAAATGTGATTAGCTACTTCAGGCTGAGTGCCAGACCCTGACAGTCCATGGTGGCCTGTTTCCGTGTGACCAGAGACTGAAGGAGAGCTGTGTACCTCAAAAGGGGCAGCTGTTTCAGAAGGGAGGTGAGCAGGCACCTAGGGTTGTCATTAAAAAATTACCACAAATATAATACAGAAATGTATTATCTCACTGTTCCAGAGGCCAGAAGTCAGAAATGAGGGTGTTGGCGGGGCCATGCTCCCACCAGAGGCTCTCAGGAAGGTCCTCGCTGCCTCTTCCACCTTATGGTGACTCCTGTTGTCCCTTGGCTTGGGACAGCATCTCTAACCTTGACTGTCTTCCCGTGGTACTCTTCCCTGCTGACTCTAGAGCTCTGTGTCTCAAACCTCCCTCTCCTCCTGTTATGGTCTAAAATAAGCAGTTTTATAAGAGATAAATCACAGATTATTAATAAGTCATAGTGATAGGGCACAGGCTATAGATTAATAGACATAAATCAATAAATAGAAAATAATAAAAATAAAAGTTAATGTCAAGATACTTAAATATGTTTTAAGTTTTAAGATAGAAATAACAATACAGTAGGATAAACACACAGCCTTATATAGTACACAGACATAAGACTTGAGGATATTAGTGATTGGTATAGATAATACAAGTTGTAAGTACGTGTGTGGGGGAGCCCACAGGTTAACTATAGTCACAGGCAAATGTTAAGATGATATAGGTTAAGTTACAAGATAAAAATAATTAAGACATAGTCATATTAAGGCAAAAATTGTTGTAGGCCAACATGAGTAAGCATGGCTAAAGTGACTCCATTGCTATTCCTGTAGGAGCCATTTCTGGGAAATCAGCGTCTGAGCTGTCTTCCCCCAAAGAGTTGTGTTTTCTGTACTTTGTACCCTGCAAATGTACTAAAACCCAAACCATACATCTACCTTAGGGGGTCTTTAGTTCTGCTTAGGGGCTCTAAAGTTCCACTAACTGCTGTTTTAGCTTCTGTGACGGCTAGCTCGCATGCTAAGAACTTCCCAAGGCTTGTGGTTTTTATCCTTAACTGATGAAGGTAAAGACAGGGAAATTGCTGTTCTCCCACAGAGATTCAGTCTCTACATGTGGGTGACAGTCCCTGGCCAATAAAGCTCTCTTTGATTTAAATTCAGACTTAGAGTGTTTTCTGAAGTGGCTCCTCATAACACTCCCATTTATAAAGATGCCCGTCATTGAATTTAGGGCCCATTCGGCATCCAGGATGATCCCATCTAAAAATCCTTAACTACATCTGCAAAGACCCTATTTTCAAAAAAGGTCACATTCACCAGAAATGAGGTTAGGATTGGGATGTGTTATTTGGGGGCTGTTTATTCAATTCACTAAGATGCACTGATTCATGTTTACAACAGGTTAAGAGTTCTAGCAAAAACGTTCCCCCTATTTTCAATATATCCTTGAGCCTGATTGTAGGCCATACAGATTTATAGTCAAAAAAGAAAAATGTAGGCAATTTCTCAGAACGTCTTTTGGGATCCATGAAATGTGGCAGAATCAGAAGACAAGCTCAAGGCTGGAAGAAAGAGATGGAAAGAGCCCAGAGTGGAGAAACAGACACGAGTTAAGTGAGAAGAAAATAATCAGAGGAAATCTTAAAAGTTTCCCATTGATAACAAGTGAAAAGAAAAATGACCTAGAAATGCCTGTGGACCATGGCACAGTAGGGAATAAAGGCCTGAGGACGTGCGAACATGGAGAAAGAGGAAAGTCACAGTCAAGGAAAATCTCACGCCAAGTCCACAGCTATAAAATAAAAACCTACAGACTTGAGTATGGGAACTTGAAAAAGGATCTTTATGTTGCTTCAGGAACTATTTCTTCTCCATCCAGTTGCATCGGGTGGAATCTCTCACATGGCAACTGCTGCTCAGAGCCAAGACACGATTCCACCAATTATTGGCCAACAAACCTTTAGACTTCGACTTCTTGGGCTCACTTCCAAATATTTCCCAAGAGTATGTTATGTTCCGGTAGAGGTCAAAGTCTTTGGGACCATCTTACAGACTCAGGTCACTTATGTGAGACCAAACAAGTCACAGATTATTGGTCATCAAATTAAAGGCTACCTTTGGGTCAGTCCTTGACCCCTGATCCACTCACCTGAGGCCAGGGGAAGTCAGACTGAGGATCTCATGGTCTGTGGATCTGTCCTTTCCAGGGTCAGGTTGGACAAACATAAGGATACACAGGTGCACTACAGGTGTGCAAAGGATCAATGGAGTGTCCACAGTATAAATTAGGGGTGGCTGAAGATATGTACACAGAAGATGAACTTGCAAAGTCTGGGCTATGTTCATCAGTGGGACTACACAGGGAGGGGAGTGGGTGGGGATGGGATGGCAATCAGGAATTCTGAATTGAGCATATGCTCCGCCCCCACTGGGGGCCACAAGTATGGGACAGCTAAGACAACTGTGTCACAGCTAAGACAACTGGACCATGTGATGATCACGCATCAGTTTTATCAGGATCTCATGTTATTCTCAAGAAACCAAATGAAAAAGAGAAACAGCAAAACTCGAGCTGTATCATCTCATCCGAGGGGTGGAGGGATGGCTCCCAACTGATCTTTAACTGGGGACCCGGTATCATGACTGAGTTGGCAAATTAGCAAGTATGCCAGCACTTCATTTATTAATTGGTATGTTCCACTTTAATTAAAATCATCCTAGCTAATCACTCATCTTGCTGTGTACAGTGCCAGCTGAAGAGGCCGGAGGACATGATTAAGGCAAAAATAAACTGTGCACCCAGTGCACTGGATTCACCCCCTTACTTTCCCTCCCACCTGAGGCGACGCCAGGGAAGTGGGAACTCGACCTTCCCTTCTGCCGCATCTCGGAATGAGTGGGAGGAGGAGAAAGTGCATGGGCTTTGAAACTCATAATTTGGGGTCTGATGTTGGCTCTGCCATTTACAATCTGGGTGACCATGAGCAAACAGTCAACCTCTCTGACCTTCTAGTTGTCCTATCTAAAAAATAGGAACAGCAATAGTCCTCACTACAGAGAACTGGTATGAGGGGTAAATGGAATAAAGGGAAGGACTGGGTACAGAACAGCAGCTCAGTACACTTTGATCCCAGGCTTGGCACCACCACCCACTCACTAGGGTGGCATCTCCTCGTTCACCAGGCTCAATTCAGACACTGCCCCCTCGCAGATGTTTTCCCTGAGTCCCAGATCTGAGCTAGGGTCCCTCTTTCTGTGGGCTTATCTTACCATACGACTGTATTTATTAGCTCTCATATTTACTTCTAAGCCCAGCAGGTGCACACACCCTTCAGTGAGCAATCGTGGTTAAGACTGAAATGAAAACAGTATTTTTCTTTCTGTGTATCTTTTTAAATGGCTTCCAAGTTAGTAGGAGATAAACATTTATTATGTTATTTGGATCTAACTACATAATAAACAAAATTGTTAGGTGTCTCTTTTGACTTCGATGTGCCTTGGAAAAAACTAAGATGCCAAGGGCTCAGTGACCTGAGAAAGTTCTAGAACCCCCTAGTGGGAAAATGATGCAGCTGTGGTAGAGTGACGATAATGCCATAATTAATAGGTAACAGGAAATCGTCCTTGAGCCCCTGGGAGTGCTTTAAGTGAAAGGATCCTGTGTTACTCTTTGAATCCCCTGACAGGCCAGAACAGAAAGTTCATTCCTACAAGTTACCAAAGAGGAAATGGAGGTCTACAGAGGAGGGATAACTTGCTCAAGGTCACAGAATGGAAGATGCTGGAGCTAGTTTTCACACCTAAGCATCCTGATTCCAGGTCAGGGCTCTTTACTTCTTTACCAACACTACAGGGCTGCTGAGAATCTGGATCACAGAATCCATTCACAGAAGTGGGGACTAGAAGAAGATGCTTTGGGTTGTCTGCTAGCCCACACTGACCCTCGCCCTTGAAAGGCCTCCCAGGTTACTGGAAACCTCCCTGGTGACCCCACAGTAAGCCAGAGGGAGTCTTTTCCAAGGAACTGGGGACTAAGGCACTGAGTTCACTGAGTTTCTGTGGCTTGTCTGTCTGATCAGGCAATTCTAACAGACATTGGCAGGATGCAAAGAGAAGGTCTGTGACCTCTACTTTTTGAGGTAGCAGCTGCATTGGCTCCCACTGCTGTCCTTCTTGGAGTTGATTTGTTCAGGGGCTTTGTAGATTCCCTGAGATCTGCACCTTGCCAATAACTTCTTTCATTTGATCCAGATTTGTTGCTTAATTAGAGCCCTGAACATAGATGTCATAAAACACACTGCTAAAAAGATGATATCTCCACTGCTAAGTATCCAGCACTGTAAACTGGGCATCTACAAATGTCGCTCAGACTGCAGACTTCAGCTGGGCCATCTCCTCTCAGAAGCCAGGCGGATCTGTGCACTTCATGTAAATAAACAGTTTGGAAGGGTGGCTTTCTGTATTGCCAGAGAGGTCAGCCATCTACCCGGCAATTATGCCACTGTCAGACTGTAAATACACATTTGCAAATGCCTCTGTAATTGTTCAGAAACAGTTGGGGCTGCTCATGGAGGGCTAGTTACAGAATGTTAATGGGGTGGCTACCCAACATCTGCTTTCAAGGCTGCAGCTAGATTTATGCCTTTGAAACATTTATGGGTATAGAGCAGGGAGGGGAATGGGTCTTTGCCTCTGCCAACTTTCAGAAAATAAAAACTCAGCAGCTGTGGACAGTTGCATGGCAGATTGATGGTATCGCAGTTTCAGCAAGAGTAAAGTCTTACTTAAAAATGCTTTGGCTTCCTAATAATTAAGTAACACTCAGCAAGGCGTGAGACTGCCACCCCAGAGCTGTGGTTGTGCGGCTTTAGTCACTAGCTTCTCTGACCTCACGCAACACGGTCAGTCAGTGTCATGATTAAGCAAAGGCATTCCTGCTGACTCCAAAGCACGGTTCACGGAGATGCCCGCAGAAGTGGTGGATCTCAAGGCAGTCCGTCCGGAATGTTTATCTTTCGACTTTTCACTTTGGGGCTCGTGTTTGGAACCAGGTTTTCTGCCCTCATCATCATGAGACATAGACGGTTCCCTCTCCCAATCAGTAGGTGTACTGGCTTCTCGAGTTCTGGATTTTGGCTGTTTTAGCTGACATCTATGAAACCCCCAGGCCCGCGGAGGGCACTGTGTATATACACCACAGAACCTATGTACTGGAATGCCAAGTGCTATTTGTAACAAACCCCTTAAGCTTTGGCAAATGGTTATTTAGCCATATTCAAGTGTTACAGAATATTACTTAGGGTTACAGCAAGCATGTGAAAAAGGTACCCTAAATTCCAGTGGCAGAGTGATGATAGAATTTTATTCTTCCCTCCTGGAACACATCCCAAGCATCAGTGCGGGTGGGACGATTGCTTCATTTGAAGATCTGAGCTCTGACCATCTTTTGGTTCTGCCACCCGCCCCTGGAATTTTCCTTATCTATACAGTGAAGACTGGGTTGCAGAGAAGCCCATAGAACAGCTCATGGAAGAGACAGAGTGGAATAGGGAAATTGGCTTGTCTCTTAAGCTGGGGACAACCTCAGGGTCAACGCCCACCTCCATCATACTGGCCTCAATGAAATCCCAGAGGCCCACTTCATGGCAGGGATCCTGGGGAATGCTGCTGCCCCCTGGGGCACCTGCCATGGAGGAAAGGGAGGGCAGGTGCTGACAGCCACCAAGCTTCAGCCACATCTAACAACAGACTAAAAAGGACACTGTCCTACACATAAGACAAATGCCACATGGTCACGTTTATCAAGAGCTTATTATGTGCCAGATCCTCTCTCTTAAGCATTTAAGAAAGCATTAGCATATTGTGGGGGAAATCAAATGACACTGTAAATACACTTTCCACTCTTGAAAGGCTTCTGCTCTTCCAGATAGATATCAATAGAAAACAACTAGGAAAAAAGGCAAGGATTTTACTTTCATATGCAGGAAAGTCGTTCACATCTATCTGATCCCTATACCTGGTGTTTTCTGATGCTCTGTGCATAAGCTCACCCCAGAGACCTATGGCTAGTTTTTGGATTTTGATCTAGTAAGTCACAGCTGGCTTGTAGCATATTTATGAAGGAAGGACTTTTCACAAGATGCTATGACATCATCGAGATTAAATTCTATCTCAAAGTTAGGTTTTTCCCCCCAAATAATTAAGGCAACCAATAGAGCAAGTTTTGCAGTCATGCCCCTGATTAGGTAAGTCACCCCATCTTCAGGATTTGTATACTCAAAGCAATGAAAAATAAAACCATGTCCAGAGTGTGTGATGTACTTCTGGGAGTGGACCTTCGGATACAGGAAGTAGTCCAGTGGCACCAGGAACACATCCTTGACTTCATCAGGATTAGGCTGGGCCTGGAAGTTGTGGTCTATAAAACCCACCACTGGGGTTACCAGTGTATCTTTCTAAAAGCAGAAAACAAAATACACCAATTAAGAAGGGCAATGATATTGTTTCAAATGTCAAACTCTTTGCCATTTCTATGTTAGGTAAGCCAAGGGCATCAGTTACAAAGTTGGGTAGTGAAGGGGGAAGAATTTGCTCTAGAAGCAAACTTAGATCCCTCACGTAATGGTGGGTGTCTGCCCGACCTGAGGAGGCATCTGTGAGATGACTCTGAAAACATTATGTGTCATGAACATAAACTGGTATGAAAACTGGTACCATCTGTTTAGAATAGTGTAAAAATGACACTTACAAAAACATGATCCCTGTGGCTTAGGAATTGCATGTGTGTGAGTGTATCTGCATTATAAATTCCTCTCAGCAGGAAAAGATGCATGAACAAAGCAGAAGCATTACTTGCAACAGCCTTGGCCTCTAGAGTTGCTGGTCTTCATTCAGTTCTTGGATATTTACATTAGATGAATTGTGGTTATAGCCATATGCTAGAATACTATGCAGCAAAGAATGTATAAATACCTTTCCCTCGCAGTAAAGACTAAGGAATTCTCTCTCATCAGCAGAAAAGTGACATACTAGTTGTGGCATATTTCCATTTATGGGCAATTACATAATATATATGATTTTATATATATAATTATATAAGATATATTATATAATTATATAATATATGTCTTATATAAGATATATAATTTTATATATAATGACATATAAATTATTTTTTCATAACATACATATTTATATTTTGGTGGGGGGATTTCTATTTATATCCACAAGTGCTTGCAAATGAATGAGTTCTGTTTGGCGAAAGATGCTCCGTCCTGGGAATCTTGAGGCCAGGACTGAGTTGGATACAGGAGCTGGTAAGAGGGCCAGAGGGCCACAGCCTGCCTGGGAGAGGGAGGGGAGGGGAAACCCAGCAGCACCCACTCCAGTTGTGACATCCCAAGATATCCCCAGCCATCACCAAATGTCCCTAGGATGGGGGGAGATTGCTCCAGATCACTCCAGTTTAAAAACCACTGAGCCAGGTGTAGTGGTCCACACCTGTAATCCCAGCTGCTTGGGAGACTGAGGCAGGAGGATCTCAAGTTCAAAGCCAGGCAGAGCAATTTAGTGAGACCCTAAAGAACTTGGTAAGACCTTGTCTCAAAATAAAAAAATAAAAAATAGCTGGGATGTGGCTCAGTGGCTAAGCACCCTTGGGTTCAATCCCTGGTACTAAAAAACAAAATCAAACAAACAAAAACCCACCAAATCAGATTATGCTCATAAGTGATTGATAAATGGGGTTTCTTGTGATACAGCTTAGAGTAAGAAAGGGCTAGAACACACAACAACCTGCCCCAGCACGTTCACACCCAACACCTTTCTTTACAGCCTTTGTTCATCCCAATTTCTCAATGGAGACATTTTGGAAATACCCTGAAGACTCCACATAGTCCTGTGCTCGTCTGGGTCTGCAATGAGTCCCAGAGGCCCGGGTGGAAGGCTTGGGCCTCAGCCACTGGTGCTACCAGGAGGTGGCCGAAGCTTTAAGGGGAAGTTAGGTCATTGGGGGCATCGAAGGGGTTGTGGTTCTCTGTCTCTTCCACCTTCCTCTGTTCACTCCCCCGCTGCCAAGAAGCAAGTACCTGTCTAACATTTGCACCCTGCCTTGATGTCCCACCTTGCCACAGGCCTAAAGAAAGGTCCTCCACCGAGACCTCCAGAATGGGAGCCCCAACAAACCTTTCACCTGTAAGCCCATCGTCTCCCAAGAAGTGAACACTGCCCCACCCACCCATGCATGTGAACCCAGTAGCTCCCGAGGGCCTTGAAGTGAAGCTGCTCTCGCGTGGGGACCTCTTAAACATTATGTCTCAATGTGTCAATAAGTATTCTGAAATAAATCCCTAAAATGTGCTAGGGGATTTGCAAAAATCAACTGAAAAAGAGTACCCAGTAGACAACACTATTGAAAAAAGAAGGAAGGAAGGGAGGGAGGGAGGGAGGGAGGGTGACACAACTGGAGTAAATTACACATTTCTTACCTAATCCCATGTAAACTGCCCTCCCCCACCCCCACACCCTGCCCCAGACACACACAAACACACACACACACACACACACACACACACACACACAAGACCGTGCATGCAGTTATTGGGCAGCCATGAGCTTCTTCCAGTCTAACCTCTTCTGAGTGACAACCTTAAACTTCCTGTTTTTCAAATGGGCTTAATTAAGAGAAAGTCTCAGAATCACTGACCTTCACAACACTACTCCACCCAGACTTGAAGCCAAATGGAAAACAAAAGCCAAACTAAGCCACTGGCTTTTTAGCGGTTAAGCAGAATGGGATCATTCTTTCGAAATAAAAATATACCTGGAAGCTCAATATATATCAAATACAAAAAAAACCTTAAAGCTACGTCTGTTATCTTGGGGTGAGGGCACCTGAGCGCTGCAGTGTCCTCCCCCAAACCATGACCCCAGTTTAACCTTGAGAGAAACATCAGATGGTTTACAAAAATACTTGACCAGTGCACCTCAAAAAAGTCATAAGTCTGAAAAATCACATGGACCAGAGGACCAAGGAGACGTGAAAACCAAATCCAATGTGGTATCTCAGATGAGACCCTCCACAGACCAGAGACAGCAGGAGAAGCTAGCAAATGAAACGTGGACTGAGTTAGCAATCGTGTACTAACACTGACTCTTTAGTTGTGACAGATGTCCCACAGTGATGTAAGATGAATTCCTTTTGGTTTTGTCTATGCTGTTTTAGCTTATACTATCAAGGAGATCCTGAGTCAAACAAAAATGCAGTTACAAAGAGGAGTTTTCCGCAACTTGCCAGCTCAGGGCTCTGCTCAACTGCAAAAACAAGTACCCATAGGGTAAAGGTAATGCCCTGGTTTCCTCAGGGATAATATTTGTTACATAGCACACTGGAGTATTTTTTTTTAAAAGCAAATTCTCTAAATAAATGTATCCTGGAACAAAGTAAATATGAATTGAATGTTAATGAAATAATTCTGAAGCATCCACAGCACCTGGTCTGAAACTCACTGATGAAGCTCAACCCTTTCACTTCTGGGGAGGGAAAGAAGGGTTGGCTTGGGGCCACTGGGCTCACAAATGACAAAGTCCACCCAAGAACCCAGTCTGTGAACTCTTGGGCAGCACTCTTTGGGGTCACTTGGTGGAGTGTGGGATACTGAGGCGGCAGATCCCCTGGCTACCCAGGAGGGGATGAGAATCCTTACGTCAAACAGATAAGGCACCAGGCGGCTGATGACCTCCACTTGCTGAGGACGCAGCCCCACCTCCTCCTGCGCTTCCCGCAGAGCTGTGTCTATGTCATCCTTGTCCGTGGGATCCCTCTTTCCTCCAGGGAAGCAAACTTCTCCAGGTGACCTTCTTAGCTAGGCATGGAGAGAACAGAGGTGACGTGTGGATCTCACGGTGGCACCATTCCCTCACTCAGCAGATGCCTACCCAGCTTCTGCCCACCATCCCTACCCGGGGGCATTAGATGGTGAGCAAGAAAAAGCATGAAAAGTATTTCTTTGAATCCTTAAACAAAGAAAAAGAAATTCTAAAGAATTCCCCTCACAGCTAATTTTTCTCTACCTGTTCCCAAAAGATACCACCTACACAAACAGATTGACGTTGATGGAGAAAGGCTGAAAGGAATGATAATTTTATAAAGGGCAAAATTACTCACGGAGCACTTTGCCAAGTCCTTTAAAGTGCTTACCGCGTGTTAGGCAACAAGGACTTTCCTCCCTGGGTCCTCAGCTCTATAAACCACTCTTTTTTAAAAGTATTTTTAATAAGGTCACATAATAAAAAATTAAAGCATTTAAAAGTGAACAGCTCCTGGGTGCGTGGAGCATGCCTGTAATCTCAGAGGCTCAAGAGGCTGAGACAGGAGGATCGCGAGTTCAAAGCCAGCCTCAGCAAAAGAGAGGCGCTAAGCAACTCAGTGAGACCCTGTCTCTAAAATAAAATATAAAATAGGGCTGGGGATGTGGCTCAGTAGTTGAGTGCCCCTGAGTTAGATCCCTGGTTCCCCACCCCGCAAAAAAGTGAATAGCTCGGTGATAGTTAATATATTGGCAATGTGGTACAACCACCCGCTATCTAATTTCAGAATATTGTCATCACCCCAAAAAGAAATCCACTACCTGTTAAGAGGTGATCACCTCTCACCCCAACACCCGCCACCTGTCTGTCTCTGGGTCTCTCCAGTTGGGATGTTCTATGTGAATGGAGTCCTATGTGGCTTTTTTGCCTCTCCCTTGGCGCAACGACTATGCACATGTGTTTCAGTCTGTCCACACATCTATTCATGGATGGACATACAGGGGAACTAGGGCTCAAAGAGGTTCCACAACCTGACAAGGTTCACACAACGAGCTGGAATGTAAATCAAGGTTTAATTCTAGCACCTGGGTTCTTAATTAGCACACCTTCAATTCATCAAGAGTTTATTAGGATACAGAAAATACGGTCACTGGAGTCATTAACAGAAACCTGTGGCAGCATCTCTGTGTATCTTGTAAAAGAACAGGGGTCCCTCCTGGCCCTCTATTGCCCCTTCCACCCCATCCCCAATTCCATTCCTTCTCCACCTTAGGAGAATTTGAGAAGAGAGTATGTCTCCATCTGTGGCATCCTAAATATATCCCTCTTTCTCATCTGTCTCAAATGATTTCTCTCAAGTCCTGAGCAGGGATAGAGGCACAGTCCTTCCACCCTTCTCGCTTCTGTAGGACCCAAATTCCCAGAAAACTGACCCTAATTTCCCTTATGCCCACCCCCATGCAGTGCCCAGTGTCCTCTACACTGAACTGTCGATGAGACCTCAGCTCAGCAAGACTCCTGACCGCATCTCAACTGTGTGCCCCTCCCAGAACCGTGTAATGGTGACGTGGTTGAAGTATGTGCAAAAGGGTCCCGCCTGTGCTAGCTACTTCACCATGAGAAGCCCTAAAGTCTCTCCAAGGTTAGGAGCTCCGCCCAGGGCTCATGATGGCATCCTTAGCACTGGGGCTGATGAGGCTGCATAAGAACAAACACGATGCCTGCTGTGGTCTGAATGCCTGGGTCCCCCCAAGATTCATATGTTGAAATTAAATCTACTTGAAGCTGATGTAAGCGTCATCTGGCTGCCTGGGCAAGAGATGCCCTGTGAGGCACTCATTGCCAGAGCTCCTGGCTCCCTGGAGTCACATAACTGGGATCCCAGGAGACTCCTCCTGGAGGATGGGGAAGAGGCCTCCCATCATCTGTCCACATGACTTGGATCTGTGCCCTCCCACTCGCCCTGCAGCTTGGAGCAGTTCCTACCCCAAGATTCACCCCTAAAAGGAGACTGCAAACTGCCCAGTGTGTCGTGTGGAAGGGAAAAGAGGGCAGTCGAGTGGGCACAGCTCTGGCATGCCAGAAGACCTCCATGATGGTTGTTGCCATCTGTGTTTTCCTTTTCTCCTTTTGGGGTCCATCTTGTCCACCAGACTCCTCTCAGAGCCTTGGGCAACGAACGATGCCTCTGCTTCAGGGCATCAGGGCTCTGCTGTGCATTATCCCCTTCCCCCACCTTCCTCCCCACCCTCCTTCCCAGCTCTCTGGGGCTTGAAACAGGCAAGAGAAAATTCAAGAACAACACAGAGACTGAAGTCTTAGGAAATTGGGCTGAAACTTTAGTTGGCTTCTGAGTAGAATTTCATAAGGTTTTGTTTAATAAAAGTTTTATAGTATTACAGAAGAAGAGATTGAGAGCTTCTGCATTGAGAGTCCTTTTTAGCAAAGCCAGTCTGTGAAGAGTCAGCTTTAGAAAGGCATCTGGAATTTCAAAACAGCATAGAATTTTCTTAAGAGTAGAGTTAGCACAGATCCCCCAAACGGTCTTTACTCCCTATTAATTGGAATAGGCATACAAAGCCACTTGAGTTGAGCTGGTATGCTCTGAGATCTTCTTGAGATGCTTTCAACATACATTTAAAATCAGGTCCACATAAAAAACAAAATGAATTCTGGAGCTGATGCAGCCTGATCTTATTTGCCAATTTGCCTGCTCACTCACCACAGTGACCTCGTTGTTCTAATGGTCTTGAGAAGGGGTGTCAGGACAGCATTACTTTATCCCTACAAATGTTGTGATCTAAACCTTTAATTTTAGTTTTAGAATACAGATTTTAGTGTGCCCGTGTCACCAGCTGCCTTGGAGTTAAATATACTGACCGTAAATCACTTTTTTCAAGGTGCTGTAACCAGAGGTCTATTTCTTATGCTTTCTGAGACCTCTTGGGTGGGTGGCGTGAGGTCACAAGGCAGGACCACGCCTTCCCTTCCCTGCTGTCAGAAGGAGCCCAGATGACAGCATGTGTGAGGAGGTGGCTATGGGAGCCATACCTGTGGTGCTCCCAATTCATCAGCAGGAAGGACTTGAAAATGTGGGTTGCTTTCTTTCTTTTTTTTTTTTTTTTGTTAAGGCTTGCCCTGGGCTCCCATACAAAGGCAGAACTCCTCTTAATGCAACAGGAGACCTACCAGCTTGAGGGTTTGGTCTTACCTAGATCTTCTATGTTATTGTCTGTCTGGTAATTCAAACAATATATTTAAGTGCCAGGCCTGTGCTTACCGGCAGACCTGGGAACAGATCCCTGTGAAGCCCCTCCCTCAGGAACCTCAGGATTTTTATTGCTGTGTGTTTGTGTCATTAATGTCTGGCCCAGACCAGAAAGAATCCACATGTGTCTCCTTCCAAGTCCACAGGTGTGCAATAAACACCTCAGCTCTGCTTTCTTTTCTAACAAGATACTTTCCATCATTCTGTTTAAAAAGCCCAGTTGTGTCATGATCCATTTCTTTTTGTACTTGGATAATCTTGAAATTTCCATTTCCCCAATTCTTCCTCCCCCAACAGCAAGGCAGGATGACGGCACCCAGGGATGCAGGGGTAAGCCAGAAACCCTATTCCCAGCCCAATCTTCCTTTCAAGTGAAATCATTTATCTTAAATTTCAGGCCATGTCTGCCACTTGACACAATGACAGCTGACACTGCAGAATTCTTGCCAAGTGCCAGGGCTGTTTAGGTGCTTTGCAATTGTTACCCCGTGAAACCCTCACAGCAGCCCCTCGAAGGAGGTATTAATATGTTGTCCTCATTCTACAGTGAAGAGAGAGAAGCACAGAGAGGGTAAGGAACTAGGACAAAGTCACACCACGGGCCAGGAGAGAGCTTGCCCTCCACGTGGGCAGCTAGCTGGCTTTAGGGCCGCGGCTGCTAACTTGCACGTTCCAATATTTCACATCATCCCTGGGGTGAGCTCAGCCTAAAACAGTGGTTCTTGGCAGGGGTAATTTTATCCCTCCCCCACATCCCTTCCAGGGTGGCAGGCAAGGTCTAGAGACAGTTGTGGCCACCACAGAAGTGTGTGTGCTACTGGCATCAAGAGAGCAGAGGTCAAGGATGAGGCCTGACATCCCACGGTGCATAGGACAGGTCCCCAACAGAGTCATCTGGCCCACACTGTCAACGCACCACGACTAGGATAACCCTAGTCAAAAATATTTTAAATTAAATGCTGGCTAAATTCCTTATTTTTCTTTCCAAAACCTCCCCCTCCCCCAAGCCCCATCCGGTGGCTTCTTGTACCCTTCCAACATCATGATTTTGAAAGTTCATTGGAGAATCAAGACTTCAAACTGTGCACAAGTAGCAAAACTTGATGCCGTGTTCAGACATCCTGAGATGATGGCAACAGCTTCTTGTTCACTTACCTTCTCCGACCGGCGGGTGAACAGCAGGTGAAGTTTTCCTTCTTTAACCAATAATGGCAAAAGGATGGAGTATTTGTGACACGATAAGTGATCATATTTGGTCCCAACATCAAGCTTTTTCAAGCGGGCTTTCGCATCATCTATCAAATTGTTTCTGAAATGGAAACAAACCAAACATTTCAGTAACCAGAGTTATGGCAGAAAGTTGTCAGTCCTGCCTATATTTATCCTTTTGTGTGCCTTGGAGTTTACCATTTCTGAGTCTCAGGGGATTTGTCAACAACATGGCAGAAATACTAGTATTTCAATAGCATGATTTTTGGTAAGATTGAATGAAGCAAAAAACTACTAAGCACAGAGTTAAGAACATGAGTTTACTTTGAAAAATCTAAAATTAAAGAATGGTAAAATGGTTTTTCAATAATGCAGAAGCTGAACTTTGAAATCCATAATTATATTCAGACAAGATGAGCTTACTAAGAAGGTCATTATAAGGTTAGATCATTTTCTCTTTCCTGGCCCTCATGTCAAGGTACCATACCCTAAGTCTTGTAATGGTGCCTCTCAACTGAGAAGCCATAGAATCACCTAGAAGGCTGCTCACAACACAGTCTGCTGGGTCTACCCCTACTGATAACTCAGTAACTTTGGAGTGAGGCCTGAGAATTAGCATTTTATCAAACTCCCAAGAAAGGGTGTTGCAGATGCTGCTGCAGAATAGGGGAACGTATGCTGAGAACCATCCCCTGACAATGAACTCGTGTCTGGATAAAACCACAAATGGTGCCCTTTTCATGGGGATTTGTTTTGGTCCTTTTGACAAGTCCTTTTTATGTATTGGATTGAATACTGTTCCCCCCAAATTCATATGCACTCAGAATATTACTTTATTCAAATAGGATCTTTGCCGATACAATTAACAAAGGGTCTTATGATACAATCTCCCTGGTGATTTTACGCCTATAAGGAAGAGGAGACAACATGGAAATAGGTGCACACAGGGAAGGCCTGTCAAGATGGACCCAGGGACTGGAAATATGCCACCATAAGCCAAGGGATGCCAGAAGCCCCCAGGTGCTGGAAAAGGCAAGGAGGTATGCCCTAGAGATTTCAGAGGGAGCGTGGCTCTGTCAACACCTTGATTTTGGACTTCTAGACGTCAGAACCAGAGGATAAATTGTTGTTTTAATCCACCTGGTTTGCTGTACTTTGTTATGGCAGCCCTAGAAAATGAACACATTGGTTTTAATTTTCTGTAGGAAGGCTGTATTACACAGTGAGCAAAATCAGATGTGTAAGTTAGCCAGAACTGGTTTAACAAGGGTACAGAAATAACTTCTCTAACCCTTGCTGTCATCTGTGACATGCTTGAGTGTTCTTATGAGGATTAAGTGACATTCACATACTAAGGCTGGCACTCAGCTGATGCTCAATGATTGGTTACCAATGTCATCATCATCAGATAAAAAGTTGTTTGCTACTTTATGCTTCTTTTTATGTGGCAGGGTGCTCACTAATGTGGTTGGGCAACACCATCGATTGAAAAAACGACCAACGTCCTGAAAACAATCACTGGCAAAGGACTTCAGAGTGTCTCCTGCAAATAGGACTCTGTCCAGAAAAGGAAAGGGGCCAGTATGGAGTGGGGAAGGACCCTTCCAAGGGCAGCTCTTAAGAAGCCCCCAGAACTGACCAGTGGAATCAATGGAGGTAAAAGTCTGCAAAAACATGTCTGTCCATTGTAGGGCTGGCCCTTGGAAAAATCACCAGGAAAACACCAACAGCAGCTCTGGGCAGGGCTGGCAGCAGGAGCTCCCCACTCTTTTCTCACAGAATCCTCACAGCAGCCCGGCAAGTGAGAACCTGATTGCGTCCAGGTTCAGCGACACTAGGGAATAGCTACTAGGTCACTAAGGGACTAGCCATCAGGGAACGATGCGGTCATCAGAGGACCTGAGGTCTAGTTGCGGAGACGCGGTTGGCAGAAGGGAGAAGCCGGCTGCAAAGGGGAAAGCGCTCTGTCCCCACAGTCGGGAGCAAACCTGCGCCTGTGTGAATCACGCTGGCTGAGGCCGGTCAGCTCCTGGAGGGGAAGGTGGAGGGCCTGGGGCTGTGCACTGCCCAGGTGCAAGGACACTGCCCGGGGCGCCAGAGCCGCAAACTCTGCTGCAGCTAAAGGCCTGGGAGGCGCCCGGGACAATCGAGGAGGCCTGCGAGCGCGGCTAGGTGCCAAGGCCGGGAGCGGTTTACCTGCCGGTCTCCTGAAGCTGACAAGGCCGCGACATGGTTCTGAGAAGGTTTGTTTCCAGTTGGAGACTCCCGGGCAGGGATCCGCCGAACCCGCATGCGCAGAGCGGCCTTGGCCTAGGCAGGTTCTGGGGGCGGAGCTTAGCGGAAGAGGCGGGTCTAGACCTGGGGCTAGATTGGGCGGGGCCTGCAGCCAGGGGCGGGGCTGGGGCGGGGCTGGCAGGGTTCAGGGGCGGGCCTTCCTGATCAGAGCAGCTTCCGCTTGAAAAGGGAGAGGCACTTTAGAAAGCCTGACATTGACAACTGCAAAGACATTTTGAAAAATGAAAACAGTGCTGGTGAGGTGAGAGGATTCTGACACTCGCATCAGGATCTGTGGCTTTAGTGTCTGGGGCCACAGTTTTTTTTTTTTTAACAGCAGGAATTTTTTTTTTTTTTAAACAGCAGGAAGAAAATGAGCGGAATAATAAGCAACATATAAGAATGAACACAGCCAGGATTATATTCATCTTTATACCAATGCATCATAAAATATAACTCGTGTATTATTATTTTATGGAAAAAGCTGTCTATAAAAACGAAAGTGCTTAGGAGGTGTGAAAGTCACACTGCTCCCCTGGGTCAGGAGACAGTTGGGCCACAGTTCCTAATGTCTTCAAAACCGATGAACCAGCATTCAGAGGTTTCACCCGGGCAGTCATGGCCAAAGTTGGGGAGGGTCCAAACCAAAAACTCTTGACCTCCCAAAAATACTGATCGTGGGCTTTACCCACAGTAGTGCACTGAATCCTCTGAGCAGCCCCATGAGATAGGGTGGTCTCTGTAGATACATCACCGTCCTTCCTTTCCAGAGTAGGAGATAAAATGTACCATGCTTAAGACCCTATAGTTCTGGTTCATTCTGAGCTCTGAGCATCTTTATTTCCACACCACCACACTGAAGCAATGGCCCTGTGTAGGTCTCACTGTGAAGAAGAAGATACACTAACCCCTCATCCAAGTGGCTCCTAAGTGCCAGGCATGAGGCATCAGCCCTTGACCTCTAAAGTCTCCAAGTGTAGTGGGGTGATAACAAACACTCTCTAGCTCTGGTAATTCAGTGTGTTCTTGGCTCTGGGTGAGAAGGGAGGGAACAGTGGTTCAGAGGACTGCGCTGGAAGGTGAAAGCTGTTTGGGGATTTGGTCTTCTCTTCTTTAGACATCCTTTGACGCAGTCCTCATTTTTGAAGGTGTACAAACTAAGGCTCAGAGTGGGAGTGCCTTTCCCATAGTCACACAGCAAGTAAATGATGAAGCCAAGTAAATGATGATCCCATCCAGTGATCTCTACCTGGGCCTCAGGGTGTGGGGTTTGAGAGTTAGGTGGGATTTCAAGAGGCCCAGGTGGGAAAGACAGCAGTCAGAGAGCAGGGAACAGCAGAAGTCAAGCCTGAGTGAGTTCAGGGAGTCCTGTTCTAAGGGGCCGGTTGTTCAGCGTGGCTGGGACAAAACGGATGTCCTACAGAGCGGAGCCCTGGAAGTACATGAAAAGTCCTTGGAAGCCACAACCAGATGGAGATCTACCTTCTTTCTAAAGGAAAAAGAAGAAGCAATCTGGGTTGTAGGAAAATCTCTGTGGCAGCAGGTGGAAGATGGGTTGGCAGTGGGAGACACTGGGGTGGGGGGGCTTTTCTGAAAGTCTGGGCTCAAGAAACCAGAAAAAAAAAATGCTGCTAAACTTTCTGAAAAGCCCCCATATTCCCAGCACCCCAAAGTCAGAGTGTTGAAGGGGTCTGGTTGACCTTCATGCAAAATGCAGCCCCCGAGGTGCCTCAGGTGGCCAAAACTATATGCATGGTTCCTTCTTTCATGTTCAGAAATACTGCTGTAAAATTAGCTTTCACGGCTTTGATGAGACTGGAAGCCATAGCACAGGGGCGTCACAAGGAGAAATATGATCTTGATAGACGGCCTGTGAGTCGGCTCCTACAAGACAACAGAACTTCCAGGAAAACTGAGAGTATATTAGGAGAAATGACTTGTCTCTGCTTTTCACAGATCTGTGGGTAATAATGTAATTCTGGAGGCTGCGATGAAGAGAAGCAGTGTTCTAAGCAGGTCAGGCTGCCGCACAGCCAACACCCATTGGTAAAGGCCTCTCAGGGAGCACATCCCAGGTGCCAGGGTGGGCCTTGTCTGCATACCTCCCAACTGGATCCTGAATTTGAGCAGTACTTGAGGGTGTGGGCTGGGAGATGGAGAGATAAAGAAAAAATCAGTCAGCTCGGAGGAGCAGAGGCTGTCTGGGGAAGAAAGCTGCAATCCACACTGAGCTGTAAGGTCAGGTAAAGGCTCTACTCTAGGAAAGGGGACCTGAGTGCCCTCAGGAGTATGGAGCAGCTGAAGCAGGTACCTTTGCCTGGGTGTGGGCAGGGAATTAATTAATGTTAATTAATTAATGTTCCTGGGAAAAAATACTCAAGAAATGTGAGTTTCTCTGGAGCCTGAGGCAGGAGGATCCCAAGTTCAAGACCAGCTTGGGCAACCCTGTCTCAAAATAAACCAAAAAGGGCTGGGGATGTGGCTCAGTGGGAAAGCACTTGCCTAGCATGCATGAGGCCCTGGGATCCATCCCCAGTACCATAATAAATACATAAAATTTAAAAAGAAGAAAAGGAAAATGTGAGTTTCCTCCACTCCCTCCCTCAGTTTTCAAGAGGTCCTCTAAAAGCTCTTGGAGGAAAGGTTTGTCAGATTAAGTCTTGCATCCAAGAGTGCTATATCAGCCGGGTGCAGTGGCACATGCCTATAATTTCAGCCACTCGTGAGGCTCAGGCAGGAGGATCGTGGAGTTCAAAGCCAGCCTCAGCAATTTTAGTGAAAGCCTAAGCAACTCAGAGAGCCCCTATCTCTAAATAAAATACAAAATAGGGCTGGGGATGTGGCTCAGTGGTAAAGCGCCCCTGGGTTCAATCCCTGGTACCAAAAACCAAACAAGAGTGCTGTATCATGTTTATAGGTGCAGGGTTGAGCATCTGATAAAGAAGGGACGTCCCCCCTCTTACTCCTGCCAGCTTACCCACTACTCCACCCCAGAAGCTCTCACTCCCCTTCCTAAATCAAGACTAGTCCAGGGGGCACAGCCCCACCCCCAGCTCACCCCCAAAAAGAGGAAGTAGAGGGACATCTTCAAGGACTGAGTTAAATAGAAATTTCTCTACAAGTAGTTCAGGTATCTTCAGTGTCAAAATCATCTGGGGATGGGGTGTTGTCTGCACAACCCAATTCCCCAAACCCCACCTTGCAGGTTCTTATCTCTAGTTGGAAATTCACGCAGGAGCATGCATTTTGAAGCAAGCTTCTGAGTGACTCTGATGTAAAGAAAGAAGACAGTGGTTTCAGAGTTCCACAGATGATAAGGCCACCTGCTTCTGATACTTGGTGATGTGGCAACCCTAGAGAGAAGAAGACAGAATGGCCACCAAGGGCCAGGAGGTACCAGTCCTGGTACCATGGGAACCATCTTCCTTTCTGGTCTGGGGAGCTGGCAATATGGGCAAGTCACATCAAAGAGGCTCTGAGGGTATTGACTGGATTGTTTTATAGCAAGTGGGATGGAGCAGCAGAATTCCACATAATGTGACATTTTGTTTTTTATTAAAATACCATTAAAAAGGAAAGACCTACTGGGTACAGTGGTGAACGCCCGTAATCCCAGCGGCTCTGGAGGCTGACAGACAGGAGGATCTAGTTCAGAGCCAGCTTCAGCAACAACAAGGTACTAAGCAAGTCAACGAGACCCTGTCTCTAAATAAAATACAAAATAGGACTGGGGATGTGGCTCAGTGGTGGAGTGCCCCAGAGTTCAATCCCCAGTACAAAAAAAAAAAAAAAAAAAAAAGAAAGAAAGAAATAAAGAAAGAGTTTGGTTCAAAATGCTTTCTGATTGCTATTTTTTGGCTGGGCATCTGGTTGGATGTTGGAGAGGCAGAGACTTGTAATAATTGGCCCTTGCCCATAAGGGATTTTGTGTCAAAGCACCTGTACAAGCATCTTCCTGGGCTTATTCAACACAGGAACTTTGGCCATAGCCTCTGGGATGCTGCCTCAGAAGGGACTCAAAGCTGCATTTTCAACCAAATCCTGATTTGGTGATTTTGATGCAAGTCTATACTCTGAAGTTTGGAAATGGAAATTGAACCTAAGTCTGAGAAAATAAATGAATTTAAAAAGCAGAAATTAGCAGGCAAGAAGTAAGTAGCCTGAAAGTTGGTCCTTGATTTCTGGCAATAGGTGCGAATTAGGAATCAAAGATTTCTGTAGGAATTATAGGAAAAATGCCTCTGGAACTGCCATGAGTTATAAAATATAAATGCTGGCAATTTATTTCTGGCTACTATAAATGAGATTTCATGGTTGGTGTTTTTCAACCATGTTTAATTTTCATGGTGAAAGAATAAAATAGATACATGCTTACATATTAAGACGCCTTAAATCTTTGGGTCTCCACGAGCCAGGCCTGCCCAAAGCTGACACACACTTATGAGTAAGCATCATTCACATTTTACGCGTTGGTTCTCATTTCCAGGCACCTTTAGAAATGAGATAAAGATTAGTTATGTTCCAATCCTTTACTGTCATGTAATCTTTGTGTAATAGAACAATCAAGGAGGTTTAATTACCAGTGATGACTGAGCTGGGACATTTGTAATCTAAATGAAGGCTCAGCCTAGGAGGCACATCTCTGCGTGACTGTGCCTCACAATGAGGAGCAGTCTGCTCTCCATTAACATGAAAATTAGTTGTGAAATTGGCTTAAGATTTTCCAGTGCGTGTGGGTAGTTTAGTGTCTGCAGAGAAACAGATTCTGCTCCACAGGGAATTCACCTTCCTGTGGCTTCCCCTTGGCCTTGGGTCTGCCTACTGGAACCCTGGTTATACTCCACATTCACAGGCAACTGACACTTCTCCCTAACACTAGACTCCACCGCTTAGGCGGCACGGTGCTTTAAGGAACTCATGCTCTGCCATCTCAGCAAGGACCACACCACCTGTGCTCTGCTCACAGGAATCCTCTGATGGTCACCCACTGCTGCTGTAACTGATATTAAACACCACTGGGTGGGCAGACGGATAGATGGATGGACGGGGATGATGGCTTCTGGCTTCATGTTTGTCCTGTGACTGTCTTAGAGTGGCCACAAAGTAGTCTTGCTGGGGAGAAAGGCCAGTGGCCATTGCCTGCATCTTCAGAGGAAGCCACATGAGAATGTATTTTGTCCCAGAGTCATTTCAAGGGTCCGATAGTGAAGGACAGTACTCCCAGCAGCGCTGTCCAGGAAGGACTTTCTGCAATGATAGAAATGGTTTACGTCTGTGCTCGTGTGGCGGCCATTCACCTCACGTGGCTCCTGAACACTGGACATGGGTTAGAAGTGATACTCAATGTCATACTGACAGGTAGACAGGAGTGGTGGAGATGAAGGGCTCAATTCTAGAGGTAAGGCCACAGACAGGGAGGAAAGGGAAGATGGGGGCAGGCCAAGGGAAGGAGTCCCAAGACAGGGTGACAGGGCGGGCTACGCCTGGTTGCTGTAGAGCTGCGAGTTCTATGTGGAAGCAGAACACTCAGTCAAACCTGCCCCAACTGCTCCCCTGGATGGGCACACCAAGCTGCACTATGTCCAAGGGTAACCTTTGGCAAATTAAATGCTATTGTAATATCATTAGCATTGTGGTTTTGACATCCCCTGTGGCCTTTCCTGGGGAATGCTGCATGCATCCTTCACCTGAAGTTGTATAAAAATGCCTGTCAATCATGTCTGCCAATCAGGACAAGGGAGGAGCTTGACAGACCAGATCAGGACATCAAAACACACTGAAACCAAATCCCTGGGCTGCATCCTCTCTGGACTAGTCCACAATCTGTGGAGTGCACCAGCCAGAGAGGTCTGGTGGGTGTGGACTCAGGGACAGATAACTCTGCCTAAAATAGGGAAGAAATGTAATCCTGTTTTTCCTGAGATTAGGGATGGGAGAGATTAGGGAGGAGCAGGGAGAGAGGAAGAGAAAGAAAAATGTCCGTTTTTAAAATAAGTTGCAGCGGCAGAGCAGCAAGAGTTATATTTAAAGCATAACGTGGACCACTTCGCCAATTTCCTTTTTTTTTTTTTTTTGTACTGGGGATTGAACTCAGGGCCACTCCACCACATCCCCAGCCCTATTTTGTATTTTATTTAGAGATAGGGTCACAGTGACTTGCTTAGCATCTCCCTTTTGCTGAGGCTGACTTTGAACTCACGATCTTCCTTCTTAGCCTCCTGAGCCGCTGGGATTACAGGCATGCACCATGATGCCTGGCCTTGTCTCACAAATTTGGAAGAATGAAATCTTCCAAACATGTAAGGGAAGAGTAAACGGAGCAGGATTTATTTAAGCAAGAAGAGAGAGAACTCCTACCAAGTGGGAGGAGGCCTGATTACAGAAAAAACCATTGTGGGGTGCCAGATTAGGAGTTTATATATAATTCTGGGCAGAGCATGGAGCAATATGTATGTAAACTAGGCATTGAAATAGTATCTGGGCTATCATCCGGGTTCACCCCCATTTTCCTTTCCTATCACTTCATACTAGGCTCACCCCCACCTTCTGTTTGTCACCTCTGAGACAAAGAGGTTGGTGGAGGTGTTCCCACAGGTGAGCCTCAGACTCTTTTACATTTGAAATAAATAAGCCTTGTTGGTGCTCATGAATATGTCTAGTTAGCCTCCAGGTGGTGTTCCTGTGTTTGAAGAAGACTGACCGTAGATATTCTTACTCAGTATTACTAAATGAAAGCAAAATACATAGTATAAAATACATACACATCCAGGGGTTCTCAAAGGATTCTGACTTTATAAATAAGTACCAGTGGGATGTCACCCTTCTGCAAAGGGCACTGGCTGCCGGGCTGGACTTCTTTCTGCTTTGTCACTCAGAATATGGATGTGCTTCAGAGGCAGGGCTGAAAAGCAGAGCACGTTTCTTTGAGTGTTGTCTTTCCTCATAGTTAAAAGTAACATTTTGTTCCCTGAATAGATGCTGGGCAGCTACTAGCCTAATTTGTTTAGCCCCCTGGGAAATGAGATATTTATAGTTTTTATAACACAGCTCCTACAACCCTATGTAGCAGTTCAAACCTAAGTCCTAGTTAATGGAGGTAAAAATGTGTTTCCATGAGCATCCTCCTCCACAGGCAGCCCTAGAGTGGCTAGTTTTCCTTCCTCTACCCCCTGCTGAAGTCACATGTTACATTCATGAATGTAACAGTAACTGAATGAGGAGGAGGATTCTGTCAATCAGCAATAGTAACTTGTGCTTGTGGACATGGTATTGGAGGATACCATGTTCATTGCTGTGTATGGGTGAGTTTATTTAGTTCTCACAGCCACCCTTTGGCATTGATATTTTTCTTTTTGCAAAAGAGCATGCAGTGGTGGGACACAGGGAAACACCTTGGTGTCATAAAGTAGGTGTGGATGGAGCTAGGGTTGGAGTAAACCCCATTTCACTTCAATGTCAACATCCATTCTAAGACATTTTGTTTCTTAATCAACATGATTTTTATGCTTTCTAATGCCTATTTTTGTGTCTACTTGATTCCTACTTGCTATACACACACACACACACACACACACAAATGTAGGAAGTGGCAGTCAAATGGACACAAAGACAGGCATTATCTACACACATGCACATGTGTATCTCTGTGTGAGTGCGTGCATAGATAACCTCACACACCCTTATTTTTAATATATACTGTGCCTCTTTGTAAGTGTTTAAGAAGGCTTCTCTGATACTAACACTAGAGCTGACAGGGGAAGACCTGTACACATGGGAAAGGGGTAAATACTGTACCAAAGGCCAAGAATAAGGTGACAAGATATTTGCTGTGTTTAGTTTACCTTCAAACTTCCAGGTAGCCCAGGTAAGGAAAGAAGAAGCCTTTTCCATTGCATATCTATATCCTGCTGAATGTTTCTTCCTGTTCCTCCCTTGTGTGTCCACAGATTGTGGGCTTTTTAGCTTTAGAGAAGACCAAGTCCCCATCTCTCTCTTGAACAGAAGAGAAAATGAGGTGATCGGTCTTGAAGTCTCCAGTCTGTGCTAACCCCTGGTGGTGGGGCATCCCCTGTGTGTTGATGACGTTTTTCAGGGACTGGACCTTACCAAGTGATAGGTCATGGTGCACCAAAAAAAAGAAAAAAAAAAAAAAAAAAAAAAAGGCAGGAGATGGGAAGCAAACCTTGGATCAGCAGGCTTTCCTTTATTTTGCAGTGAAGTCCATCATTCAGGCACGGGAGGGCTCATTTTCTGGGTGTGGAGATGGCCCCCAGGTTACAGAAGAAGTCTGGCTCTTATAGTTTATAATAAGGGTGACTTAGTTATTGGAAATTGCGGACATGCCGTTTGGACATTCAGGGGCCTAGTTGTATAGGTTGAAATTTTAACTCAGGAAGGCAGTTGTAAAAAGTTTGAAAACTCATTGTCTGGGACCCATTGTTACCTAGAGCTTCACTATTTGCTTTTCTCCTTCCAGAACTCCTCTGCCATGGGAAAGGGTAAAGTCCAGGGCCTAGAGTTTGAGTGCTCACCTCCTCCCTTCAGAACCCATTGTGTTTGGGAAGGGGTAAATATTTACTTTTGGTGGAGATGCTGGGGATGAACCCAGGAAGGGATATAAGTTTGCTTTTTCCCTGGGGCCCATTGTCACTGGGAAAGGATATACTGGGAGAGGTTTAATGTTTAGCTAATTTCCCCTCCCTCCCCCTGAGCCACACTGTCCCTCTATCCCCGCCCCCCCCCCCCCTCCTAATCCACATCAGATCTTGCTTGCAGGTGAAATTTGGCTCATTAATTAACAGGGCCACCTTGTAGGGCTATTTTAGCACCAGCTGAGATAACATAGATAAAGGGCTCTTGTCTGTACATGGCAAGCAATAAGTGCTCTGTCAATAGCATAACACACTCTGATTTCCAGGGACCTTATGGAGTTGTTGTTCATCTTTGTACCTCACATGCTTATTGACACTCAAATGGCAAACACTTCACCTGTAGGTGGAAACTGTATTACTGCTCCCTCCCTTCTCCTTTCTTTCCTGGGCTTAGAGAAAGCTACTCTGCCCAGCTTCCCATGCAGCTAGCAGTCATGAGACTTGTCCTGGCCAATGAAATGTGAGTGGAAGCCAGGGAGGAGCGAAGAAATAAGAATAGATAAGGAGAACATTAACAGGGAAGGGAAAGAGAATGCACCTTTAAATCTGAGAGGCTCCATGAACACCCTCACCTTTATTCTCCAAGCCTGTCTTCCTACAGACACAAATTCTTAAAATAACCTTGAATCTCAGAGTACTGAGTTGAGCTGATTAATACCTCCATACATTGCTAACTTGTACAGTGCTCTTTTTTTTTTTTTTTGACTAAATCCAAGGGAAAATATTGTTAGACACTTATGATATCAGGTGTATTTCAAATATTATCTGTTGACTGTATGACATCAACTATAGCTCCTGCAAGAACCACACCACAGTGAGCTGCCCCGTGTTCCATAATGAGAAGGACTGAGCTCACCAGGCTGATGGTACCCCCATGTGCTTCTTAGGCTATTTACAAGTTTTATATTAAAAGAAGAGCTTCTGGTCCCAGACATGTGTCTCACGAGCGCCCTCACAAGAACCCTTTGAATATGTATCCTGCTCTATTGCTTTTCTGAATAAATCTCCTGGATTTCTTAAACATTTGTGCCTCTTTTGATGCATCCTAAAATTCTTTTCTGTGGCATAAGTCAAGAATCTGCCAGGGTGAAATTGAGATCCCCTTCTCCCTTTTGGATAAACTTCCCAGACTCCTATCTGGTAAAACAAATGTGTCACTTCTAGCTGAGAGGTTTAAAAAACTTCTGTAGGAGTGTCCAGTGACTGCCCTGAAACAATATCCTGGAGCTTCATGGTGAAGGAACTATGTTCCAAGATGGGAGAGCTCTGTGAGCCTAGAGTGTTGGCTGGATGGGGTAAAATCCTTCCTTAACTCCTGCCACCTACTATCATTCATGCATACCCCATTCTGGATGTCTAATATGAGCCCGAGATAAAAATAAACCAGTGGAGCCAGTAGTCGGTATGGTATACACATGTAATCCCAGCAGCTGGGGAGGGTGAGGCAGGAGGATTTCAAGTTCAAAGCCAGCAAAAGCAAAGCACTAAGCAAATCAGTGAGACTCTGTCTCTAAATAAAATACAAAATAGGGCTGGGGATGTGACTCAGTGGTCAAGTACCCCTGAATTCAATCCCTGGCACTCAAATAAATATATAAACAAGTGGAAATTTCTATGGATTTATTGCTTAGCTCATCCTTTCTTGACTAATAGACCACTTCGGTCAAATGATTCCTGATATTCAGAGGCAAATTTGATACAATGAAACAAATATCCCAATTTCTATTGAATTAAAGTTAGGGCTTGTAAAATTATGACAACAACTCTGCTTGAACTATTATTGAGAAGTCATAACCTTCCATCCAACAAATACAGAAGCCATGTTCATCGGAGTGAGGTCTTTGTTATGCTACATGTTCTTTTCTACTGTAGTTACATTTAGATCTTGGAAATGTAGAAAAATAATTTGTGTCTTACCACAAATGTATCAAGTAGGATAAAGCCTACATATACAGAAATACATATTGGACAACTTCGATTCAGACTAAAGATGAATCTGGGTATGGTCTGGGGTTTTTAGAAGGCTACCACACAATTTGCCATCTTTGAGAAGTTGAGAGATTTATCTGGAAGGTTCTGCATGGGTCCTCTGTGCCTGTAGAAATCACATCAGGATCTCTTCCCTCATCTGGACATTGGTCAGCATTTGTCAAGGAGAATGCATTGCTTTCCAAATCAGGGGTCCAGATCTACTTGCATCAGCATCCCCAGGAGAGCTTGGAATGCAGATCTCCCCAGAATTTCTGATTCCATAGTTCTGGAACCAGACTTGAGAGAATGTGAATTTCTTATAAGCTCTCAGGTGATGCTGTTGCTGCAGATCCAGGAAGCACACTCAGAACCACCGCTCAGAGCTTTGTTTGTCCAGGTATGGTCTATGGATTGACAGCATCAGCATCCCCTGGGATGCAGAGTCTCAGGCCCCACTCCAGACCTGTGGAATCAGAACCAGGTGAGTGGTATTACCAGGGAGGTGTGGAAAGCATCACTGTGAGGGAAAGAGGTGTTTTCCAGCACAACAGGATATTAGAGAACCCAGCTGCTACCAGTAGTGGTTCAGACCTTCCAAGGTCAGACCTGCTGGTTTCTGCTTTGTGATCTCATGGTGAGTGTTCATGCTCTTCCAATATCTAGGTGCAAGTGAACATCCTAGAACCCATGCCCATTGTAAGTTACCTCCTGGCACAAACTGCAGCAGGGGCTCTGGTGCCTGCACGGTATGCTCTGCAGTGTGGTGTGTACTGAGTCTAAATCCCAGCTTCACTACTTCATTGCTTTATGTCTTTTTATAGGATATGCACCCTCGGCTTCCAGCTAAAATGAGCCTAATTGCAGCATCTACCTCAAGGGATTGCTGTCAACATGTATGAAATTCTGGGAACAATTTTGGGCAGAGTAACTATACCTTAAATAACAGCCATGGTCTGCAAAGCTTTTCAAGTCTGAGCTTCTCTCCTGATTTCTTATCTTCTTTGACTAAACCCAGAATGTGAGCTGTGTTGGTGGCTGAACTGGAGCATAAGGGTCTCATTCATCTTTGTATCAGCATTAGGCACAAGACCTTCCATGCACGAGGTGCTCAGTTAGTGGGGCTGATGGGGTAACCCTGAAGTGTGCTTGCCGCAGTCTGGCTGGGCACAAATCACGAGCCACTGAAGCAGGAAAAAACTTTATTTCTGAACTCCACCAGCACACTCCACACACGCTCCCGGGAACTCCCCCGAACGCCACGCAGCTCCTCCAGGAACCATCAACCAGAAATCCCTGGTCCGGCACTTCCCCAACCAATGGGAACTCTCTGGGAATCCCCTCAGAACTCCAAAGTAGCAGGCGGAGGTGGACAGCAGGGGTCTAATATTACAGTTGAATACACAGCTTAACATAACCATCATCATCCCAAAGGCCTGCTGGCGTCACCTCTCAACCACTCCGTATTGGCAAAATGCCAGGCGTCATTCTGACTGGGCTATGGCTCTCAGCATGTGCTAACTCTACTTATCAGGCTGGGAAGGGGCTTCTCAGGAACACACGCAAATACAAGACTAAGAAAGAACTAGTGTTACTGAGCAGGACATGGTCTCCTCAATCCTGAAAGCGAATTCTCTATGAGATGCAAAGTCAAGGTGATGCCTGGATCTTCCACCAGCCAAATATTAATGAAAGAAAGAAAACCCAGTCCTGGCCCTCTCTGGGCTCCAGAGACATCATAGACTGTCAGCTCTTTAGCCCCGAGGAACTGCCTGCCCAGTGCACCCCAGGACCTGGCAGAGACTCGGCTCCAGTCCAGCCCAGTTCAGCAAGAATCGCCCTCCCCTTCTTGGCAACTTCACTGTTGCCCCTCACTCTGCCCGCCACTGTCCCTCCCAGCTGCCTTTGCTGTTGAGCCTGACCTCTCCTGACACTATTGCCATGGTCCTGATCACAGTCTTCTTTTCCATTTTAACATGTCACTCGTTAATGACCCCCAGACCTGAAGGGCAGTAGGTGGCTGACCTGATTCTGTGTCCTGTAGGCGCTGTCTTGGCGTCCACTTTTAGATCTGACCTGGCTTATTTGAACGAAGTGGCAACCTGCCACCTATGGCCTGGTTGAAACGTCCCCTGGCCTTGGGGTGCTGTGTGGTACAGGCTGCTTGCTCCTCCTCTCACCCCAAACCCAACATCCCACAGCTGCTGAGCATGGTGAGGCCTAACGCTCCACACCAGAGTCCTATAAATGGGGGCCTTTACCTAAGGAGCCAGCCGCCCGGCTGGAGGTCTGCAAAATGGCTCCATCCTAAACCTGGGCCTGGAGGCCGCTCTCTGGTTCCCTATCCACTGCTGGAACCTTCAGAATCCCATCAGCTTCCGGCTGGCACCACAGCCTCTCCCAGATCTGGGAGTAACACAGCTTTCACGGGGCTTCACCTCCTCCTGTGGCTCACCCAGGACACACCTGGACTAATTCTCCTGGTCAGGGCTTTTCTAGAAAATGGCTAGCCTCCATGGCTGGTGTCACCCCCCAGTGAGAAGCCATTCAAAACCAAATTAGAGGAAAGCACAGCAGTGACCTGTGATTACATGACACAGGAGAAGGGAGGCAACATTAAAGAGTGTGGTGTTGGGATTCAGAAGCTTTGTCCCTTCCTAACTGTGTGACCCTCCCTCGGCAGATTATTTAAACTCCCTGAATTTCACTTTGTCTCACCAGGAAAATGGACAGCATGGTTCTACTTACCTTGATGGTTTGTTTTGAGGCTTACGCGAGTTGATGACTGCATTTAGCACTGGGTCTGGTACCAAGCAAGTATTTCAAAAATTTAGAAAAGAAAAATCATGATTTCCCAGTCATACTTGAGTTTGCAATTCACCCCACCACCTGTCAGCCACACCGTCTTGAGTATATTGTGTCATATCTCAGAATCTGTTTTTTTTTTTTTTTTTTTTAATGCGACGATCTCTGTCAAGTTCGGGAGGCGTGACGAGGCATCACTGAAATCCCCCATAAAACAGACAACCCTGCACCTGCATGCTCCTTCAGAAAACGTAAACCCAGCACAAACTACACATGAAACGCTGCAGTGCAGTGATCACATGGCCCCATCCCTCCCCCACGGCTTAGGCTCTCATGGTAGAGACACACGATTCAACTGATAATCAAAGGAGTAAGTACATAACTTCCCACAGCAGAAGGTGTCTCCGAAGGGGACATACAGGGAGCTCTAAGTATAACGGGAGGAACAGAAGGGTGGATTCTGAGAACAGAAACATTGATGATGGGAGTTGGTAACCCAGCACTCAGGAAGCTCCCCCCGGAGGCGGGGAGCTCAGAGCATTGGTGGATCCAAGAGAAGACCAGGGGCAGGCTTGGAAGGGCCGGGAGGGAGGAGGGCCAGGTCGTGCAGGGTTTGGTGACCACATCAAGGAGTTCTGGGTTGCGCTTCCATTGCAAACGAAGCATTCGGAGCATCATAGCGGCCCCCTGAAGATCTCCCCTTTCACTGCCATATTTTTGAAAACTGTGTTTATGGCGCAGCTGGATCCAGGAGGCTTTGTTTTGTGATTACTTGTCTTGCTAACAGCTGCGGGTCCCTCCAAGAACTGTTTACCTAATTGGGTTAGGCTGGTGCGCAGACAAATGGGCTTTGATATGATAAATGGCCCATGAAAGTGAAAGGGGAAGGCAGACACGGCGCTAATTTCCATTCTATCCCGGAATAAAGGAGAAAGGTCGCCGGCTGTGAAAAGCCACCCGATTAGAAGCAGGTTTCTGATTGTCAGCCTGCTGGGAGATCATCTTGTCAGCAGGACCCACCCGAGGGGAAATAATTTGCAATTATGCAGCAGCCTTCCTCTTGGGACACACAAACCCTTTCTAGATGTTTCCCTAAACCTGGAGGCGGAGAGGCCGAGGTGTCTGTCGTCATTTTGCAATTAAAAAGTCATCTTAGAAGAACTGCTTTCATAATCTTCCTCACGCTGCTGGATGGTAAAGCTTCTCAAGACCGTGTTTGGGGAGGGAAATGTCACCCGATCCCGTTGTGAACACCCCCCAGTTGCTTGCCTAAATGACAAGAAGCGCGTTTCCACCCTGGCTGGTGGCTCACGTTCTGAAGCAACGTCGCTTTGGTTTCCTGTTCAGTGAGGCACCATCTGATTATTAGAACAAACGTCGTTTAGCCCAGGCTTCCTCCAGAACCCGCAGTACCTTGCAGAGCCCCAGAGGTCAAGGGAGAAGTTCATTTATAAGCGAAAGTTCACTCTGGAGAGTAGAGAGGGCTGCTGCAGTGGGTAGCAGCTCAAAGCCCTGCACACCATCAGCAGAACTTGCTTTCTTAGGCTGTGCTAATTCTCCCTTTTCTCCCCTGGGTGGATCTGGGGTGGATTGTCGCCTTGATTGACAGCTGAATTTTATATGATTTCTCTTCTACTGCCCAGGAGTTTGGTTTTTCCCTCCAGAAAACGCAGAGGGGGAGCAATCTGCAATGCTAATGATGGGATAAGTAGCAACAGGTTCACTTTGTCAGTACCTTGGACTCTTGCGCATGCCCAAGACCGGGGCTTCCCTTCCTGGTCCTGAATTACCCTTGTGGTTGTCTAGCTTTTCCGCTTCAACTGCAGGATGACCCAGTTTCCCCTGTCTGGAAGAGTCTTCTGGTGGAGTGTTGTGAGGGCCCTGGGTGGAGCTGAGAGCCCTAAGGGCTGGTCCCTTCCCCATCCCCCACTGCCTGCCTAACAAGTGCTTCCTCCTCTTGTCTCAGAAATCTTTCCAGAGCTGAGACCAGGTTCTCCATCTCCAGTGAGAACCAAGCCTCTGTGCCAGGGCTTAAGGTGCGGGTTCCTGTTAGGAGCCCTTAAAAACATGAAGGCTCTAATCTTGGTTTTCAAAGCCACCAATGTTGCCTGACTTTGGAAAAACCATGTAACTTCTATGAAACCTTTTTCTTCCCATTGTCCATTGTTAACCTTTCCAAGAGGGTTAATAGCACAGAAGGTGATGACATAAGTCTTAGCAGTCCACAGAGGGAGGTGCGTATCTAGGGAAGGGTTTGTTTTTATACTCTTGGTTACAGTTTAAACAGACAGATTAAAAGTAACACAGGAAAACAAACAAACAAACAAACAAACATAGGGCAGAATCCAGGACAAACCAGGCAGGCACTTGCAGATGTCCACTCCCAACGGAGTTGTGTGGACACTGTTTGATTCTCTTACCAGCAATGGGTGACAAAAGGCCTGAGGGAGGACCCACTGGGGAAGTTCATTCAAGCCTCACTGAAGCATGGAGCATCTGTGATCTGTGTGGCTCAAGTCACTTTGCTCAGTGTCTGCTGACCCTCCTCCAGAGGTCACATTGAGTTAAGCACTGCCCAAAGCTCCCACCATAAATCACATTGTTGACCTGGAGCCCAGGGATACCAGGACACCTTAGTGGGTCAGCCACCATGGAGTTGGGAGGCTGTCTTCCAGGAGCTGGACCCAAGCTAGCCTTCCCTGGAACTGCATGGGTTGCACCTCCCAAGCCAGAGGAGGCAACCCTTGTGGGCAACCCCCCAAGCCATGCCTGTCCTCTACAGCAGCCTTGGCTCGGACTTACCCACATCGTCCACAGTTTCATTGATCAACATTTTTCTTGCTCTCAAACTGTCCTGTGACATTCTTTTGATTAAGTGCATTTCCAAAACTCGCCTTTAATGAGCATTTCTTCGTGGTAACTTCTCCGATTGTGTTTCTTTTAAAATGTATTCATTTTGTCCTCATTCTTAAATTGGAATTTAGCTCGATTTAAAATTTGGAGTAAAAAGTTGTTTTTTTTTTTTTCCCTCACTAGAGATGTCACTTCATGCTATTCTAGGTTCCATTTTCATTATTAAGCCATCACGGGTTTAATTGTAAATTTTCAAAGATGACTTCCCTTCTCTGTTTTCATGCTTCTCTTTTCCAGTAATTTTGCAGTGTTCTATCATTTCACTACCATTTGTTGAAAGGTGTAGACTATTTTTATCTTTTTTTTGTTGGTGGTGCATTTAATTATCCAGCTTGATGAGCTTCGTTGTGGCATATTCCTACTCGCCTGTAGCATATTTTGTAGGGGGAGATTTGATCAAGTTATTTGAGGTCTAAGATCAGGCATTTTGACCTCTTTTTGGGACTGACACAGAAATGAGCATTTCCCCATTACCCTTGCCTGTTCCCGTGGTAATGGGAGGCAGGGACTCTCGGTGGCATACCTACACTTCCTCCTCATCATTGACCATTGCAATTGATATCACTTGTTGATCCCAGCACTCATTCCGAGCTGGGTTTGTCTTGGCATAATGCTTTTGACCACCAACTACAATGAGGACAGTTTGAGTTCAGGGGTCACCTGAAATATAAAGAAATCTGCCACGAGTCTCTACTACTCCACGTACCACCTCTAACTCCCCTGAAACTTGCAGCGGGGAGGCTGAGGGTGGACTGACTAGTCGCCCTCCAACAAAGAATTCTTATACTCAGCTTTTTTAGCCCCTGGGAGGGGTCCTGCTGGGAAGGCTGCCAGAGATAATAATGTTCACTAGATGTTCTTCCTCCCTCAGCCCTGAGTTAGGACCTGCCCATGTAGAGCTGGCCAACAGCCTTTGGACAAAAGTGGCCTGTGTCTCTTCTGTGTCAGAGCACAGCATCTTCCGGTTGGTGCTTCCCCAGGCTTTACTCCTTAAAAAAAAAAAAAAAAAAAAAAAAGTGGCCCTGAGTTCCACATGGTCCAGCTACGAGATGGCAGAGTTCTTATTATCCCAGCTCCTTGGGGACACTGCATTAGTTTGTTAGGGCCGCCGCCATAACAAGGCATCACAACCTGGGTGATTAAGTGGCAGAAATTTATCTCACGTTCTGGAGGCTAGAAGTTTAAGATCAAGGTATTGATGGGGTTGGCTCCTTCCAAGGACTGGGAAGAGTCCATTCCGCACTTCTCTTAGCTACTTGTAGTTCTCTGGCCATCTTTGTGGCCTCCGTTGACTTTTAGAGATGTCGCTCCATCTTTGCTTTCATCTTCATACAGCATTCTCCCTGTGGGGGTCTCCAAGCTCCCCCTTCTTGTAAGGATGCCAGCCATGTTGAATTAGGGACCACCATATTCCAGCTGACCTCATCTTAACTAATCACATCTGCAATGAGCTTATTTCCAAGTAAAGCCACAGTCAGAGGTATTGGGGGTGAGGGCCTCAATATATGAATTTTTAGTGGACACAATCCAACCCATTGTAGACAGTGATGACATTGGACATGAAGCATGAGTGAGAAAATTAATTTTTATTCTAAGCAACTGACTTTTGGGGGCTATTTATTACAGCAGCAGCATCTCACTTGTCCTAATTAACATGAGATGCTTAGTGGTTGGCATACCTGAAGCTACCAGGTTGTGCGTGGGGGCATGAAGTACATGCAGCATTTCTCCTGGCAGGTGGATGCTCCCTGAAGTGACAACTTCATAGGTCACTGATGCACTTTCACACAGCCTCTGGATCTAACACTACCTGGCGGGCTCTCAGGATCACTGAGTGGGTCTTCCCTGTTGCACCTTTAGCTCTTTGTGTCAGCCTGTTTTCTGTCATGATAACACAATACCCCAGACTGGATGCATTATTAGAAAAAAGAGGTTTATTTTGGCCCATGTTCTGGCCCAAGGTTAAGGGGCTGCACACGGTGATGACCATCTAACTGGCAGAGTCCTGAAGTGGAACAGGGTATCAGGTGGCAAGAGGCAGGGAGGGTGTGTGTGCACTGTGTGTGTGTGTGTGTGTGTGTGCACATGTTTGTGTGGTGTGTTGTCTCTCAGCCTTTTAGAAAGTCACCAGGGTTCAATCATGGGGGTGGGCGATATTCTGAATTTATCTAATCCCAACTCCAAAGACCCCACCTCTACACATCACAGCCAGGTTGAATTCCCTCTTCTTACTACCTCACCATGTGGATTGAACTCTCATATGAGTTTTTAAGGGGACAGGCCATATTCCTGCCACAGCATTCTCTCAGGAGCATCATTAGACAATGGGAAGAAAAAAAAATACTCCTCTTTTGGAACCCGTTGGTAGGTGAATCCATTTGTCAGCTCTGGTGAGTCAAAGAAGGGTCTCCAGAGATTATCTAGTTCAAGTAAATCACTAAAGGAGGGCAAGATTGGCACCTTGACCAGTGAAAAGGGCACTTGTCCAGGCTCATGTAGTTTATTCTGAGGCAGAGCCGGGACTGGGACCCAGGCCTCCTATTTTAAATCTGGAGAAGGATGTTGGAGCAAATGGGAGCAGCCAAATACACCGTGAGACTCTGAGCAGGTTAAGAGGATGCAAGGGAGATTAAAAGATGCAAAGCCCTTTTCCTGGGGTCTCAGCGTCCCCTGTCTCAGTTCCTGCTTCTCACAATGACAAAGGGGGTCTTGTTCATCTTCCACTGACAATCCTCCAAACCCAGAACCCTTTGCAGATAGTCCAAACCGGCCTTGAAGTCTTCGCAGATTACTCTTTGCAAAGAGTCGGATTACATCCCAGTTCACCATCATGCTGACTCTGTCCTTGCTTGCTGACTCTTTCTTTGCTTTCTGACTTCATCTCTTGCTTTTCTGCTCTTGCCCTGCTGCACTTTGCTGACATTGTATTTTTCCTTCCATACCAGCAATGTGGCAAGCTTTTCCCACCTCAGGGCCTTTGCATATGTAGTCCCTCAGCCTAGAATTCTCTCCCCCAAGCCTTCCTCTCTCTGCAGGCTGAGATGTTACCTCTACAGAGATGCTGCCCGTCTTGTCTTCCCCATCCAAGTGGTGACCTTCTGTGGGTCTCTCTGTCCACCTGGTTTCTTCTTGCCTGTATGGCTGTGGATTCTTGTCTGCACCACTCTGTGTGAGCTGCAGGCGGCCAGAGGCAGCGGCTGTGGTCTTTGCTGTTTTGCCCCAGGATTGAACATGAAGCTATCAACGAAGCCACTAAGTAAGTGCTGGTGTTGGTTTTCTTTTGTTGCTGTAACAGTTGCCTCAAACACTGTGGTTTAAGACAATGCAAATCTATTCTCTTACAGTTCTGAAGGTCAGAAGTCCAAATGGGGTCTTGCTGGACTGGGATCCAGATGTTGGCAGGCACAGAAGCTCTGGGTGCTCCAGGGCTGAACCACTTCCTTGTTCCTTCAGAGGCTGCCCAGGTGCCTTGGCTCTAAGGCATCTCTCTGCACCTTTGTCCCATAGCAGAGAGACCTCTGACTCCCCTGTCTTCCCCTCCACTTTTAAGGTCCCTGGTGAATCATGTTGGGTGCACCTGGACGATGCCGACTAATTTCCTTATTTTAAAACCGCTGGATTAGTGCTCTTAATTCTATCTGCAAACTTAATCCCCTTTTGCCATGTAGTTAAACATATTCACAAATTCTGGGGATTAAGAGGTGGGCATCTTGGGACACCATTATTCTGCCTCAATAAATATTTATGAATTTCTGAACAAGTCCATAAATGACCACTGGCTTGGAAGTTCTTTGTGGGCAAATGGCAGCATTTGCATTTCTTTTTGTGGCTTTCTGTGCTTGCCCAACCCGGTCCAAGATTCAGGCACAGTAATTACTCTAGGTACTTTCAGCTTCCCAGAGGAGGGCAGAGGACTGGGGAACGAGTTCTTCCTTTAATTATCAGCCTCAAAAGAGGACCTGGAGACCCTTCAGGTGCTAGATGAAGAGCATCTTCCGGATCTAATTAAATATCTAATATTCTTGGGAAGGCTTGAGATTTATGGTTGGTGCCACTGTAATTGGCATGGTCTCTCCCAGAGTGACAAACCGAGGCCTTATAAACATTTGCACCTCGAGTGATTCCAACCAACTTGATTAATTTCTGGGAGATTAATACAGGGAAGGCTGAAGGCTATGTTTTGCAATCAAGTAGAGAGCGTCTGCTTTCAACCTGGATTGAATTCCAGCCACAGGGTGGGGGGGGAAAAATGGAGCTAGATTTTTCCCGAGTTCTGTGTGAATGGTGGTCCCTTCCTTCCCTTTGTGTGGAATGAAGTAGTGTGTTTTCTGAGCAAAGCTGCATCCCATAATTTTATGTTTCTCCAAGGACAATACCGCAAAGACATTCAGTTGTGCAAAATGGGTTTTCTTCTCAGACGAGACCTCGCGTTTATCTGTCACGTCGCAGGCTATTTTTAGTGCCAGTACTTTAAAAACTTAAGGAGCCTATCTCCCCTCACCAGGCTCAAGCACAGGGTTGCTATGCAACAGGACCAGCTCCCCAGAGGTTTCCACACTCATTCCTCTCACAGTCAGTGAACTGGACCTTGGCAGAAAAAAAAAAAAATCAAACAATCAAGTGAGGCCAGGACATGAAAAAAGAGCAATGGTTTTGAAAACTCGTCCTCTGGAGTCCTCGCTTCACCTGCTCCTAGTTGTATGGCTCCAGGAAAATCTTTTCATCTTCCAGGGCCTCAGTTTCACCATGTGTTCAACGGGGATGTTATTAGTATCTAGCCCTTGAGGTTACTGTGTAGAGAAAACACAATTATACACACACAGGGCTTAAAGCAAAGACAGGGTTTACGTTTAGTTCCCACAAAATGAGCATTATACAACCATGTGGAAAATTGAAGAGATTCTGTTAGCACTGAGGTACCCCTTTACTTCTTGGGTTTATTAGTATCTATTGCAAGGTAGTTCCTCTATGAAGTAAAAATAACCACAGTGATACTAGTCATTAAAACCTGTATGCGTAAAAGGAATTAAAATGCTGACATTAGACACCATATCAGGATTTTTTATAGGGTATTGAGACTTCCTGGCTTTGCTGCCTGAGTGTAGTGAGATGTCCTCAGTTACTCTGAAAGTGAATAGATTCCCGGTACCTCCCCGTGTGTTTTAGGGGAACCAGGACAGCCATCTAGGAGATTCCTTACTGAGCCATGAACAACATCTTTGGTTCTCACTTAGGCCGGTGGCCCTGTGTACCTGCCTGTGAATGAGGGTCCCTTTCACGTCTCTGGAGCTCCTGTTTGTAGCTTCGTTTGCCCAGTGATGGCCTTTACTGATTGTGAACTTTACTGAGTGCAATCAGTACTCTTTCGACTTGTGATGACATTAACGTCACGACAAACTTACAGGAGAGGTGCCCTTACTGCAGAGTGGGCAAACTTGGGCTACTTGCCGAGACCTGCAGGCACAGCCTGTTCCAGCTCACCGAATTCTACAGTCCGTTTTCCTAACATGACCCTGCTCCCCCGACCCTGCTTTATTTTACACTCACAGAAGTGCTGCCTGTGGGCAGGAAAGGCCGTGCTCTGGTCTGAACATTGGAGTCCTGCCCAGGTTTCTGTGTAGGAACCTGACCCCTGTTGAGAGCCACAGCCAGTCGGAATGGCCCCTGGCATTTTGCCAGAAGTAATGGTTGAGAGGCGAGCCATTAAGATGATGCTGGATCCATTCAATTGTATGCAGACCCCTCTGTCCGCCTCGGGCACCCCGCTACTTGGAGTTCTCCAGGGGATTTCCTGGGGAGTTGGTTGGGGAGTTGGTTGGTGAAGTTCCGGTGGAGGGAGTTCCGGTTGGTGTGGTGTGCTGGAGAGGGGCCCCGTGGGTGGTGTTCGGGAGAGTTACCGGGGAGTGTGCGTGGAGTGCTGTTGGAGTTCAGGCAATAAAGTTTCCTGTTTGAACATGCAAGTGCTTTGTGGCGGCTCAGTGATTTGTGCCCAGCCAGACTGCGGCAAAGCCCCAATGCAGTAGTGTTGAGAGGTGAGAGCCCTTGGAGGTGGTTGGGTGAGATGGTGGAACCCTTTTGGATAGGGTCCTTCTAAATGAGGCCTGCCCTCTGAGGATACACACAAGGTGACCTCTGTGAGAAGCAGGCCATGCTGGACACCGACTCTGTTGAATCTTGATGGTGGACTTCCAGCTTCCAGAACTGTGTGCAATAAATTTCTATTTATAAAGTGCCCAGCCTAAGGTATTTTATGATAGCGTCCTGAATGGATCAAAACAGGTGAATATTCTGGTCTATATCAGAGGAAACTGAGCCTCAGAGAAGTAAAATGTCCTGACATAAATGGCCAGATTGCAATTAGAAGCCAGGTTCTGGACATCTAGAATAGTGTTCCTTCTTCTCTTTCCATCACGTACCAATAGGGTACTGAACTGAATTCTACAGTCTGTTTTCCTAACATGAAGAGGACCCATTTTACACCCTTTATGAAGAAAAAATGGACTCTATGAATGTAACAGACTTTTTTTAAATTTTTAAAATTTGTTTTAATTAGTTATACATGACAGTAGGATGAATTTACGCACTTGGTTATCATCAATACTTAGATGGAATAATGTCTCATTTTTCTGAGTGTACGTGTTGCAGAATCATTTTGGTCCTGCAGTTACATATATACATAGTAATAATGTCTGGTTCATTCTACTATCTTTCCTATCCCCATATCCCCTCCCTTCCCTTCCCATCACTTCCTTCTACCTAATCTAAGGTAATGCTATTCTTCTCTAGTGCCCCACCCCCCCCCCCCCCCCCGCCTTATTGTGAATTAGCATCTGCGTATTAGAGAAAATATTCAGCCTTTGATTTTCTGGGATTGGCTTATTTCACTTAGCATGATATTCTCCAACTCCAACCATTCACTGGAAAAATGCCATAATTTCACTCTTCTTTAAAGCTGAGTAATATTTCATTGAGTATATATACCACATCTTCTTTCTTCATTCATCTATTGAGGGACACCTAGGTTGATTCCATAGCCTAGCTATTGTGAATTGAGTTGCTATAAACATTGATGTGGCTGCATCACTATAGTATGCTGATTTTAAGTCCTTTGAGTATAAACCAAGGAGTGGGATAGCTGGGTCAAATGGCGTTTCCATTTCCAGTTTTCTGAGGAATCTCCATACTACTTTCCATAGTGGTTGCACCAATTTGCAATCCCACCACCAATGTATGAGTGTGCCTTTTTCACCACATCCTCACCAACATTTATTGTTGCCTGTGTTCTTGATGAAGCAATCCTTATCAAGAAAAGTGAAGCAGGAGGCATCACAATACCAGACCTTAAACTATACTCCAGAGCTATAGAAACAAAAACAGCATGGTATCGACACCAAAAGAGACTTGTAGACCAATGATACAGAATAGAGGACACAGAGACTAACCTACATAGATACGGTTATCTCATACGTAATGTTCTTTTATGATTTTATTAGGTGAAGATGATTGCAGTTTATTGGTCAGCAGGGGTGCTGTCACCACCAGGCAGGCTGGACCTTAAGGCAGAGCTTTGGGAAGACAGATCTCCCTGGGATCCTGCCCAATACAGGTTCTCATTTTCTGGGCCTCAGGAAGAGCCTGTGATTGAGTTTCTGTCTAGTTTCTAGGTAAAGCGGTTGCTGCACTTGTGGGTGCACTGTTTGAGTAGCAATGCTTTAGGGACTGAAGACCATTTTGTGTTGACTGACAAATAAGCACTTGTGGTATAAATTGGTTGTAGTCTCAACTACTCAGGAGGCTGAGACTGGCAGATGGGAAGTTCAAGGCCAGCCTGGGCAACTTCCTGAGACCGTTTCTCAAAATAAAGTGTTTTAGTTAGCTTTTTCACTGTTGCCACTGAAATATCTGACCAGAAAAATTGTAGAGATAGAAAAGTTTGCTTAGGGGTTCACTGTTTCAGAGGTCTCAAATCCACAGAAGCCCAGCCTCACTCCTCAGGGCTTGAGGGGAGGCAGAACATCGTGGTGAAAGAGTGTGGCAGAGGGAAGCAGCTCACATGGTGATGGGGAAGCAGAGATCTCTACGTACCAGGTACAAATATGTACCCCAAAGCCAGTCCCCCAGTGCCCTACCTTTCCAGCCACACCCCACCTGCCTTCAGTTACCCCTCAATTAATTCTATCAGGTGATTAATTCACTGATTGGGTTAAGGCTCTTGTAACCCAATCATTTCTCCTCTAAACCTTCTTGCATTTTCTCACACATGAGCTTTTGAGGGACACCTCACATCCAAACCGTGTCACCTAGCATGTGTGAGACCTTGGGTTAGGGCCATGGCTAGGGGAGCTGTTTGGTGAGGGGAGGGCTGTTTTAGAATAAATGCAACAAGTGGAGTTTGGTAAATACCACTGTTTCTTGTCCTGATTTTGCCAGTGATGCTGTGGCCTTTAGGGAAACTTCTTGTTCTGTTTGTCAGGATCCTTGTAAACCACAGTCCCAGCTCCTCTCAGGTTCTGATTAGATATTTCTAAGATGACCGGATACCCTAGGTTTTCTGGGATGTTCTTCATTTTAATATCCCATCAAGATGTCCAGCTATGTTCTGAAATCTGCACCTCAACTTTGTGTGTGTGTGTGTATGTGTGTGTGTGTGTGTGTGTGTGGTGCTGGGGCTCCAACCCAGGGCCTTGTGCATGCAAGGTAAGCCCTCTCCCAACTGAGATATATTTCCAGCCCTGCACCTCAATTTTTGATTTTAAGAAATATGTTTATCATGATTTTGCCCCAGCAAGAACACGTTCACAGTTGGTTTGCCTAATTGATATTCTGCACATCTCAGTAGTTCTTAATCTGTGTGGGTGTGTGTGTGCGCATGCGTGCGATAGCCCTTTGAGAATTTATTATTAAAAGCTATGGATCATCAACTCAGAAAATGTACATTTGCACAGGCATGTGAGAACTGGCATTTCCCCAGGGCATTTCTGTGGCTCTCAGGAGCTCACTGCATTGCAGGATCTAAGTGGATCTGTGGATCGGCTCCAGGTGTCGAGGATGGATGGTTGCACCACAGAATGAGGTGGCTTTTTATTCACAACCTTCGGGGTGCTACCCCACACTCATTTCATTTCTGATCCTGCTGAAGAGCAGAATGCATTTTTACCAATGGAAGCGACTGGGTATGGTGTGTTCTGTGTGTTCTGGATGTACACATTGCTTCATTTTTTCAAGACCCACTTTTCCACTTTGTATGGCAAGATCCTCTTCCCCCAGACATCAATTTACTTGGTATATGGGTTGCTCTTAAGAAGAAAAGTGTCACGGAGAGAAAGAGAAAGAGAAAGAAACCAAATCCGGTTTTTGGAGACTTTAGTCCTACTTACGTTTAGTTACAATTTCTTATTTTTGTTGCAAGAAGATGACTCTAGTTAATTAATCAATATATTGTATGTACAAAAATTGCAAAGAGTAGATTTTAAATGTTTTTGCTACAAAAAATAAGTATGCAAGATAAAGCATATGTTAAATAGCTTGACTGATTCATTCCAGCAGGTATACATGCATCAAAATGTCATGTTGTACACATAAGTATACATAATTTTAACTGGTTAATTTAAAAAAAAATAAAGGAAAATTTGTATGTGGAATAGTAGTTGCAGTTTAGGAAACAAATAGTTATGCCTTTCCAAAGTCATTTGCAAATGAGAACCTCTCTGCCCATTGCTTTGTTTAGAAATCAACGGTTTCCCTTCTTGGCAGCAGGTGGAGAATCTGAGACTCCGGGAGACTAAGTGACTTGCTAACAGTCACAGAGCTAGAAAGTAGAACTGGGCTGAGACCGTAAGTGTCCTATCATTTCTTACTCCTTTGCCTCTCTTGTTGCTTTGGATCCTGGTTTTTCTCTTTTTCTCCTGATGCTGGGGATTGAACCCAGGGCCTCACATACTTTAGACAAGTACCCTCCTACTGAGCTATACCCCCAGCCCTCTCCTTTGTCAATTCAATGATGTCTCTGGACTCTGTTGAGTAGAAGCTGAAACCGCTCTGATTCCTCTTTAGGGGTGAGTGGATGGTGCCCGTGGAATCACAGACAGGGCTCTCAGTGGAAGGCTCAGCCCTTTGAATTTCACAGGTAGGGATTGATTCATCAGAAGCAATAGTGCCTCTTACTTACAAGGTCCTTAATGATAAAGAGCCTACATTTTAATAGGCTAGGTTTCTAGAACTAGAAGTGACCACTGAGATCATCTCACTGGGGAGGTGCAAATGCTAACATTTACTTCCCACGGGGGTGGCAGCAGTGCGTGGAGCCAGCCTGTCACGTCACTTCAATACGCACATGCTCTGTTTGCACATGACATACTTAAGATAGTTGTCTGTTCCACAGAACATGATCCCGCTGCCACTTTTACTGACTCAAGTGGCTCTCATATCTATCAGCTCCTGCCCACATATTCCTTTTCTATCAAAATTAAACAGTTTTTTACTAGAAGAGGGAAGCAGAGCCTGGTGAATGTAAATGAAAGCTCCTGCCTCAATCTCGGGGCCCAATATGAGGAGTGTGGAGTCCATGGCCAACTGGATCCCAGATCTCATCAGAAGGGGAGAACAACCAGACACATCTAACCATAAGTGGTGTCCATGAAGAATGTAGCTGTATGTGGCCAAATTTTCAGTTTTTTTTTTTTTCAGTTAACAGCTGAACATTTGGAATTTGATAGAAAATTTCTTGACTTTAAAAATCTTGGCTCTGTTGGTTTTTATGTTTCTGTTTGTTTATTTTAAATACTGTGCAGGCCAAAGAAAACATGCCTGTCGGCCAAATCCTGCCAACTGATCTGCCAGTGTGGGATTCCTGGTCTAATCCAGCTCCCTAATCTTACAGGTCAGGGTGCTAAGAGGAAGAGCGACATCTGTGTGTATTCAGTGAGCAGAAGAGTGAAGGGATTCAAGTCAGGTTTTCTGATTTCAATTTCCTCCTACCTCAGTGTACTGGGCCATTATTTTCATTCTCTCTAGCCATTTGGGCTTTGCATTGAAGGCAAGCAACACCCTTGAATTTAAGTTGCATGCAGGGAAATGCGAACACTTTCTTCAATCAAATGCCAAAGGCTGAAGGATCTCTCAGGTGATATTTAAGTGCTTGGCAATCACACCATTTCTGGGAACGAGAACAGGCACTAAGAATCCTCAATACAATTTTCCTCCATACTCAATCACAACATGCTGTTCTCTGCTGATAATTTGTCTTAGAACATACTGTGTCTGCAGAATCATTAAGCCATAAATCAATTATTCTCTGGAGCATCCTATACTGGAATTTATACAAATAAAATAGTTTGGGTCATTGGAAACCAGAAGTTCTTGCAGGCTGCAGAATTTTATTATAGTAAAAAACTTACAAAATAGCTCTTGGCCTGATATAATCCATGACAATGGGAAAGGATTTGTCAGTATTTCAATTTAGGGATTTAATGTGGTCCAGTGAATTGATGGAGGGAACATAACTCCCTCTGAGGACACTGAGGACATGATGCATTGATTTTTTTCATGTCCTGCATGGTGTCTCTGGCCAGGCAATCAGTCCTAGAGGGATAAACACAAAACGAACACTTCTTCCAAGCATCAGAAAGGGCAAGAAGAATTCACACAAGGATTAAGGTGAAGGAGAAGGAACCCAGAGTGACTGTTCTCTAGAGATGCACAAGGTAGGGCTGAGGGTCCCTGATTACTGGAAACGAGGGGAAAATCTTTGCTCTTGAAAGAGTTTGTGAAGTTGTTTGGCTCATGATCAAAAAGGCCTTAGCTGTGATGTTTCTGGAATCAGGACATCTCATATCTTTTCCCCCAATGAAATTCCAACATTCGGCAGGACCTGTTCTTAGTAAAGGCTCAAAATATATCTCTGGTCTCTTCGGGATCGATTTATTAAAAGCAAAATCCCCTAACCACAAAATCCATAAGAATGAGTTTTGACTAAATTGGTCAGCATGGGCCAAAGGGACCCAGAAGTAACTTGGGTCTTTAGCATATCATTGGGCATAGCATTAAGAATGAGGAAAAAGTATTCACATATTCACCAGAATCCTGTTAGGTAGGTGCACTTAACAATGGAGGCCAGGGAGGTTACAAAGCTTACCAGGTTCACACAGTAGGATCACAGGAGAACTGGGAGGTCAGCCCAACCCCAAGTCCTTTGGTCTTCACTGATCTATCCGTCCCTCTCTTGAAGGAAAGCACAGATGCATAAATGGGTGACTATCTCAAGATCAAGACTGCCATAGAATTCAGGGATGGGTCTCTTGTATCTGGTAGCCTGGTAGAGGGATAAACACAAAATGAACATATGAGTGTGACCAGCGAGAATAAAACTGCACCAAAACTGATTGCCACTGCTTGGGAAGGAGAGATGGCACCTCACTCTCCTGGATCTTGAACTCCTTGCTAATGGATTTCTCTATAAGAGCTCAGCTTCCTGGACCTAGAGCTAAGTATAGCCAGACCTTGCTTAGAATTTACTGAATGTCTTTAGGACATTACTTAAGTGCCCCAAACCTCAATTCATATTTTGCATGGTGGTTGTGCTATTCCCTGAGAGAATATTTGAAAAGTCCTCAGCCCTGTGCCAGATGCACACCAAACATGTCATATCTACAGTGATTTAAGGTTCACCCAAAGGATGGAGAAGAGAGGAAGCAGAGAGTCCTTGTTGTGGGCAAGGACATCTGTGGAGCCAAAGTGACTACAGGTGTCCTCCATCACCACTCCTTGTAACCCTGCCGGAAAGATTTCAATCGAGTCACTTGGAAAAGAAGGCATAAATCTATTAGGAGGGACGGGAAAGGGGGACACTCTCAAAGGGGAGAGTGGGTTCTCTCAGAAGAGGGCTGGTACGACCCTCCTGCTCTCCTATTTTATTGGGGGTCTTAGGGAAGTTTCCAGAGAGTCCTGTCCAGGTCCACCTGACTTTCGACAGACAGCAGGATTGTATCAGACTTTCAAGTCCCCACTGTGCCTCGTGTTACTTCCTGGAGGGGAGGTTTACTATTGTAATGATATGTTAAAGACCCAAGTCACCTCTGGGTCCCTTTGGCCCATGCTGATCAGTTTAGTCAAAACTCATTCTTATGGATTTCATGTTTAGGGGGCTTTGATTTTAATTATCCTGTCTCTCTGAGTCCTGGAATCTGGTCTGCGTAAAGGTCACAGAAATCCTCTTCAGGGTAACTCATGTTCTTCTTATAGGCAGGGAGGAGCCTTTTGGGTCATGGTTTCTCACGAAGATAACAGTTGATGACTTAAGCCCAGAAGGACCAGAGTAGCATCAGGCAAGTTGCCCTTCAAAAGAAAACATGAGGGAGACGGCACAGCAGGTCGGGTTAACCTCTGGTCTCCCCTGCTCCTGTCTATTATCTATCCTAGGGGTAACTCTCCCCCCAGCCCTTGGGAATCAATGAGAGGTCATTGAATGTCAAGGTCCAGCTCAGGGTCCTCTTCCTTTCTTTTAGGACTTTCCTGATGCTCTTTGTAAATTCCCTGTTCCTTGACTTGGAAAGCACAGTTACTGGCAGATGTCCCAAAGGAGGGGGAAATCTTGGGGGAGACATTGTGGTGGGCTTGACTCTGGTTTCTCTGGACTGGAGACAGATCCAAGTTCTCTGCAATTTTCTCCAAACAGCCTGTGGTAGTGGGGCATTCACTTCACGCCCTTTGTGTTCTAGGTGGGCTGGGCATATTCAAGGCCAGTCTCCACCCCTCTGCCTGCAGTCTCTACCCACACAGGATAATGCAAATGGCGATGAAATACACTGTAGCACTCCTGTCCCTTCAGGAGACCATTAATTGATTTGGTCCATAGGAAACTCTGATAGGAGGTGGGAGAGGGAGGGGACATACAATGAGGCTACTTATTTATTTATTTAATACTGGGGGCCTATCCCAGGTCCTCGCTAATGATAAGCAAACACTTTATTAATGAGCTACGCCCCTAGCTCAAAGCATATTTTTAATTTTTTAGATTGATGACTCTTGGGTAAGTGTACTATGGGGTGACTGTTCAGTGAACCTATGTGTGCAACCAGCACCCCAAATCAAGAAACAGAAACCAGCAGCACCCCATCACCCCTCCTCCATTCCCTTTGTCAATCATTGTCCCCAGCAGCAGGTGAGCTGTTCCAGCCTCCTCAGGCAAGAGCACCTTAGCCCTTAGCCTGCCCCGATCTTCAGCCTCAGTAGAGGGTCTTGAGCCTCAGCTCCAGTCACCCTTCCTCACAACGGAACTCTTAGTTGACCCCTCCCACTCTGGGTTCTGGAAACTGGTCCCTCTCCCGGCTCCTTCTGGCTCAGGGCTGGGCTGTGGTTATCTGCAGGTGGCTGCAGTGCTGTTGTCTGCCTTGTCCCCACCCACAGCTTTGTCCTCAGTCCCCATAGTAAACTATGCATCCTGTTTGGAATATGCCATCTGTTTTCTGCTGAGACGTCAACGGATAAACGAGGCAAGGATTCAGTGTTTGGCTAGATCAGGGCTCTGCCAACGAGCAAACCGAGAAGCCTGCTCAAAGGAGGGTGCTGGGACTGGATAAAATGTCTATAAACTACCTTCCAAACATTTTAAACACTGACACGGCATTTTCAAATGATGTCTTCTGAGGAATCAATATGTGAGAATTGGAAGTGACGAGAAGGGGCTCAGGAGGTGAGTGCAGTGGCCCAAGCTGGAAATTACCGGAGAACAGTGGGACTAGGAGGGGGGTGTTGGAAGAGGTGGAGAGAGGTGGGTGGCTCCGGAGATACTGAGGGGCGGAATATGTAGCACATGTGGGGGGCAGAATTGGGGAGGGGGAGGAGGAGGAATTGCCAAGGGTCCCCCTCGTTGCTGGCTTGTGCCACTGATGGGATGATGGGGTCCTCTGCTGAGTTAGGGAATCCTGGAGGGGCAAGGCCACGGGAGCAAGTTCATGAGTTCAGACTTGGACACACCGAGTCTGTGGCATCCAGTGGACATGCTGAGCTGGCTCCCCATCAGAGCTAAGGATAGAAATTCTGGTTTGTTTCTCCTATAGACTGAGCTTTGGGCATGGAGAAGCTCCTCCAGCAAAAGGTCATAAAGGGGGCTCAGAGCCTGGTCGCATTCTGGGTCAGCTCATCCCAAGCTGTGAGGTCCCGTTCCGTGCACTGTAGGATGTTCAGCATCACCCTCGACCTCTACGCACTAGATGCCAGTAGCACCTCCCAATCAGGACAGCCAAAATGTCCCCAGATATTTCCAACTGCCCTCTTGGGGACAAAACTGCCTCAGTTGAGAACTGCTACCAAGGGGTGACATTGGGAGATGAGGCTGTGGCTCTTGATTGCCTGGGATCTTATCCCAGTTCTGTCCCGGTGGGCTGTGAGACCCAGGGCAGGTAGGTCAACTTCTCTGGGTCTCTGACTCTTCCTCTGTGCAGGAGGGACGATAGCAGGAGGGAGGCCTCATGTGCTTTGGCAAGATCCAGGGGAGAGCGTGAGAAATGGCTTACGGGAGCGTCTGGCTCACCTGAAGTGTTTGTTGTTAACGTATTTCCCGTGTTACTCCTACTGAGAAGAAGGGGGGACGCAGGAGCGAGCCTTGGGAAACATCAGCACTGAGAGGGAACAGGACCGGAGGAGACGGAGAATAGGAATAAGTGGCTGCGGTAGGGAGGGAGGATGAGGCCAGGGTGGTGTCACAGGGCGGGGAGGAGGTGAAGTCAGTGGTAGCAGGGTGTACAGAGCTGCTCACCCAGCCAGGGTACTCACCCAGCCTAACCACCTCCCCAACGCAGGCCTGTGCACATACGCACACACGTGGGCCTGGGAGCAACCAACTTAGTATGTTGTAAAGTGCTCTAAAACACCTTTGTTAGAGTTATTAGAGTCTAGGATGTGTCTAGGAGGGATCCCTTCCTAGTGTTCTTAAACAGCACTTTTGGTACAGAATTCTCCCTGACTGATGGTCACTTGAAAACAGTAATACATCATTAGTTAAGATGTATTAACCACTGAGTGCTGAGCTTGGAGAAGCCCACAAAGGGACTAGGCAGCTAGCTTTGACCCCACCCATCCCCTCCCAGTGTACAGGGCAAAGGGGGAGGAGATACATGATGGTCACCTGATGAAAAGAGTTGAAAAACAGTTGGGGCCTGTAATCTCAATAAGGAGGCTGAGGCAGGAGGATTGCAAGTTTGAGACCAGCCTCAGCAATTTAGCGAGGTCCTAAGCAAGTTAATGAGATGCTTTTCTCAATAAATAAAAAGGGCTGGGGATGTAGTTCAGTGGTAAAGCATCCCTGGGTTCAATTCCCAGTTTTGTTTTTTTTTTTTTAATTTTTATTTTTTTAAAAAGACCACTGTGTGTTTCAGAAGTTATTTTAGTTGTACAGTTCAACACCTTTGGCACCAACAAATAGGAAAGTGGCTCTGTACCTTGCTCTCCCACTCTTCCCCAATGGACCTGACACATTTCTGTTCTTTCTCAACTTGTGGATCACACTTCTTAGAAGTGAACACACTCAGGTGGGTGGAAGAACAGGATTCTTGGAAATCATGAATCTGTTTTTCCCTCTCTCCCTTTCCTCTCTCCCTCTCCTACTCCTTCTCTCCCTCACACACACATCACATCCTGACTGTGTTCCAGAGCTGAGCCAGGTTCTATGCATACAGCAGAGAGCAAGGCAGAGAGACAAATATCCTTATTTTTAAATTGTTACCAAATGCCTTTAAAAAGACTCCACACAGATTCTCATGAAAGCAAGAAAAGAAGCAGACTGCACTGAGGAGATGAAGAGGCACTTCCCCTTACAGGGAGACCAGGAGGGGACTCTGAGAGGGTAACACGGAAGCCACGATCTGAGGCCCTAGATGGGCCAGCGCCCAGGTGCTGGAACACACAGGGGTTGGTGGGGACAAGATGCATTGCAGGTGATCAGCCCTGAGCACCACCAGTGAGCCCTTTGGAGGGGTGGAAATGAGGTGTCCCGGACAGTGGTGCACAACCCCAACTGTTCCAGAGTCCAGGTGCCTGGCTAGGGACATGGCTGGGGACAAAGGACAGATGTGCAGGTTTGAGAGCATTTTTCTTCCCCATCTCCACAAGACTAATGGTTTTGAGCAAACGAAGTGACTCATGATGCCATCTCCTTTCCTGAGGCTTTGGGAACAAGAACACCTTCAAGATCCTCCCTATAGTGCTTTGAGACGCCAAGGACGTCACTACTACACACTCCCCTCTGCCGTTCATCTGAAAGACATGGAGACTTGCTAAAACACCAGCCTAAGCTTTCCAATTCCTCATCAAATGTCACGTTGCTTCTTGTGGCTTCCTTGGAATAGCTGGAAATTAGAACCTGGAGGGGGTGGGGAGGAGGACGGGAATCGGATGAGAAACTGCTTTTGCTGTGAGGTTCGTTAGAAAATCTGTCCATTACTTGATGAACATTCATTAAGTGCCTCTGGGGACAGGACGAGGAGGGTGGTGGTGACCTGCTGGGTTTCGGTTGTAAAGTGTGATGCATGAATAGTGTCAGCTGATAATGTATTGAATGTAATGTATGCTAAAAATGACTGGGTACGAGTGGGGAGTTATTCTGCTCATGAAGACTGAGAGGACTTCCTGGGGAGGGTGGTAGCTGAGCTGCAGAGTGAGTCTAAACAGTTTCCCCAGTGGGAAAGTGAGTAAGGGACTGCAATCATGAAGATTTTGCATGTGCAAAGGTCCAGTGCATCCAGAAGCAAGCAGGTTCCCGGCAAGCTGAGTCATCTTAGCAAGGACACCGTGTTCAGCAGCCTTAAATGAGACTGGACAGTGTGTAGTGGCCAGGCTATGATGGATGGCTAAGATGTTCTAAGTCTTTTGGACAATTGCCCATGAGTCAGTGTTTCTAAAACCCAATTTTAATCATTTACCATTTCTTGTTATATAATATGTTATAAGCATTTTCATAATACTAGTACCATTTAGCTAAAGTTGTTCATTTCTTTCAATTTATTGTTATTTACTATATTTAGAAAGAAACATTTACACATAATATCTTAAAGAAACTTTGTATTTCCATAGAAATGATATATTTGATGTACTAAGCTACATTTTTACATAATAGAGCCATCCCAGAATCCTTGGAGGATTTGTTTCAGGACATCTTGCAGATAACCAAATCTGACATGCTCAAATCCTTTGTATAAAATGACAAGGTGTTTGCATATAACCTATGCAGATCATCCTGTACCCTTTAATCCTCTCTAGGTCACTTGTTATGCCTAATAGAGTGTAGATGCTGTGCCGGTGGTTATTCCCTGAGCAATATGTTATAGCAATGACAAGAAAATAGCCTGCACATGTTCAGCTGAGATGAAATTTCTTTTTCCTAAATATTTTCCACCCATGGCTGCGGAACCCACAGATACGCAGTGCAGACTGCACGTACTATGTTAAATGCCCAACTACTGACACAGGAAAAGCTCGTCTGCATGCTTCTCCACCCCTCACATGTGCTGAGTCTGTTCTGTTGATGAAACTTCAGGCAAAGAAAGGAGGAGGAGATCCTAAGCGAGTGCAGCATATTGTCCCATCTGTGCCGAGAAGCATCACTCAAGTGGTGGTGCCAAGAGCAGAGGAGAAAGGGAGCTAGACTTTTGAAATGCTTTCCATTCTTTATCTGCAGAGTTTAAATAATTGCACAAACAAGGTGCCTTCTCCTCTGTGGAAATGCATATTGCAGGAGACACAGTTAGTTCCTGAAGGACCCTGGTGGTAAATAACTAGACCTCTCCCTTGTCCTTCTCTAGGAAACTTTATGAGCCAATTTCCTTTTCAGCAAGATCGTGGAAGACCAGAATAGGGCCCCAGGCATGATTACTTGCCATTGAATATAGGAAAAATCCTTTCTCTGGCATATAACTCCAGGGTCAAATAGGCAGATGTTTCAGGGGCCCAGCAGGTATTGGAATGAATAATGAAGGAGAGTGGTCCAACTAGAGAAACTGACCTGGTTGAAGGGATGATTATTATGGTTGCTTGCTATACCTGAGGGTCATCAAATGTTGTCAAATGGAATGGGCCCAACATCTTTAGAACTCTCAATTTTTCAAGAAAATTTGGGGTTTATTCTGGTGTCAGGTTACCATTTTGTTCACTATCTGCCACCCCCCAAATGCACCCCTGAAAAGAGTCAAGATCTATGGCCCAAACAAACACCCGTAGTCCCAAGCACACTTGTAGACCACATAATAGAATCTCTGTATTAATTTGTCTTTCCACCTGACTTGTACCCTTTTTAACAGAGTATTGGCTTCTGCTTTACCCCCTCTGGAGCCAGAAGCCCCACTACCTCACAAATCAGTCCATGTACTATTAGAAAATGTCTGTGAAATGGGAAATCCTTTAAAAAAAAAAAAAGCCCAAATCTCAGCCTGGAATCAAAGTGCAACACCAACACCTCAGCGTGGACCATACCTCGGGGTCACCCTCTGCTCCTATTAGCCTCTCTGTGTCTCTCGGACTTGCCATCTGCTCCCAGTACCAAGGTTTCACCCTCTCTCCCTGTGTCTAGAGTTCCTGGGCTCTGCTCTTTGATATTCTAAATTCAATAGCCTATTTTTAAAAGCTATCAAGATGATGCCTGCAAAAATAAAGCACTTCATAAAAAAGGCAAATTGTGTATTTTGAGTACGATTTGAAAAGGTCCTGAAGCCAAGCCTGCCTATTTGAAATTGCAAGTTAAAATCAAAGCAGGTTTTCAGAGAAGGAACACAAAACGACGAAATGAATTTTGCATGTGGTTTCAATCCAAAAATATGTATGTATATTTTTCTCGGCAAGATGAGTGAAGTTTAGATCTATTGGAAGGAGTGAGGAGGTGGGAAATGCCCTAATTGGGTTGGGTGGTGGAAAACATTTCCATGGAAGAGTCATTGATTTTTTTTTTTTTTTACCTAGAGAGATTTTCCTGGTAGGGGCTTATGGCAGGTATGTTCTGAATTAGTAGAACTGCACCACACAGACCACCAATCCCTCCACAGTCCTGCACATTGGAGCACATAACATACACCACCAGAACGGGGGCTCCAGGGGCAGGAACTGCGTCTCTCTCGTTCACTGATACATTTCTTGCACCTGACACTGTTAGTGGCATGTGATTTTTTTATCATTAAAATGATTGAATAATGTATAGCCACTGAGGTCAGAATCACACTCGGAATCCTCGCGAACACATTTCTCCAGATGCCCTCAAGAACTGAATTGGCATGTGATTGGCAATCCTGACTTTGGGGATTCTGTCGGGTACCCAGGATGGTGTGGAGAAAGGTGAGGGGTGGGGTGGGCAGAGGAGGGCCTGGGACCTGGGGGCCTCCTGCCTTCAGCCTCCCAGGAAGGCTGTGGCAGTGTGATAAGGGTTGAGTTCTTAGCTGATGGAGCATCTGCCTAGGAGACCTGTGATCCTCAGCTTTAACATCCTCTCCCACTCAGGGCTACTTTGTTCATTTTGTCTTTCTGTCTTCACAACATGGAACCCACCGATCCTGGAGGACACGCTTCAATTTTAAACCCTCCAGAGGTGGAGGGAATTCAGATCCTGGCTGCGTGCTTGCTAAGCTGTCTGCTCCGCACACACTGTTTCTGATTTGCAAACGGTGCGGCTGCTGTTTCTCTCAGGAACAGGGTGACATGTGCTTTTTGGATGGCAGAATTGGAATGACTTCACCTGGCATGGTGTCAGTCACAGCCAACTTGGAACAGACGGCTGGACCTTCCAGGTGGATGGAGTTTAACAAGTTCAATAACAAACAGTGATAGATGAACATATGCCAGGGGTCATGTCGGATGCTTGGACGCGGTTTCTGTTCTGTTGTCCAGAGTCACAGGCATGTTCTCTCCCCATTTCACTGACGTAGACACCGGAGAGAAGAAAGGACAGGTCCCTTGCTTGAGACCTTCCAGTTGGTTGACAGCCAAGAACGGAGCCCAGTGCACTTGGTCTTCCGACACTGAGCTCTGAGCCAGCACACTTCGGGTCAGAGTCCCCTTGTGTTCTCTTTCCTGTTCTCATCATCCTCAGCCTCCAAGTCTAAGGACTGAAAGAACCATCCCTGAGTGTGCTGTTGGCATTTCTGAAGAGGATCAGCAATTTTTGACCTTCTCCCTTGACTTCCTATCTTGGTCTCTGTCTCCGGAAGCCTTTGTGTCCTGCTCCAGATAGCGCACAAGTACGTTAAGACTGCTTTTCCTTGTTTCCAGCCCCATTCAGATGCCCTCTCCTCACACCTTTCCTGACCCAAGTGATACATCCTGTTTGGGTTTGCTCCCTACCTCCTCCTCTTCTTCCTCCTTTCGCCTCCCATGCAGAGTTCAAGATTTCAGGTCTGTAGCTAGTTGGTGTTGAGCTTTGGTCTGTTTGGGGGGCTGAGAGGATATGCCCCAAGCCCATTACCTGGAGCCCTGCATGAGTGGGAATAGCGCTGGGGATCTGTGGGGCAGATTCATTTCCCAGGTGCGGTAGATGCCAGTGCACATCTCACTAGTTCTTCCAAGGACAAAGGCGTCTGGCAAAGGTGCATTTGAGGCACTGCCAGCCCCCTGTTCTAATTCCATCTTACTCAAAGCTCCAAGACCACCCACCCCATTTTCAATTGACATCGTTGAAAGACCATCAGATCATCCCATGAGCAATTTAAGGGACAGACGGGAGAAGACAACCAGGTGGGCATAAAAAAGCTTCATAAGGGGATGATGAGGATCATCTAAGAAATGACAAGTCTTTGCATTTAGGGGGCCCACAAGGGGGAGCCAGAGGGTGGGGCTTCCTAGTGTTCGTCAGCTTTGATAGGAGAGACCATTAAGCTTTGTGGATTAGAACCGGGGTTCAAACCATTGCATTAAATGGCAACTAGGTTTTAAGTGGATATGAACTTCTCCAGTATCAATTTTCTCTGGCAGGTGCCAAGAGGTTGATTACTAAATTATACATTACAACCATTATTTCATCCCAGGAGGCTGACAAGGGGGCAAAATAAAAATAAAATTCTGTTTTGAACTTAAGGAATAGGGCCCTGTACCTGTTTTAGCCAGCTTTTCCGTTGCTGTGACCAAAAGACCTGACGCGAACAAGGGAGAGGCAGAAGAGTTTATTCTGGCTCATGGTTTCAGGGGTTCAGTCCATAGGTGGCCAGCTCCATAGCTCTGGGCCCAAGATGAGGCAGAATATGGTAGCGGGAGGGCGTGGTGGAGGAAGGCTACTCAGGACATGGCAACCAGGAAGAAGAGAGAACTCTCTCACCAGGGACAAAATATAAAGCTCAAAGCCATGCTCCAGTGACCTTCTTCCTCCCATCACACCATCCCTGCCTACAGCTACCACCTAGTTAATCTATATCAGTGGATGAACCCACTGATTTGGTTAAAGCTCTCATAATCGAATCTTCTCACCTCTGAAACTCTTGCGCTGTCTCATACATGAGCTTTGGAGGGAAACCTCATGCCTATACCGTTACACGACTATTAGCCAGAAGTAGAGACATCCAAAACAGGAATGAGGGACAATTCTGGTGGCTGGAATTGGGAGGCGTTAGATGCAGATGGATTTACAGAGGCCTAAGGAGGCCCTTCCAGGGGAGACAGCCACTCCATGCTTGGTTTTCCTCTTTACAGACATATCATTAACTATTCCAAGGATTAGCAGGAACAGATGACTAACATATTTGATTTTGGCAAAACAGTTGGATGCATGAGAAACACATGAGGATTTCTGTTCCTCGTTTTTTTCCCCCTCCCCTTATCTTTGGCTTCTTGGGCCATGTGGAAGATAATCCTGCTAAACCACCAGTAGCTGGAACAGCAGGTGCTGCTCTTTGTATCTGCAGCTGGACTTTAATGCCAGGCATGGTCTCAGCCAAGGCTTTCTTCTCCCAGCACGTGAGGCTTTGTTAGTCCCTCCGATAACACAAGGACCGACTGAGGGCTGTGTGACCCAGCGTTCCCTCCAGCTCACTTCTGTAAGGAAGCAAACCAACGTTGTGCAGGAGACGGCACTTTCACATTTTTCAAAGCATCTTTTGGGTAATTCCAACTCCCCCTGCTTTGCGTTTGGCAAGCTCTGCAGCCGCCAAGCGAGTGGCAAACCATCTTGTATTTAAGTCAGAAGGAGCATTTCACTGCACCACAGTGGTTAGCAATTTGCAGCCAGTATTCCCAGCTCTTGGACATATGACTGGTGGATGTCCATTCCCTCCTGAGGGCCCACTGACCTCTAGAATCATCTAAGGTGGCTGGGTGACTCGAGGGGCTTGAGAATGACAGGCCCTCTAAGAGGAAAGAGTGAACCTTGGGGAATGGAGGAAAAGATATTGGTTGGAAAAACCACCCAGGGAGCAGCAGACTCAATTTACCTATTAGAGACATTTCCTGTAATTAGCTGAAAATGGATTTAGGCTCTATTAGAGTAGAACTAGATGAAAAAATTGACAGGAATCTCAAAGCAAGCAAAAGAAATGCACTTGAAGCACTCTCATTAGAGAGCAAATTATCTTCTCTTAGACAAGGTTCAGCTCTAGACGAGACCGAGAGGAAGGAAATATCACCAGCAATCACTGCATACAACCTCCTCCCCTGGGACTCACACACGCTACAGTCTGTGGACACGGAGACAGGATCAGAAGCGGCTTTACCCTAGCCCAGTGCTCTCTGGGTGAGATGCTGGCTGCATGTACCCTTCCACTTCCCAATATATATATTATACTATATTGTATATAAGTCAGTTAGGAGGGAGGCAGAAGTCAAGAATGGAGTCCTGTGGTAGAGCCAGGGAGAGCATCAATGGGTGGCACAGAATTTGCAAATAAACAAGTCAGCTGTCTTGCTCTGCTACCACCTGGACAAGTTTCAATCTCCCTGTGCCCCAAGTTTCCTATCTGCAAAATGGGATGACAGGGCTACTTTTCAGAGATGATTTTGGTAGTGTGTGTGTCTGAGATCTAGTAATGGTCTTACCTAACAGCTGTCCTGACTTCTGAGCTGCTGAACGTAATTACCAATTCTTGGCTGGCTTCTTCTGTTGAGAGCGTCACAGAAATAGAGAGGGGGAGGGAGGGGAGACGGCTCTTTAAAGAGTTTATTTGGGATTAAATGGCCTGGGATTGCAATCCAGGATATGTCTGCCATGGCTGACGATGGTTGCATCCGGGGAGGTCGAGGCAAGGGGAAGCTTTTTAAAGGCAAAGAGAGAAAGCTGATGTAA